>NW_022900945.1:44055345-44102553 GCF_012274545.1 Fukomys damarensis | reverse complement strand
ACCCTCAAAAAAAAAAAAAAAAAAAAAAAAAGTAGAGGCCAGGCATGGTGGCGCACGCCTGTAATCCCAGCTCTCAGGAGGCTGAGGCAGGAGGATCGCTGTGAGTTCGAGACCAGCCTGGGCTACATAGTGACCTCCAGGTCAATCTCAACTACATAGTGAGACTCTGTCTCAAATGTATCAAAAGAAAAAAAAAAGATGGTGGGGAGAAGGCTGGGATGTAGCTCTATCTGGAGGAACTCACTGAAGAACCGACACGTGAAAGGATAAGATGTCTGGGATTCCCTTTAAGATATTCTCACACCCCTTCCAAAAGTGTGGTGCGGTTTGGTAGAATTAAAACAGGAATAACAGAATGTTGTTGAGCCTGAATGATGGAAATATGAAGCCCACTGTACTACTCTCTCTAACGTGGTGTATGTTTAAATATATTAATGATAAATAGCAAAACAACTTCTTCAATTTTTCTAAAAGTTGTTACAGGTTTGTGGGCACCAAGAAAATTTTGATTCTAGATTGGGGGTAAAAAGTCAGTCAGTCCAGTGGTACCCAGATGGTCCAGGGCCAGATGAGATACTGCTTTCGCTGAGCACTCCTGTGGGCAGGAAACAAGCCCTGAGTAAGTATCTATGGCTATTTCACTCAGGAATTGAAGTTGGAAAACCCTCTCCATATGGAGGAAATATGGGGGAGACCAAATGCCAGACATAGGGAAAGAGAAGCCTGGCCAAGACAGCCAACTCTTTGGGTTGCATAAGATCATCTTTCTATGGGAGCTCATTTCTTAACAAGGTATTTGGTATTCTCCAGCTCATTAACTGAAGGATCATTTGGTCTCTCGCAGACTTGCTAAGTGAGTGACAATTCTGTTCATTCTCTGTCCTCCAGCTGTTGGGCTGTGTGTGTGTGTGTGTGTGTGTATGTGTGTGTGTTAGTTTCTTCAGTCAAGCTCATTGCAGGATCAAGCAGCCGCCATCTCTCTTCGACCCAGATGTCAAAAAAGTGTGTTTTTGAGGCTCCTCACCCTTCCATCCTCTCCATTTGCTTATATGCATATTTCAGCTCAGTTGGCAGCAGTAATGAAGAAGGGAATCATCAGAGCCAGTGCTTCTGTTCAACAGTCCCTTAAGATCGCCGAGAAAACAGATCTGTTTAGGTAAACCAGAAGTGAGAATCCTCCTGAGGTGTCTGAGCTACTGAGTTTAATTGGGCTGCAGCTGCTTTCCCTCCTCCCGCTCACATTCCTGGTTCAGCTTGCAGACAATAGGGATTTACCAGTTAATTGGCTGTTTCTAAGACTGTCGGTCACTTTTAGACGCTCTTCCTATTCTTTGTTACTACAAAATGATTCTCTTAAAATGATTTGTTTTCCCATAGATCCTGAAGAGAATGTGTGACCCTAAAACCTCTGGGATTGTTAAAGAGAGGCCAAAAACAAAAAAAAAGTCTATGCATGGAGATTATGTGTGTGTGTTGCAGGATTTGGGGTGTTGCTCTGAACAGAGTCAAATATCCTGGGACTGGTGTCCCGGGTTATATTTTATAGAAAGGTACTGGACCTGTAACAAGTCTCAGAACCAGTTGGACAGGTTGAGGGAGTTTCCTTTTTCATTTCTCACCACCCAGTTGAACAGAGGAAACCTTCAGCCCCTTTTAGTGAATGGTTTACTAGGAACGGTTGAGAAAGGTTAGCAAGCTGGGGCTTATGTTTCATGGTTCCGTCGTCTTTTCAGCCAGGTGCTACACGCCCCCAAAGCATATACCAGGCTCCAGAATCGAGCAGGAGACCTCCTGCGCCTATCAGCTCTCAGACCAACTGTAGACTGGGGCTGCCAGTGTGGTTTCTGAACTTGGTTGACTTCTGATATAAAAAGTTATGGGAGCCATTGCCAAAATCAATACATCGTATGTGTTTACATGTCTGGCTGTCTCGGGTTGTGTCATGGCACTGGGTGTGGGTGGTCACTCTGTCTCCTGTACTCACTCAAACTGTCAAACCCCTGTCAAACTGGGGCTCAGCTTTCTGCAAAACTCCCAGAGCCTCCCACCCTTACAAATTCTGCCCTAAGTGTTCCAGAGTGATTCTCAGTGTTTAACTCTTTCGGGGCCTTTCCTTTTTTTTCTTTAATGGGAATTTCCCCATTCAGGAATCCTAATTGGCTCCTAGGAGACGAGATGATTCTTTTGGCTCCTGTAACCCCTACATTTCTGCAAGGCCATTCTGTTTCCCAAATAAATACACTAGTCCAGGAGCCAAGGTGAAATCAGTTTCAGGTCCTCTACACTGAAGAAAAGAATGCTATATGTTGTAAAACAAAAAGGAAGTCTGGAGGTTGAATTTCAGTAAGTCTCCTTTAACTCAGGAATCTGTGCCAGTAGTAGGTGGGGTCAACTGGATTAGAGTACTGTCTCTTGTAAATATGTGTTCTGTACCTTGTAACTCAGCTGCCCCTTTCCCTCCCTCTACTGCCCAGAGTGAAGAAAGGGAGTGTTTAAAAGTTCCAGCACCCAAGCAGCTTCCCAACCTATTAAATCTCTATTCCTGGAGGTTTTGACTTTTGTTTGCTTTAACTCCCTAAATAATTCAAATGTGCTTCATGGTTAAGGACAGTCACTCTAAGGGAAAATCCAAAGGGCTGCGAATAAAATCCTATCTTTGCCATTAAGGAGTCTGTAGGCCTGTAAAGCCATGGGTAACTATTCTAAGATGATTTGAGCACTAAAATGCTATGGCTGCCTTTCAGCTGGTCTCTCTCTCCTGAAAACAAAGAGCATCCCAAGGCCTGCTATTTTTCCAAACCCGGATCTTCTCTAAAGCTATCTACAATGTACAAAGGTCTGTCTAATCGGATCAGCAAGTTGGTGAGCTCAGATTGCCTTACTGCACTTAAGTAAACAAATAGTGTTGGTTTACAAAGGAAAAATACAAGCTCCCTGGTGTTTCTGATACATACAGGCCTACCAAATAGTTTCAAGTGAATAGTGGAATTTTTCTTAATGCATATTTAAATACTCTAGTTGTACTAGTTTTCAATTCCTCTGATGCTCGGTTAATTAGAAATACATCCTTCTTGGGAATGTCTTAAAATAAAAATGGATTCCCTTTCTTTCACTAGTGGAAGTTTAAATGCTTAAAAGCTAAGAAGACTACGTTACGAAAATGTGCATTTTTGGTCTGGCCTGGACATTAACTAGATATATTATAGTTGTCTAAATGGATAGAGAGAAGCTTTAACTCCTGAACTCAGGCACAATTAGTCGGGCATAAAGGAACTCTAAAGGGGTATTAACCGCTTTTAAAAGGATACATGCAACTGAACCAGAGAAGCAGAAAATTACCTTTGCTGAGAATCATCTTGGTTGTTTAAGAAAAGGGAGGGCTTGTTGGAATTGAAACAACTAAATGATCATGGCTGAGAAGAGAACCTTACCACTTTCTCTGCCAAACATAAATCCTAGGGCAGAAACTCGAAGCTTGAATGTCACCCAGGTAAGGCAGGGCTGGCTCGCAGCTCCTGGTGACCTGCGTGTGTACCTACCACCCGCGCCAGCAGTTGTCTCGGCTCCACAGCAAGGACTTCCAAAGCCAGGTGTAAATGTTATCTCAAAGGGCATGTTGGAAAACTTCTGAAGGAAGGTAATTCACACTCAGGTTCAGGTTTTAAATGGGCCTTCGGGGCAGAGGTGAATAGTGCTCCTCTCTGTGAACCCCGCGGTCCTTCGGGGTACACCGCATGTAGAATGAGCCCAGTGTGTGTGAAACTAGTATTTATAGCTCCATGAGTCAAGCTGAAGAGATGGCAAAATCACACTTAACTTGGTATGGCACAACCACCAGAGCCCTGGGACCTGGTGACCTGAGCCAAATCTAGAGGTGTTCTTTTAAGGAGGCATTTAGAAAAATCGCCTGCCCTCCCTCCCTCCAGAGATTCATACTGGGGGCTAAGGACGTGCCTGTTTTATCCAGTTGTAGTGCTAGCGGGCCTCGGTTTTTCTCTCACATACTGACCCCAGAGAATAACAGACTTTGGCAGTGTTCACTGGTCACTACTGGACAGCCCCCCGCCCTTGTCACCCTCTACCTCTCAACAGCTTTCACACTGCCCACCACCCGCACCGCTGGCCACTTCGGTCTGCCATTCTCCCCTCTCACCTTCTCGTCCCACCCTTCCCAGCCTTCCACCTTCCTTGCTGCCCCTGCGCTTGTTGCCTGACCAATACCGGAACTCCCTGAGCTTGGCCCTGTGTCCCAGTCTCTCCCTGTCACCTTTCCCCTGCTGTTCATATCGATGGCCATGGCTTTAAACTCCCTACTCTAGATCATCCGCTCTGACTTGTCCTTGAGCTACTCCCTCAGATATCTAACTTTCTCCTCTATATCTATTAAACTGACTTCTGATTCCTAACATGTCTAAAATGGAGCCTTCGTTCCTGTCTCCCAAACTATGGGACCATCGACTTGTTCAAATCAGAAAGCCAGCATCACCCTCAATCCTTCCCTTTTCCTCTAATCCTTCAATGAGTTCTGTCAATTTTATCTCCAAAATATCTTTCTAATCCTCCCGCTTAACTGCATTTCTACTCTCCCTGTCCTCTGTCCCTGGGAGGACTATCACAGCCCTCTGACTAATCTTTCTCTTTTCACCCTTCCTCCCTACAATGCGTTCTCCACACAGACGCCAGTGTGAACTTTACGGAATGCAAATCAGATCATGTTAATCACCTGATTAAAACCCTGCATGTTAGCCCAGGAATGCAAGGATATCTTGTTCTGTAAAACACCACATTAACAGATTAGAGGAGAAGAACTACGGCTGACACTGGGACAGCTTTCAATAAAACTCAAAAATTGTTCATGGCAACAACTAAAACAGAAGAGAACTTCCTTACCCTGATAACAGTCATAAAACAAGAACAACTTACTGGAGGATTTGAGTTCCGAACTACAACTGAGTGATCAGGGGAGATCACACTGAAGAGGAAAAAAAAAAGAAGAAGGAAGAAGGAAGAAGAAGAAGAAGAAGAGGAGGAGGAGGAGGAAGAGGAAGAAGAAGAAGAAGAAGAAGGAGGAGGAGGAGGAAGAGAGAAGAAGAAGAACAAGAAAGAAGAAAGAAGGAGGAGGAGGAGGAGGGGGAGGAAGAAGAAGAAGAAGAAGAAGAAGAAGAAGAAGAAGAAGAAGAAGAAGAAGAAGAAGAAGAAGAAGAAGAAGAAGAAGAAGAAGAAGAAGAAGAAGAAGAAGAAGAAGAAGAAGAAGAAGAAGAAGAAGAAGAAGAAGAAGAAGAAGAAGAAGAAGAAGAAGAAGAAGAAGAAGAAGAAGAAGAAGAAGAAGAAGAAGAAGAAGAAGAAGAAGAAGAAGAAGAAGAAGAAGAAGAAGAAGAAGAAGAAGAAGAAGAAGAAGAAGAAGAAGAAGAAGAAGAAGAAGAAGAAGAAGAAGAAGAAGAAGAAGAAGAAGAAGAAGAAGAAGAAGAAGAAGAAGAAGAAGAAGAAGAAGAAGAAGAAGAAGAAGAAGAAGAAGAAGAAGAAGAAGAAGAAGAAGAAGAAGAAGAAGAAGAAGAAGAAGAAGAAGAAGAAGAAGAAGAAGAAGAAGAAGAAGAAGAAGAAGAAGAAGAAGAAGAAGAAGAAGAAGAAGATGAAGAAGTCGCTTGAGAATGGAAAGGAAAGGAAGAGGTTGGAGGGTGGGGAATAAGAAGCAGGACACAGGACACAGAGAGCTTTGGTTTCATCGCTAAGCTTTTGTGTCTTATGGTCTGTAGTAGGTTCATTACATTATCTGTAATGCAACTTTCGGTTTGCCTGAAATACCTCAGCATAAGTTTGTTTTTTTTTTGTTTTTCCTAATTGTGGGTTAGAAGGGTTGGTAGGGGCCAGCCATACCAGGACGGGAATCCTCCAACTGTTAGGCCCCATTGAGAAGGGAGGCGAGAAAGAGGAAGGCTTCTAGGGCGACTTACTGGTCACTGCAGAGCTGACTGGAGAAGGATGGTGCATCATCAGGACTTGGGAAAGGGAGCAGACGCCAGGTGAGGAGTTGGGGTGGGACCCTGAGCCTAGCCTTAGACAAGCCGCATTTGAGGTGCTGACGGATATCCCATGGGGAGGGGTGGTGAGGAGCGAAATGTCACATCTGTGGTTCTGTAACACTCAGCTTCAGTTCTCGAAGGCTGTCTCCTGTCTAGTCAGACACCAAGGGAAGGACTTCAAAATCAAGGTCAAATCATACTTCACTGCGACATCCCGGTGTCTGGGGGCCACTCAAAGTACGGGATTCCATGCTCAGAACCTCTGGAAATCCTGCTTTTCTGAGAGCTCCCAGCCCCCCGCCTAGCTAATTGCACAGGTTGCTCCTGGGTTGTCGGCACTCGGAAGAGCTTTAGAGTATCCTTTTTTTTTAAGAAACTTTTAAATTTTACAAATGATTCAGGTTTACAGAAAAGCTGCAGACAGTACTGACCTCCCATATACCCCACACCCAGCATTCCCTATTATTAACATCTTACATTGATATATTTGCTACAATGGATGAACTAATACTGATACATTATTTATTATTATTATTATTATTGAGTGCCCTTAGGCTCCTCTAGAGTGTGACAATTTTTCCAGCATTCCTTACTTTGACCTTGACAGTTTTGAGGAGCGCTAGTCAGGTAGTTTGCAGAATATTCAACTGGGACTTGTCTGACCCGCGCCCCCTCCCATTTAAGTAACAGAGTCTGATTCCCTTCCACCAAACAGAGTTGGGAACAGCTCTGGTCAAGCATAAAGTATGCAAGAAGCACCTCAAGGCATCTCTGAGGAACCCTGCAGGGCCTGAGAAACCCAGTCCAGAACAATCCCTCATTTATAGACCAGGAAGCTGCTCTCCCAGCCAGAACCTCACTCTCCCAGAAGTCACCAACCCGCTTCTGATGTGTTCAGCTCTTTCCTGCCCCGCCCCCTGGGTCTACCTGCCGACAGTGCTCATTGTGCTGGGCTCCAGTACACACTCAAACTTCGGGCTGCCACACTAATGCGTTTACGTTCAGACCCTCTAGCTCAGGCTGCGGGTCATATCTGAAGTCTTCTTTCACAATTTCCAGGGCTTATGAACCTGCTGAAAATGAAATACCACGGACCCCAGTGTGGAATGCTGAGAAAGGGCAAAGTGTGACACACACACGATATGAAATTGGAAGCAGCAAGTCTCACTGGTGCCTTTGCATGAGCGAGGGCACCCAAAACACTCAGCTTTGGGGAGACCCAGGCTCTGGCATCCAGCAGACCCGGACTAATCTCAACTTGGCCTTAGACTAGAACGGACTCCTTGGCAGGCACTCTGTGCCTTGACAGTGAACTCAGAGGTTGTGGTGAGGATTGAATGAGAAAAAGCCCAGCACACTCAGGCCCTCACCAAGCTCATGGTGGCTGGTGTTATCATTATTATTGCTGTTACTGTTTTCTTGTTTATTATCAGGTATAGGCAGTATGGCCTGCTCTCTTTCTCCTGTGCCTTCTCACTCACCAGAAAACCATGTGTGGGAAGACACCCAGGCCTAACATTTTTCTAGGATCCATATTATTGGAGCCACTGACCAAAGGGGGATGTTTCTAAGACAGCTGAGATCCAGGACACATGCAGCGCAACACTCAAAATAACCTTCAGATAAGGGCACTCTTTGAGTCTCACCTGGGTTGCCTTGGCTGGAGAAAGGTGCTCTTAAGAAGGATCTCAGCCTGTCCTTCTGCTGAGCAGTGCTTTTCAATAGATTGCAGCCTATTAGTGGACGTTGAAATCAATTTGGTAGGTCGTGACTAGCATTCAAGAAAAAAAAAAAAACAAGAAAGAAAGAAGCTGCATACGGTGGGCACTTCTATAATCTCAGCACTGTGGGAGCCTAAGGCAGGATGATCACAAATTCAAGTCCAGTCTGGAAATTTTAAAGACTTGAAGGGATCCTATCTCAAAACAAAAAAATACATTTAAAAAGGGGGCTGAGGATTCAGCTCAGTGTGAAGGCTCTGGGTTCCATACCTGCTGCTGCAAAATAAATAGATAATTGAATCTTTTAATTTTAAAAAGAAATATACTGGATTAGAGTACAGGATATGAGAGGACGTCATCTGTAGAAAGTATAATATTGCTGCAGGAAATTTGTTTCTTATGAATGCGTGCATGTGTGTGCACACGTGTGCTGGGTCATGCTGAAAATGTCTTTGTTTCTATGCTTAGCAGACGGAAAACCTGTGAGCTGCTATGTGTAGAAGAGCGAGGTTTGGGAAGTTATGAAGCCAAACCCGCCCCAAGGAACAAAAGAGAAGGGAGAACATTAGTGGCCCTGGGAGGCAGGGGGGAGGTGAGGAATCATGAGCAGAAGGTGCCGAAACCTTTCGCACGCCACCCAGGACCCACCCACACCTGAGGTGACTGGAGAATCCTTTTCTGGCTTCTAGTGGAGGTTAGCAGTTTTGAAAAGTAAACATTAGCTCCTGAAACAATAAGGCCAGTGTGCTTGTGGGCAGGGTCAGCAAGGAGATGGGAGGGCCCCTGCCCCCTGCCCCCTGCCCACTGTCAGGGCCATGGAACCTGGCGGTGGTGAGGGGCTGATCTCAGACTTGCACTAGTCACTTTTGACATCTGGTTGATGTTCGGTGACAAAAGAAAAGGGTAAATCAATAAAAGAGTGTCACGTCTATGGTTCTATAAAGCATACGCTCAAAAAAAGCTTTAAGGGCTAGAGTGGGAGATAGCAGGAAGAGGGCTGCTTGGGCCTGAGAAAAGGCCACTGAGTCCTTGGCACCACACACCACACACACACACACCTTTCCATGGCTTATCCTCCCCTCGGGGCAAACTCAGATCCCCTCCACCTTCCTGATCTCTGCAGCTGTCCAACCTCATCACCTCTGCAGGGGCCAGGGGCCAGCCACCCTGAGTAACACGAGTTCCCCTCTGGAGAGGCACTTCCTTACGTAAGAGCCTGGTGCCTGCCAAGACCGAGCTCCTGAGGCACGACCTGTCCTAGTGGATGGCCTGCATTGCAGGCGACACAGCAGAGATGTCTAATTACTCTCAGTCCTCCTCCGAGGGACTTTGTAACCAAGATCTCACACGTGCTGGACAAGCATTCTACTACCACTGAGTTACATTCCCAGTCCTTTGATTTATGTTTCTCCTGAATGACCAGGCAGAAAAGAGTGAACGTTCTCCTGGGGTCAAATCTTTCCAGCCCACCAACAGATGAATGGATAAAGAAACTGTGACATACATCTATGTACTCGGTCATAAAGAAGGATAACTTTGAGTCACTTGCAGGAAAATGGAGACACCTTCAGTCCACAATGCCAAGTGAAGTAGATCAGACACAGATACTGCACATTTAAAGAGCAAAATAAAAGAAAGACGATTGGAAACAGGGAAGGGACCTGGGGCTGGGGAGAAAGAAGGCTGGGGAGGGAAAGTAAAAAGGATCAAGATGCAGTATGCATATGACCCAGTTCCCCACCAGTATTTTCTTTTTGAGACAAGGTCTCTGTATATAGTTGAGGCTGGCCTTGAACCCGCTGTGATCCTCCTGCTTCTGTGAATCACTACGCATGGCACACACACAAAAAATTTTTTTAAGACTAAAATAATCTTTCCAGAGGTGAGAACCGTGGCAGCAGGGAAGTCGGGGTGTGGCAGGATTTGCAGGTGCAAGGAGGGATCTGAGAGACGGCCCAAGTCAGAAGCCTGTGCTGTCCAGAGTGGTGACGGTGGGCGGGCCCTAACAGGAACAGGTTGTGGCCGCTCCCTCGACTTTTACTGCCCTGGCTGTGCGTGGGCTGTGAGGGCCCAGCTCCTGTCCCCAGGGCACCTTAAGGGAACTTCGGGACCTCTGACTCCAAGTTCAAAGGTGGGAAAGCACAAGGTGTGTTTAGGGCCTGGGAAAGAGCACAGAGCATTGGGAACATGGAGCGGGGCAGGGGGGCAGACGGGACAGGGCTCAGGGGTAGTTTTGTCACAGGTAACGGGAGACCACTAGACTAGAGGGAGGCTGGGCTACAACCATTGTCCCCAATAATTGTATGCAAATTTAGGAAGAAGCCGGTCTCTTTTCAACAGATTCTCCCAACTGCTGTGATCACAAACAGTAAACAGATGCTGTGCTAGAGGCTTCTAAGCAGGTTTCCGGAATTTTGCTCTGGCAACAGTGTGCATGGTAGAATGTAGTTTCACTCGTTTTCCCGGTGGAGAACATGTTCCGTGGCAAGATCGCGTGTAAATATTTGAAATCTGACATTTGGGTGTTTAATAAGATTGTCTGCCTCTCTGTCTACGAGTTAGAAATTTTTACTTTTAGTAGAGGTAGCTTCCAACCGAACATGTATGCCTGGTGCATTCATAAGAAGTAGCTGTTTGCTGTGCGGTGTCAGCCGACTCCACCAGGGGTATTTTCCTCTGGGTTCCTTGCCCTGCAGCTGGCTCTGACTCTGCCTGTGGCTCCCATCCCCAGGTCCTCTGTCTCATTCTCATCTGGGTTGGGCCAGTGCTGGGCCGCTGATTGACTCAGTTCACAGATATTTTCATGCAAGCAGACTGTTGTACCAGGTAACAGGTGAAGCCTGTTCTTTAACCTCAGGTAGACCACATGCAGCCAGGCACAGGCTTGTAAGTGAGGAGGTGACAGTGTGTGTCTAAGAGCACCGGCATGGGGTTCCACTCAGCGCAGGAAGGGGAGCTAGCAGGCCCAGGTCCTCTGGACTGGAATTGTGTCAGCATGGGTAGAGCGGAAGCTGCCAAAGCCAGCCTCAGCTTGTTTCCTCAACCTGCGGAGGAAGCTCACTTCAGACTCTGTGGAGTCTAAGACTGAGCGCTATTAGCTTTGAGTGTCTTTGTTTTTCTTCCTTCTTACAGCTTTGGGGGTGGGGGGACGGCACTAGTCCAAACTCCAAATGTGTTATTAATGTAATCCAGTTTGGTTTTGAGATAGAACATTTGTCCCCTTTATCCCAGGGATGTCCCCCTGAATTGGCCACCTAGCAGGTGCCTCTTCTCAAGGTCAGGCCTCTAGGGACATTTGCACCCCAGGCAGAGGCCTCTTCATAAGACACACTCCCTCCCCAGGCCAGCCCCGGGCAACATGAAGGCTGCTCTTCCCCTTTCTGTCTGTCCCTTAACACTCCACCTTAACAGCAGGGCCACAGAGAAGGTACCTGATGGGCCAGACTTGCCCAAAGGGCTGGGATAAGCAGGCGGGGGGATTGTGACATCAGAGGAAAGCCAAACGACTATGGGAAGAGAGATTTTAAGGAATTGACTCGCATGTTTGTTGAAGCTGGCAAATTCAAATTCTGCGGGGTAGGCCGTCAGGCCTAGGGAAGTGTCCAGTTCAGTCTATTGGCAGCCCTTCCTGAGAGGGAATTCTGCCAGTAGACTGACGACTCGGTTCGACTGATAGGCTTAGGCCTACCACATTATGGAGGGCAAACTGCTTTACCCCACCAAGTCTACTGATTTGACACTTAATCCTGTCCAAAAATTACCTTCCTGGGCCAGGGATTTAGCTCAGTGGTTCGGTGGCCTGCCTTGCAAGCGCAAGGACCCGAGTTCAATCCCTGGTGCCAAACACAGTCTAACCATGGCAAAAAAAAAAAAAAAAAAAAAAAAAAAAAAAAAAAAAACAAAAAACCTTTCTGAAAATACTTAGAATAATATTTAACCAAGTATTGGTATACCATGACCTAAACAAGTTAACACGTACAATAAACTATCACAAGGCTCAACTCTGGTTCTTCTAACTTCCTTATCATCAGGCAGGGATGGCGGGGGTGGGGGTGGGGTCCTCACTATCAACAAATGAGCTTGTATGGCCCTTCCACCCACACCACACTACCCCAAAGGCGTTAGCCTACTTCATTTCTTTCCATTGGCTTCTGGCTGTAGGTTTTAAAGCGTGTTACTGAAGCGCCTCATTTAGATTGTGAGTCTGTCCCTTCTGTGACCTCTGGAGTAGCTTACCCAGTAGTGTGCTCAGTGTACCATTTTCAAGCTGTAACACCCAAAGACCCAACATCAACCTTGCAATGGTGCTTCTCTCGTTCTTCACAGCTTGTAAGGGGTGAGTAATGAGGATGAAATCCCTCCATCCATCCCTGGGGCCCATGGCCTCTCCTCTTCTACCTAAAACAGCTTTCCATGAATGTTTGTGTCTTTAGGGGACTGGAGGCCAGGAAGAAGCTATGAAGTGACCTCTGTTCTGCCGTAGTCAGTTATTTAAAAGGACGGGAACACTACTCAGAGGTTCTGACAGAAAGGGAAATCAAGGAGGATCCACAGATAGGTCTCCTCCCTCGTTCCCCAAAGGAGCCCTAAACTCAGGCAGGTTACTACCAGGTTGGGAGGGAATCTGTTCTGATGTCCCCATGCTGTGGGCTGGAAGGGGGAGACCACAGTTAAGCTCCTTAATGCAGGAACCCTTTCTCTCTCTCTCTCTCTCTCTCTCTCTCTCTCTCTCTCTCTCTGCCTCTCTTTCACCCTCGGCACTTACATTCTGCCTGGCACCTTCCAAGGATAGTTGCTGAACTGTAGAAGAATTAGAAAAAGAGCCTGCTGACCGGCTACCATGAGCGGCTTTTAGTTTCTAGCTTCCCATATTGGAAATCTGCATACAACTTTTCCTACAGTGTGTCATGGGTACGGTAACACTTCACCAAAGGAGTTAAATGGGCTTTCACCAGAAGACCTGGAGTATAACTAGCATACAGGACATTATTTCCCTTTGGGAAATGTGTCACTGATATCAAATAATCTGAATTTGTAATCCACTTATTTAAAGTGAGTGGAGTAGTACGTGCCTACACCTACCCAAGTGTATGAGCAAGAACATTGAAAGTTCAAGACCAGCCTGAATAATTCAGTGAGGCTTTGTTTCCAAAAACAAACAAACAAACAAACTTAAAGTGGGAGCAGGGGGATGTAGCTCAGTGGTAGAGTGCTTGTCTAGCATATGTGAGGTCCTGGGTTCAACTCTCAGTACAGAAAAAAATAAGAATCCACTTATCTATAAAGTGAGAGCTGCCTGTACACATCATTCCTATTGCCACCCAATCTGTAAATCCCAGCAAGTCTGCGTACTGATGAATAAATGCATTCAGCTTCTACTTTTTGTCATCTTCCTCCTTCCAAAGTACGCGCTGTGATTTTGCACTCTGTCCGGCACCCTGTAGCTTAGGTGCTAGAAAGCCCCGGGGCAGAAACTATCCCTCGTTTTCACGCTCCTCAGAGCATATCCTCAGCCTCCAGTGCATTGGGAATGCAAGAAATAAAGGGCCTCAGCACTTTGTAGGAGAGGCACATTTTCCACTCACCCCTTCTCTGTGGGACACGGAGGCTGTGAAGGGTGGACAGTGGGGAAGAGGGTGGACAGCTACGTTCATGGCAACTGCAGCACTCCACTCACCCTAAGACTGCCTGACAATCTTAGCCTTACTGGTAGAGAAAGGGCTTCTGGCTTTCGAGGTTGTTAGCACAGCAAAGACTGAGTTCACTAGACAGTGTCTCCATGGTGGAACATGCTGTCTATGTCATCTGTCTATGTAACCTTCTTTTTTGTTTTAATCTATTATGAAAACCTTTTAAGAGGATCCTGGGAAAATATTTTTCCAGCCCCATGCTTTAAAGTTAGATCGACAGACCTCAGCTAGAGACAAATTTGCCCCCCACGGAACATTTGGCAATGTTTGGAGACCTTTTTGGTTTTCATACCTGAGAGGAGTAGTAGAAACCAGAGTTGCTGTTAAACATTCTATAATACATAGCGCAGCCTTCACAACAAAGAATGGCAGTGCCAAAGCTAAAATCCCTGGATCAAATGGTTATATCTGGTCTCTCACCATTATTATATCATTTAGGGAAACAAACACCCACAAATCATAGCAAATCTCATACTTGCAATGATTAAAATGTATAGAAGGGCAAAAGACTTGCTTCTGAATTGTATTTCCTTGTCAATGGGTTACTACACAGTCAAACAATGATTTAAGAATGTTGAACATTTCCTTAAAGTGTTAACCATTTTCTACAAATCAATCAAGTTTTCATTACTCTAAGCAAGTAATAATTGAGGGAAAGGACGAAACTGCAGAGTGTATTGAGATGAAGTGGCTGGTTCATTCACCAACTGGCTACGGCAGTTGGTATTTTCTGAAAATGAGTGTGTCGTTATCTCACATCCTACGTGCCCTTCTTATACTGTGACTCTGGTGATCCTCCCATGGAGAGGTAGGAATGCTCTTCCCTCCTGTTGGATCTGGGAATGTTTCTGACTATAGTGCGAGTGGTACCTCTTGACTCCCAAGCGTAAAAGGGACTTAGCTTCCTCTTGGTTCTCTTGGAACCCAGCCACTAAACAGTGAGGAAGCAGGTGCAGCCATGTGTGTAAGTGTCTGGCCGAGGAGGTGAGGTCCCAGCTGGCAGCCAGCATCAGTCAACAGACACAGGAGCGAGCAAGCCTTCTGCTGGCTTCTGCCCTCTTCCCCGAGTCACTCACTGTCTCTGAGTGGTGACAACTGAGCCCAGACTCTGTAGAAACAAGACAAGCTCTCCACACTGTGCCACTCCCTA
The DNA here is from genome assembly GCF_012274545.1 of Fukomys damarensis. NCBI lineage: Eukaryota > Metazoa > Chordata > Mammalia > Rodentia > Bathyergidae > Fukomys > Fukomys damarensis. The sequence continues at coordinate 44,087,972 of NW_022900945.1, read as the reverse complement.
GTTCCTGACCCACACTCTATAACTATGAGAAAATTGTTATTTTAAGCCACAGAGTTTTAGAGTAATTGTTATGTAACAAAATAAGCCTGGAATAATAATTCTCCCTCAAATCTGTATAACATTTATCGTACTATAAACTTCTAAATTACTATATACCATGGGCTTTTCAGAAGCCACAAATGCTAAATTTTTCAGTGTAAAAGTTCCCCAAAGTGATTTAAAAAACAAACAAACAACAACAAAAACAAATGGCAAACATACTACCACTCACCTATCCTGTACCTAAGGCAGACATCACTAATTAATCGCAGAACTCTTTCTTGAGGAGCAGGGATCCAGCCTTAAAATGCTCTCAACAACGCTCTCAAGAAACCAAATCAACAACCAAGTGAATGGGGCTAACACACAATTTGAAATCCCTTTACATCTCCAGGATTCTTTGTGAGAATTGAGGCTAGTTTCCACTGGCCAATGCCCAGAAAGAAGGAATTAACTATTGTTTAATCTGGTGCATATACAGCATGCAGTGCCTTGTTTGCAAAATTTGTTATATTCACTTAGCAGATGAATACAGTAGCATCCTTTTAATATGATTTTTGAGAACCTGGCATAAAATAACAGTGATTTGCTATAACAGCCATTTTTATTAAAAACAAGTAAACCCAAATCCCTGGTTCATCAGAAAAATATTTAACCCTCTTTTTATTAAAAAAAAGTGAAAGAATCTCCCAATAAAACCCCCACATGATTAACGGGATGAGATGGGCCCATATGTCTAGCTAGTGATTGAAGATTGCTAGATTTCTGGGCTAGTTCAGATGTAGAATTTTTAATTTTAGTTTGAAGAAGCAGGAAAAGGAGTATAGGAGCCACTGGCACATGTGTAATTTTGATGTTTGTTCAGTGCGCATTATCATACCAGGTCTAGCAAAGAGCATGAGTACATATGCCCTCTCTCTTTCAATTTTCTGTTTGCGGATTTGAAGTCTTCAGCCTACAACTGACGGCTCAATCTCTCTCTCATCTACCAGAGAGTCTTGGAAGCCTAAAGTTGTTTATTTTTAAAAGGAATGTAACAATGGTTATTTGAAGAAAATGATGAAGGTGAGTGAATTCCTTGGAAGGCAGGCAGACCAACCACGGGACTGAGGTACTTTTTAACTCCAGATTTCAACCATTCTGGTAACGGCACAGCTACCCTTACTCTGTCATGGTGGGTTTTGGAACTTGAGATGAAGTTACCTGCAAACGGGGGTCAAAGTGGAGCAAGAAATGAAAAGTCACACAGACTGAAATTCTCTAATTATCTTCTTGAGAACATTTTATTAATTATAATTTAACTAAGGCAATAACCCTAGGAATAATAACCCTGGGAATAAACTGAGGTATTATGAGCTTTGTATGTTCTCAGCAGGAAAAAATTGAGATCATATAAATTAAAAGTGGACGTGTTTGCTTATTTAGAAGACTATACAAGAATTGCAAACAAGGTAAAAAATGCCAGTGAATGTTACATTTTCACAGCTTTGGGTGATGTATATGATTGTCCTCGTTTTCCTGATGTGGACGTGGAATAACAGGCAGGTCTAGATATCGCTCAAGGTTTGAGGATCCAAAAAAAAGCTATTGACTTCGTTGATATGTTTGGCTGCCTCTCTTCTCAAGCTGTTTTTCTCGGCTTTGAGAGGTTAAATAAGATCATCTCTAGCCGGGCATGGTGGCGCATGCCTGTAATCCCAGCACTCGGGAGGCTGAGGCAGGAGGATCACTGTGAGTTTGAGACCAACCTGGACTTCTTAGTGAGTTCCAGATCAGTCTTGACTATATAGTGAGACCCTGTCTCAAAAAAAAAAAAACAAAAAACAAAAAGAAAAAACAAACCAAAACAAACCAAAACAAAAGATCATCTCTACTGGGCAATGTTAAGGAGAAAAGGCATTGGCCAACATGAAAATTAGAACACTTATGTAACTGTGCCTATTCTGAAACACTTAACAAATGACTTACTTTGAAAAGCCAAGTGTTTACTCCTTTAAATATTAATCTTCAATGTACATGAAAATTTTCTCATGTAATTTTGTTTCTTCATAAGTTGGATAGTCTAAACATAATTTAGCCTTCAGCCTTTCCTTCTATACTCAAAGTTTAAAATGTGAACATTAGCTACAGTTAACCAGGCTGTAGACAGCAATGCCCTGGAGGACTGTGAAAGTACATAGGGTTGTTTTTAACCTACATTTGCACTGGTCCCAGACTACTGTGCTATTTGAGCTCTTGTGTCTGCTTTTCATAGATTTTCTGCCATGTTCTCAACCTCTTGGCTATTGACTCTCGATGCTATTAGTATCTGTCTCTATTAGTCCTTCTTGCTATAGTTTTGCTACTTATAATTTGTGATGGGTATGCTGGATATTTAGGCATATTTTAATCTGAAAATACCCACTGAATGACTGAGGGGACTCCTAGTAACATGGAACGTGAATTTTAGTGAACCTAATTTATAGCATCTATTTTAACCCTCTAATTCTCTGGGCCAATAATTGATGAGACGGTTAATCAGTGTGCCAGAAATATGCATTGGTACCTGCCTACTCACAGTAGCCCTTAAGGAAGTTTTCTGGCTGCCATGGCCCTTGCTTCTTAGGTGGCCATGTTTTGCCCTTAAAGGGACCCACCCACATCATCCATACCACATGTGACCGGATGAGTGAAACCCAGACCCAAGGCCACCCAGACCTCAGACTGGCCAACAACCATGAGGAAGAGATGTGTGTGGCCAGTCCTAACTCTGGGGGATCTGAATTAGATAGGTAGTGTTAGGAAATTGTACATGTTACTTTAAACTCCTCCATTTTATACCTGACTTCCGGGTTCTTCCTAACTTATGTTTCGTTTTCCCAACTTAAGTTTTGTTTTCCTCCCCGAGTTGAATTCTTCCCAGAAATGACGCCAACATCTGATAAGGGACTCCTGCAGGACTAAGACGTTATAAGGCAATGTGGCCTGCAATAGGTTAAAAAACAGCTAATTCCCCTAAAATTGCAAAACTCCCACCCAAGACCCTATAAATGAGCCAACACTCCTTCCCTTGGTACCCGCCTCCCTTTCTTCGCCTCCCGGCCTTTGTGCCTCCCCTGACTCCCTTCAGTAAAGACCTCCTGCCGGACCTCTCGGTGCTTGAGTGACCTGATTGGGAGGGGGCGCCCAAAGGGGCACGCGCGACCCCTTTCAGGTAGAGTAGCGTTTGAAGCAACACTTGCAGCAGAACTGTGTCCCTTGAGGCCACCATGTGTCTTGTACCACATGAAGCCACGATGCAACAGAGTCTCTGAGCAAGCCAGCTGCAAGAAAGAAAAGGAAGCAAACGCACAGGATGAGATGTATGTGAGGAGTGGTTGTACACTTTGAATGGCATTTCTCTTGGGGCAACTTGAGTGAGTCTCTGTATCTCTCTCCCAAAAGAAGCCAACTACAAAAACTAATTCCTTGAGAGCTGAATTGTGACTTCCTATATAACTTCCTATATTTTTCTGGACCCAGGGAAACCAGAAGAGCACAGTGTAACAATACAGGAGAAATAAAAGAATTCAAGATGAGAGCTATTTAAAGCCAGAGTTAACACATAAGGCGAGAGTACCTATGAAGAAAAAGACAACAGCTAATAGTTGTGCCAAAATAGAGGACCAGCGCCCTTTATACCTTGGGTAATCAACTCATCGATGCAGAAGCAAAGATTAAGAATCTACATGATGAAAATGTAAAACAATCAGAAGAAAACCCTTGAGTCCTGCTAAAGTTCTTTTTTAATTAAGCAATTACAACCTGCACAGAGCACCTGGTTACCTGTGGCGGGGTGTGCATGCGAGCGTATGTGTGCGTGCACATATGTGTGGCGTCTCACTAGGAGGGGTGGGATATGACCTCCCTTGAGGTCCTACAGCAGCCTATATAAAGAGGCACAGCTAGACAGCTGCTCCCGCAGGAGCCCATCGGGAAGAAAACAGACTGGAGGCAGTTACAGAAATGAGCCAAACAAGAGGCTAAGAATCATTTCTCACCCAGTGCTGATGTCTCTGGAGAATGCGGCTCCGTGGATGCTCTGTTATCTGCACAGAGGGGAGTGAGGCAGCTGGAGGTTCTCTGGGCTCTGTTCTCACACCATGAGGGAGCCCCCCCAAGGTCAGGTAGGAATGGGGGAGATGACACACATCTTTCTATGCACCACAAGCTCAGGCCTCCAGGGCTTTCTCAGCAATTGTCCTGGCCACTCAGGCTGGGAAAGGCAGATGGGGCTGCCTCCAGGCAAGCGAAGGCCAGTGTTCCAAGGGGGTATTGATGGAAGACCGACAGAGGCAGGCAGAAAGGAAGCCCGGCTGTCACTGGCTTTGGAAGAGAACAGATCAAATCAGAAGGGCAAGATGGTAAACAAAAAAGAGTAGCAAGACTGGTGCCTAAGAGAGATGAGAACAACACACCGAATTGTAAGGGAGCCAGGGCTGAATTAATCAGGTCAGAAAGGTTATGTTGGAGGCAGCAACTCAGAGCACCTACAGCAACCATAGTCAGGGCCACCTGGAAACCATCCTGCCCGGCTGAGATTGCGAGTTCAGGGCTGGAGGTAAAAGGAGGAAGGGAAGGGGAAGGGGGATGGGGAAGACAAAGATGGACTGAGAGGTGGGGAAGAAAGAGATCATTTAGGAGAGCACAACTGGGGCTGACACAGCGTGGCCAAACCCATCAATATCTTCCCCAGAAAACTTGTTTCTAATAACAAAACAAAAATCACCAGTAAAACCTAGTTGAGGTAGCCGGGATGAAACAAAGATGAGGGTTTCACAAGATCGTAACTAACAAGTCGGTAACCTTTTGTCTAGGTTGTGGGAAGAGATTTGCGCAGCTTGTGGTAGCTTAGCTCATTCCCTCCCCGGAGCCCTGTCACAGCAAAAACGGGAAGAAGGCGCGCTCGCCGACCTACCGGTCTCGGCTCTGAGAGGGCTGCTTTCAAAGAGGACTGCTGAAGTTCTACAGGAAGCAAGGATGAGGCTGAGAAGGGAAGAAACTCGAAGGGAAACTCTGGCCCCAGGACACCCTCCTGAGTATCAGGGAAGACAGAAGTATGTGGGTCCCCCAGACACAGGCATCATCCTCAACCCTGGGACGCCTGACCCATCAGAGCATCTGGCTGGCTGGCCACAGCCCCCTTCTTGAAGCCTTTCTTTCTCAGATCCTGGGAGAGTATGCTTGCCTGAGTTTTCTCCTTTCTCTTCATTCATTCATGGCTGTTCCTTCTGAGAATCCTTTTGAGCCTGATCACCGACTCCCAGGCTCAAGGGATCCTCCTGCCTCAGGCTCCTGAGTATTGCAGCTATAGGTGTGTGCCACCGTGGCTGACATTTTTCTTTTCATTGTGGAAAACTTCAAACATTTATAAAAGTAGAGAAAATAATACAAGAAAGCCCTTTGTCCATCACGGTTCAGCAACCATCCATTTGTGACCGCTCACGTTTACCCTGGACTTCTGTTCACTTTCCTGCTCCAGCGGGTTATTCTGGAGTAAATTCCAGCTCTTGCGCCAGCTGTAAGCATTTCAGTATGCATCCCCAAGACTCCCTTTTAAAAATCATAACTCAAGAGCCAGGCGTGGTGGCGCACACCTGTAATCCCAGCACTCAGAAGGCTGAGGCAGGAGGATCACCATGAGTTCAAGGCCAGACTGGGCTACATAGTAAGTTCCAGGTCAGCCTCAACTACATAGTGAGACCTTGTCTCCAAACAAAAAAAATCATAACTCAGTTTCACTAATAATATCCCCAAAACAATCCTCAAGAGCACCAGGGACCTCAGCAGTATTCATGTCTCCCCAAGGATTTGATAAGTAGCCTTTCAAAAATGGCTTATTTGTATGAACAGGATCTAAATGAAATCTCTACATTGTTATTGCCTAATATCCTCTCTTGTCTTTTAATTTATAAATTTTCTCTCCATATCTTTCTTGCCTTACAATTTTTCTATTGAAGAAACTAGATAGTATGACCTATAAAATTTCCCACAATCTGGATTTTGCCCATTCCATCTGTGATTATGTTAGCATGCTACTCTGACCCTTGTATTTCTAGTCCATAGCAATGAGATCTGGAGGCTTTTTCAGGCTCGGGTTCTACTTTTCAGTAAACACTTTGTGGTGGCCACAGAATAGCCTAATGCATGGTCTGGTCTATTTGTAATGTTAGAAGCCATTAATGATCATTGCATAATGATCACTTCTGTTGTTCAGCAAGAAGTTGCTAAGTGTCATTCTTCTTGTTCCTTCTTCACTTACAAGCTGCAATATTACAAAAGGAGCCTTCTTTCATCAGCTGTTTGGTGACTGAGGCACTGTCCCTACAGAAAGCCCAGCACCACTGCCTGCTATCTGTGTGCCCATGGGCAAGTTGCTCAGCACTCCTTTTCCAGCTATCTGTGGGGAAGTTCGCTGCTGGAAGGAGATTATGCATGTCAAGCTCCTGACAGGTAAGCATCTCATGACTGAACTGGTATCCCTACTTTCATGGTTAGAGTAAGGGTTTCTCACCAGCACCCAGTAAGCACCCATAGGGATACTGAGCAGAGTTTGGCTTTTCATCACTTGTCATTCCAATGGGATATTGTGGCCATCAGCAGAGTTGCTCCCCAGAAGGAGAGCTGTTCCAGCACACAGTGGTTGTTCCTGATGCTGATGACCTTAATCGACAATCTGCTCTGCAGAGAGGGCCCAGAGAAGAAGCGTGGGAGCCGGCGATGGGATTGCAGTGAGGGAAGGGCCAGGGTCACCTGGGGGCTGGACCATCCTGTTCCCCCGAGAAAGAGCTCTCAGAGGCACAAGGGCTTAACAGTACCCTCAAGCACACACATCCCTGCTCCACAGTGCTGTTCCTCTGGAACTTCTATCAGGAACATATGTACTCGTCCTCTGGTTTTGGCAAGTCAGTAAATGAATGTAGCTCTATTGTCAGAACAGTTGGTTACTTATTTACAGCAAAAGGAATTTCATAAGGCTTTGTAAAAAAAAAAAATTCAGGCATTTTTAGGGCCTAAAGTTCTCAAAAGTGACTTTGGGTTTGATTTCTGTATTTCTGTTCATATTAAATCTTTACAACGTCGCTTCTACCTTCTTAACGGCCCCTACTTAGAGGATCCTTGCATATTTTGGTAGAAGTTGTAAAGTAAGAAGCCATTTGTAAGTCTGTCTATATAGATTGTAAAAGTAGATCTTATTTTGGTGGCTCAATCCCAAAAGATGAGTTTCTGAGGTTCAGGCAGAGACTGTGCTCTCCTGAGAAGTGGACAGCTACAGAGTCCTTGGAGAGATGATACTCATGCAGAGCACTTCCCTCTGAGGGTCAGGATAAAATTCTATCTCTCTCTCTCCTCAGTACATGCCCAGATTAACCCTTCAATGCCTCCGCTTCCACTTTGGAACATTCATTAAAATGGAATATAATGAAACTTTTTATCTTCAAATTCTTTTTCCCTGAATTTTTCTAGGTAACATATATAAGTTTCATGCAAAAATTCAAAAAAGTCTGCAATCTTCAGCATAAATGGGTTAAGAGATTAGACTGTGAAGCCTAAGGAGTCTATTAGCTGTTCAACCCAATGCAAGCTACTTCCCCTCTGTGAGCCTCAATTTCTTTGCTTGCATAAAAACTGTTGATGCCATGTGTGGTGGTATACACCTGTAATCCCAATACTTGGAAGGCTGAGGCAGGAGGAATGCTGCCAGTTCAAGGCCAGTCTGGGTTAATAATGAGTGAAAGGCCAGCCTGTACTACACAGCAAGTCTGTCTCAAAAAAAAAAAAAAGTTATTAATGAGGATAGAGTGAGATAATACAGGAAAAGCCTAAGCACTGTGTCTGACAAATTTTAAAGACCTAGTCATTGTTAGCTATTACGGTTATTATAGTTATTACTAGATTCTAGCCTTGATTGGGCAGATGTTACATCACTATTCTTATTTGAAATGAAATTTAGACTATTGCTCAATGATAAAGGAAAGAAAGGAAGACACTCTTAATACAAATAACTATTAGATAAATCCCAAGGATGTTATGATGGAGTGAAAAAAGTTGAGTGTCAAAGGGCCACATCATGTTTCTATCCATTCATTTAACATTCTCAAAATTACAAAATTACAGGGAAAGAGAACAGATGAATGGTTGCCAGGGTAATGTTAGGGGTGGCAGGTTGGGTGTGTGACTCTAAAGGGTCACAATAAAACAGCTCTGCATCCTGATTGCCCTGGTGGTCACATGACCACAAGTGTGTTAAAATGACATAGAACAACTATATAAACACAGTGTACCGAGATCAGTTTCTTCACAGATACGGTATTGTTACATAAAAAGTAATCATCGGGGTAAGGCACAGAAGACCTTTCTGTACTCTCTCTGCAACCTCCCATGAATCTATACTTATTTCAAAATAGTAAAATAAAGACAGTGTGTACTTATATAATCCACATATAGCTTTCACTGGGCCATATAATACACGATGATAACACTTCCTTTCTTGTGTAACAATTTCCCCCAGATTTAAAAAATGGCTTTCTATTTGCTTTGGTTTGCTATGTACCTAGCACTAACTCTTCCCAAAGTTAGAACTGTGAAATGTCCCCAGAGCAATTGAATACCTGAGGAAACCCATCAGTTCCATTTTTTAATTAGTGACATCTTTGCCGGAACTCCTTCTTCCACTCCAGTATGGACTTGCTGTTCTCTGGGATGATTCTGGAACCATTTTTATTGGAAAGTATTTGATAGTCTGAACCCCAAAGACTTAAATTGTGTTTTTTACAAGGTACTGACATTTCAGAATATGTAATTTTTCTTTTTTTTTTTTCCCTTTCCTGTATTGTCTAATATTGCTTCAAGTAACTTGCATTATGCTATTATATCCCTTATGGAATGAGAGAGGAAGGCATGGAGTCCAGGAATAAATGACAACAACAGAAGGTCTTCCTTTTAGCTGCTGAAACAGGTAACCTCGGGAATATTCTGGCAGGCCCATACTGTTATCCAGCTGACACAGTAACTACCAGGTACTACTTGGAGGCCGAACGGTGCCCCATCCGCTCTTAATCTTGGCACTTCCGGTGCACATAAGGGCAGGACTCTGGTCCTACGTGCTCAGTGGGTGCTGTAGGGTCACCCCTCACTCAGGCAGCACCCTCTCACTGCTGCTAGCCCTTGTCTCCCGCCTCCAAACCCCTTAGACATTTATGCCCCTGTGTCTCGTCTCCCTCAAGCTCCAGCCCCAGATACCAGTCATTTTCAGCAAAGCCGTCCTGCTGCTGGGTGGGGAAGGGGCCAGAGGAAGCTTCAGATCCCAAGGCTGAAAGAAGGCAGAGCAGAGCTCACCACAGAGGTCTGGCCCAAGAATGGAATATTTGAACAACGAGCAGACCTATCTCATTTTAAAATTTAACCTCATTCAGATTTTCTCGCATCTTAGTAGACCCAAGAGTGTCTCATCTCCTTCCCAGACTTAGACAACTTTACAAAAAATGATCTCCTATTAGGTACCAGAAAAAGAAAGGGAAAGGAAATTCCAACAAACTTGAGCAAAAGAGCATGAAGAGGAAATGTTTGGGGTGAAAGGGAGGAGGCTGCTCACAGGTGCAGAAGTGTGAGCATACTTTCTTTCAAAATGAAGTATGTGGCACCTTGGGACCCTGAAAGTGCAGTGCTCATCTCCTGTGGCTGTGTAGACCCTCAGAAGCATGGGTGCATGCCGCAAATCCCAAAGAAAAGAGCTTTAAATGCAGCCTTTCCTTTCGGATGACAATGAGCCTTGTCACCTCAGGAAGTCTGAGACAAAACCCACCAAATAAACCATAAAGTGGTCTTGGTGATTTTATTGTTGCAGATTTTCTGAGAGTAGAGTTGCATGCAGCCTTAGGACATAACAAAAACACGTTTAACAAGTCTCCCAATTCCCCTGGCTGGACTTGTTTTATGTTCAAGACAAAGCTATTAGCAATACTTCAGGTAAATCATTCCTCATCGCCTGTAATCTTTCAAGGACTTTGAATGTATTGAAACACTTCCCAGGAACATTATTTAAAAAATGATCTTCTAACATACAGCTCACCGTCTAATGAGATATTTTCTCTATGTCCACCTCATAGTTCCTCTTCACAAAATGCCACGCTTTAAGTGCAGGAACTCCTTTGGCAACTTAAACTGTTTTTCAATTTGCTTGTTTGAGTTAAGAAATAGTCCGTGTAAACTGTGTCAAAGACATATCAACCCTCACTTAATCTACAGTATATTTCTTAAGTGCATAAAAGACCTTGAAAATTCTTAATTTAAAGAAGATTATTCACCTTGGCAAGATACCCCGGTGCAGAGAGCCAGCAGGGACAGCTGACAAGAAGAGCTACAGAGGCAGAACAAGGACTGGGTACAATCCCAAAATCTAATTATTAAAGTAGAGATAGAGAGCAAATCTTTGCAAAAAAAAAGAAGTCTCTATATTAGGTCTCACTCTTCTCCCTCTCTCTCTCTCTCCTTCTCACTTAGCCACTTGCAAAGACAAATTGTTAATGACAAAAATGGTTCTGCTGAAACATTGAGTTTTTATTAAAAAAAAAAATCAGGAAATCAGAGCCTAATGGGCAAATGTATGAATCACAGGGAAGAGTTGAACTATTCATTATTTCTTCAGTTTTATTTTTGCACCAAAGTTGTTTCTTTAATGATGGAACAATGTTACTAAATTAAGAGACCTTAGGCCTCCTGTGTTAGCCAAATACCTTTAAAAATAACACAGAATTCATTTCCTCTCTCCTCCTCAGCCTTCTCTTCCTCCATACAATAAAGCCTCTTGGGCTCTCCAAGAAAGGGTTAATCTGTGCTCCTTTTCCTCAGTTTCTTTTTTTTTTCCCCCTGATTTGTTCTTTTTATTTTCTGAAAATGTCCCAACTATATGGGCTATCCAAATCAACTTTAAATTTATCTCCATGGAGGTAAGGATGCATAAAGGGGGGCTTAACATTATTCCCTTGGGCACTATTAAAATGTGGCTTTATAAAGACATGTGCTCATTTTATAATTTAATTTTTTTTCTGATCATACACTTGAAATAGCCAAAAGGCCAAGGTGTGATATTTTTTTCTGACTATAAATAGTGTATGTTTATGTGGCTAGTTTGTAAAAGAAAAGAAGAAAGATGTAAATGCCATTGTCTCAGTCCTCCTTACCACGTGAGGTAATCAACAGTGTGGTCCCCCCCACACCTCCGGGAGGGACCCTTCAAGCTCCTGCAGGGTGGAAGAGGGAGAAGAAATGGACTCTCAGTTGGGAAAAATGATACGTTGGGGTATAGATGCTAAGAGTAATCCATTTTCTTTCAGCCTCACCTTCCCGAGACTTTCTGAGCTTCTGTGAAGCAAAGTACCTTGCTGTTTCATTCCTGTATGGCCACCTGTCCCCTGGACACTTGGTGATCCTCTTTGTGGTGTGTCAGGTCTGGTCGTTGTTTGCTTTCAAGCTTCTGAAGTTTCACTAGCCTATCAAATGTGCTGTTATCTTTTCTCTTGTTCTTTAAGCCTTATGAGATGATGTCATTTTTTAAATTTTATTCATAGAATTTTGTAGAGGTTTCCAAGTGGGTTCAGGTAGTTTCATTCAACCAGGAGTGCCTGTGTACTGCTTGAAATGTTGAACCATATTTTAATGATTATGCAGTAACTCTTGCATATAAATGTGCCATGATTTACCCAACTTCATCTTTTGTGTGATTTTGCCTATGTTATTTATTTCCTTTAGACAAGATACCGCATACAAACTTGTTTTGGACCTAAGAATGTAAACAACTCAAAGACTCCTTGCAAATACTCCTACACACCGGAAGGCTGTCCATTTATCTGCCCCAGAAGGTCATGGGGGTGCCCCGTTCCCTGTCCCTGGGGTTTCCTGCCCTGCCCCTTGATGCCCCGCCTTCTCCTGAATCGTCTTTCCTTGAAGAGAGGGCCTCCATTCTGTACAACTTCCTCTCCGGAGAGGCCGTGCCCTACCCACAGCTTCTGTGGGCCTCGCTCTGAGCTCCCCTAACCAAGACTGGACTGGACTCCCAGAACATCCGGCTGGGCTCCTTTCCAGTGCTCCCCGTGTTTGTTCAGCCTGGATTTCCATTTTGGCTCTTCCACATGGGAATCTTCCTTGGGACGCTGGGCCTTGGCTCTTCTTCTCCCTTTTACCTCTGCAGCTCATGCTGCAGTATTTGCTGTTGAGCTACGTGGTGGTACAACGAAGACCTGCGCTTTGATCTCAGTCTGAATCTCAGAACCTCCTAGGCAATCGCGTGACTAAACCGGCCTGTGGTTTCACTGGTCTGCTCTCTGTAAGAAGAGGGCTTGACAAGTTCAAAAACTAGACAAATGCTCTGTGTTTTTTGAAGGGTAAATGCTCTTATTTTTCGATCTCCTAAAGTTTTCACTGTCTAAACTGGTTGGCTTGAGTGTATTTTAGGAATGAGGGAAGAGGTCCTTGGTCAGCGACTTCAAGTAAGGACCCGAGAGTCTTCTGTTCATTCTTCCAGTGAAGAAATCACCACACAAATACTACATCCCTGATGCCTAAATTCACAAAACACAGTGTTCGTTACAGTTTCAACTTCTGTTTGTGGTACTAAGGTACCCAGGCCTTCACACTGAGTTACATCTTCAGCACTTTTTTTTAAGTAGGATTTCACTAAATTTCTCAGATGGGGCTCAAATTTTTGACCCTCCTGACTCAGCCTCCCAGAGTGCAGTCACCATGCCAGGGTTCATTTTCGTTTTTAAGAATTATATCATAGGAGCCAAAAGATCAGATTAGTAGACTCCAAGAAATTTTCTCTATGCCTTCTATCTTGCTGCACTTTTTTGTGTTTCTGTCATCTTATATTTCTTTCTATACCTAATTTTGAATGTGTCGACTTGCCTGCTTGTATTGTTCACTCTCTATATCTCTTTCACTGTCCCGTTCAATTTTATCTCTCATTAGATTCTCTACCCTTCTTTCCTTCTTAACAAGACTGCAATATAGAATTCTTCTCCCATTTACATTTTTTCTCTATATATTGAATAGTTGCCCATTCCCAGTTCCCTACATTCAGTAGTTTTCCCGTCCCAATTTTAAAGATGACTGTAGCTCTTTATTTAATGTCTTTTTTTTTTGGTACCAAAGATCAAACTTAGGACCTTGAGCTTACAAGGCAGGCAGTGGCACCACTGAGCTAAATCCCTGGCCCATGTGTCTTTTTCTTTAAAATATAAATTACTTTGGAATTATTTGTCTTGTGGCTGAATTCTTTGTCCCCCGCACTTCTTGGCCAGATTTCTAAACTGCTCTGAAGATTCTATTTTTTTTTCCCCACTCGTTTCAACATGTCCGTATGTCCTTCTGCTTAGCCACTTAAAAAGTTTTATTATTAGCATGAAAATTAGACAGATCTCACATAGAGATAGTAAAAGCCACAGCACCATGTATGGGTGCCAGGGAACTTACAGAGACCACCTGCTTCACCCAAAAGTCACCTGCTCAGTGAGTCCTTCCGGCTGTGCAGCCTAAAACACTCAACCTCCATGACCCTTCTCTTCCCTTTGCTTTATTTTTTCTCCTTGGGGCTCGTCCCAATCTAACATACTATATTTGTATCATTTAGCCTCTTATCCTCTTTCTCTCTCTCTCTGAAGACACAGATTTTTGTGTGCACTGGTCACTGCTGTGTCCTTGCCCATAGAAGCGTGCCTGGCACATAGTTGGCCCTTAAAAGACACTGAATGAGTAAGAGTAGAATCACGTAGTCACCACAGCCCTATGTGATATCTTCTATTTTCCTCCCCATCTTAAAGGTGAGAAAACTGAAGCACAGGGCAGTTCCGTAACTTCCTACCATGCCATTTGTAAGGGGGATAGCTAGTATCCTAACCTCAGCAGTCTCATTCCATGCTCCTTCCTCTTAATGATAAAAAATGCCGTTACCCACTACTCATTTGCTTTTCAAAGAAGGGAAATGTCTAAGGAGTCAGTTATAGAAACGGTTGAAAGGTCCCTTTTAATGTGTCCCCTTTGGGATCCTGTCAGCTCTCCTCAGACAGAACCCCCGTCCTGAGGCTGGCTGTCCCCTCCTGACCTTTGGGTCTGTATCTCACTGCTCTGAATGTTTTTATTCCATAGCTTTGGAGCCATAAGAGAGAACAGTGCCTGGAGGTAGACAGGATCTGCATACTTAAAAATTCCCCAAATCCACCTCACAAGGGAAGTATTGACTCGTTTTGTTCCTTTCACTTTCCTATTTTTTTCCCTTTTCTACTTACAGACACTCATTTTTCTAGCTGAAAATAGAAAGCCTTATCAGATTGGAATAACAGTCCTTCTTGCTGTAGTTTTTTTCCCCAAAGACTGGATGCATTGGGGCCTCATCAGAAAGCCATCTGCTGTGTACGCACAGACCTAGTCAGAGCCAGAAAAAGAAAACGGAGGGGGAAGCCCTGGCTTACTCATCTTAAAACCAAGAGCTGTGGCTTGCAACTCGTGCATCCCTCCACACCTCTGACAGAGCTGGCCACGGATAGTGTGTGCCACAGGGAACGGAGGGCGCAGGGCTTCTGCATGGAGCGAGGTGACCTTGCTCAGTGCTGCTGTCCATAGACAAGAGACGCTGACTGCACAGGAATGTGGGCTTGTGGTCCGCCGCCTGCTTGGTGGAGGTCACCCCCTCTCCCGGTTATATTTAACTCCTTGTCATTCCTGCGTGTCAGACCCCACCGGACTTAGAAAGGTGCTGTGAGGTTTTCCGAGGGTACCTCATTCAGGCCGTGGGGTGCCCCTGCCACCCGGAGGAACGCTCACTTCTGCGGCTGGAGAGGAGCAGACCTCACACAAAGGCGTCCACTGCTCTCCCCTCCTTGAGTCACTACAGCAAAACTAGATGGCGGAAGAAACGCCCATTCAAAATCAAGACTACTGATTGATCTTAAAAAGGTTTAACACTTTAAAGCCATTTTAGTTTTTAATATCTGTATCTGTATAAGGACACATATAATAGCCTGATTGAAAAACATTTAAATATCTATATGCCTTAGAAAGTTAAGAGACCTTTGTTACGGCCTACAGAGGTAGTTGTTGGCAGTTTATTGTGCATTCTCACAGAATTTGCACACTTCTTTGGTTTATATAAAACTGTACACCTTATAGCGTCCTGTACTTTCCATAGTAACACTGCTCCCATCTAACTGACCTCGGGTTACGTATCTAACATCTGTGTCTCTACCAGACTGTGATGGTCTTCAGAGTGCACATTGGAAGCCCTGTCATCAAAGCACATCTTCCTCTTAATCACTGTCAAGAAATCACGACCTTGTTCCCAATCGGGGACGAACATGTATCCAGGTTCCTCCCGTGCAGCCTTTTTATGTCGCACAGAGGGGAAAATATGCTACATTCGGTTTTGACATTTTTGAATAAATGAGTTAAGAGAAAAAATGTATCATCTCAGAAGATAAAACAGCGTTCAGGGACTGAGTAGTGAGGTGTTGCTGAGTAAATCACTCAGACACGGAAGTCTGTTCGGCTCTCCACCGGCCCCTACACCCCCGGACTCTGGGCTGCGCACAGTTGGCCGGCGGAGCTCTGACAGTCTCAGGCCTCCAAGGTGTCGCCAGGAGATGAGGCTCAGGATGCAGGCCCTGCCATGCTCCACCGCCAGCTGCATGCTGAGTGACATTTCGCCCACATGTTCGAGGCTGGGCAGGGAGCCACCCTTCCAGAGGTTCCCGGGCGTGCAACCACTGGGAAGTGACTACCTCCAAGGGCTCTCTTTACCCTGCGATCTCTTTTATTTATCTTCCACTCTTACAGAGACCAGGCTCCTTCATTTCCAGGGGGGACAATTTTCTTCAGGGCAGAATTGTGCCGATTCTTTAACATTATATTTCAACTTAAAGGACTTTCACCTTCTTCCATTCTGTTTTGATTTCACTGGAAGCCAATTTCAGATAGCAATTCTGATATAAGGTGGTAATAGCTTCAACCTTCATTGCTTTAATCTTAGACAAAGAAATATGGTTTCTCTTTTCCTTTTTCTTTTCTCCTTTTTGTCTCTTCTCTCTTCTGGCTACCTGCTTTTCCTCCCTCCCTTCCTATCTACCGTTCTATGTTTCTGCTGCCTCTTTCCCTCCCTCCCTATCTTCCATATGCAGTATTTGATCTTTAAATACAGTTTTATAAAATACTTTGTTCATAAAATATGGTAATTATTTTTACTCCCCAAAAGTAGCATGCAAAACTGACTGCCCAGATAGTAAAGTATCTTTTAAACATCCCTGTCAACAAAGTTGTGAGATTAGATGGATAGGTCATGGATAAGACTATAAAACTATGGTAGAGTTCCACATGCATAAGGAAACTGAATACATTATGAAGAAAATCTTTCAAATCAATACAGAAGAGATGAATTACTCAAGAAATGGTGATGGAAAACACTGGCTAGCCATTTGGAAAAAGTGAGACTGAATGCAAATCTCATTCTTTTTATATCAAATAAAATTCACAGATATCATCACAAGTTCCTGTAAAAATGAAACCATAAAAGTAGTAAAAAAAAATATGTGAAAATTCTCATAAGGATGGAGAGAACTTTATAACCTAAAAATTTTTAAACAGAAATCAATGGTAGATTTTGTGCATAAAAATGAAAGTTTCATATTGAGGCCACACTCTTAAGTGAAATACATAAGACACACATGTGTAAATACAGAAGTTTATCTGGTGTGAAAAACAAAGTGTAAATTGTATAACTATTGTATAACTGATAATGTGGAATAGGAGGAAAAGGGCTAAAGGTGTAGGGGAAGTGGGAAGAGTAGGGGAGAGGAATTAAAGGACAAGAAAAAATACGAGAAAAGGAGAAAAGGGAAACAAAGTCTTTGTAGGTAGGGGAGGGTGGAGGGGGTGAAGGCAGGGAATGGAGAAAAAAATGAGAACGAAGTCCTGTCATATAAGGATACAAGATCCCAATGATGAATGTAACTGTACTGTATACTTAAAAAGAACCAATGAACTCAATAAGATATTTTTAAAATGAAAGTTTCAGGCTGGGGACTTGGCTCAGTGGCCCCATGAGTTTAATTCCTGGTACCCCAAAAAAGAAAGTTTTAGGGGCCGAGAATGTAGCACAGCAACCCTGTGCCTGGCTGGCAAGCACAAGGTCCTGAGTTCGATACCCAGTACCAGAAAAAAATAAAAATAAAAAACGAAAGTTTCCAGCTAAGATTGTAGCTCAGTGGTAGAGCACTTACCTAATATGCATGAGGCCCTGGGTTTGATCCTCAAAACCAAAAAAGATTCTCACTAGGAAGATCTGTACCATTTAAAATTTTGAATGATAGAGGACAAATTATGAATTTATACAAACATACATGACCTATATTTACAGTTAGTATCCTCAGTATACAGAAAGCTTTTACAAATTTAATTTGGCTTTCATTGGTAATAGGATTTTATAATTTTTACTTTCCTCTTTATAATTTTCTGTATTTTGTTTATGTTTATGCTTTTGGGGAGCAGATTTTGTTTGGCTTGGTTTGGTTGGTTTGTTGAGAGAGGGTCTCACTGTGCAGTTGAGGCTGCCCTTGAATTCACTACGTACCCCAGACTAGACTGGAACTCACAGCAATCCTCCCACCTCAGCCTCCTGAATGCTGGAATTACAGGTGCGAGCTGGCTTGCCAGGCTTTTGCTTGTATTTTTTGAGACAGATTCATGTAGACCAGGTTGACCTTGAACTCTCCTTTAGTTTCCCAAGTACTGGCATTATAATTATGTACCACCAGCCTAGCTATTTATGTTTTTTTTTTTCCAGTAAGTATGTTGATTTAAATTTGGTTTGATTCTGTTCTGTTTCTTGGCCTGGCATGAAAGCACATACATGTATACTCTTGAGGGGCTGAGCCAAGAGCATCACAAGCTTGAGACCAGTCATTGCAACTTAGCAACCTTATCTCAAAATAAAACTAAAATGAGCTGGGAATGTATCTCAGTGCAGAGGCCAGTACTACAAAATATGAATGAGTGAATTTTTTAATGTAGACAGACATTTTTTAAGTACTTCTATCTATAGCCTCCAAAATTGTTGCAGAATTATCCAAAGATTTGGCTTTATAAAATTAATCACCATATATAATCTTCAATATATTCCTGTAGTAAGGTAATACTAACTGAAAAAATATAAGATACAGGAGAAATAGTGGATGAAAATCATAAGACAAAAAGAATTTTAATATGGAATAGAAGTCCCCAAATGAAGGCTATTTTCTGTTTCAAACCCTGCTTTGAACCTAAATCTTTGGATTAATTTGGCTTTTTTTTTTTTTTTCATTTTTAAGGATAAGAGTCCATTTAACAAAAGCTCTTCACCCTTCAAGTAGTTATTTTTAGTGCCAAGGTCTTTCTTCTTAATACAGTTTTTTTTCCCCTCTCTTTTTTTCTTCCCCTGACATCTAAGTTGTACCATTAAATAAAATGTACGATTTAAATTTCAATTTTACTGAAGCTGAAGGTAGTATTAAAAGGATCATACAGATGGGTGATTTCATTGAATGTCACTTCACATAAATTTACATAAAACTTCAAAAGATCTACACAGCCTCTAAAAACTCTTCTGAAGGAGAATGGAGAAAAATGTATATTTATTGAGCGTCTAAGGTTTGCCAAGCACTCGCCTGCCTTCTTTACGTCATCTCATTTAATCCTTACGGCCAAGTGGGGAAGTCAACATCACCCTGCTCATTTTATAGGGGCAAGAACAGACCCTGGGAGATGCGACGCAGTAGGAAATCACAGCCACCCCATTCCAGCACTGTGGCCTTTGCCCCTCCCCCACGATTTCTGTACCTCGTAGCTGACTTGTGTTAGACGACAAATTGTGCGGCATGGGCTCCCATCGTGGTGGTCCTGGAAGTTCTTTGGTGATGTCTCGTATGATCTTCCCACCACAGATACCACCTCAGATGCGTTGTGGACCCCTCCCACTTACTGCTCCTGACGCTCAGAGTCTGGTGTGGCCTTATTTTGTCTTAGCCGAGGTCCCTGGAGTCCTGGTTTCCCTTACTGCAAAATCTGACTGCTAGAAGCTGCTGGCCTTGATGACACTGGCGTTCTGTAGTTTTGGTTCTTTGCGTTCTATTTTCCCATATTCATGTGTGATGCTCAGAGGGAGAGCCTGGCACAGTTCCTCCCACAGGCCTGCACAAGTGACTTAACCTAAGTCTGCCTCCTCATCCGAAAGCAGGAAGCTCTGACTAACCTACACCGGGCAGCGTTACGGATTTAACGATGGCAGGTGTGAAAGCGCTTAGCACAGCACCTGGTGCAATGTGCTTCACAAATGGGCACAGCTGTTGCTCTCTCCGGCCAAAAGTGATCACAGCTTAGTCCCGGAGGCCCACCCATAGCAGACTCAGCTCCCCGTTTCCTGCGGACCAGGTCACTATGTCTGAACTGAGCCGGTGTGCTTGACACATTCTCCCCAGCCAGCAACCTTAGCCAAGGAGGTCGGCTGACCTCCCACCAGGCCTGTGGTCATTCTGGGCTCACCTGGATTCTAAGATGGCTCCAAGTAGGCATGAGCTAAATCTGAGGACAGAACCGAGTGTCCCCTGAACCTAAAATAACGCCATGCAGACACGCTCGTGGAATCATTGTCCAATCACATTTTTCCCTGCCAACAACTGATCTGACTGCCGAGGTGAGCTGGTCCTAGAACTCTCAGTGGAGGTAAGGAAGCGCATGTCCAGAACACAGGAGACCCCTCGGGCTGTCTCTTAGTATTGATTGTTCCCTGCTGATGATTCTGCCAGAGACTAGTTCCTAGAAAGTAACTGAGTGGCTGACGGGTAAAAGAGCGTCATCCCTGGAGTTGTCAGCCCTGCTGGCGAGTGAGCTCCTTCTCCCTTTGCACTCTGATCTCCCAGCACACAGTCTTCCTAGGATAAAGCGGAACTCTTCCCAGGTCTTTCCTGGCCCCCCTCACCCCCGCTAGCTTTTCTGGCCTTCCTTAGCAATCGCTGCCAAGGGAATTGACGCTTAGGGCTCACCTTCCCATCGCCAAGCCTGAGAAAAGAACCAGGGATTCGTAGCAAACTCCATCCCCATATGCAGCTGGCAAGGACTCTAAGAGGGCAGGAGTCACGAGGGCTCAGCGTTCCTGCCAAGGCCCAGCCTCACCTGATTAGCACACCTGTTCTTCCTTATTTCCAAGCAGTGGCTCACCAGGTCCCTCTGCAAAGAATGCCTTTCCTCGTCACTGTCACGAGTCCTTCATGCCTCTCCACCGTCTCCAGACAGCTCGCCACCATTACATCTGCTCAGGCCTCTGCATTGCAAGAACATCCCTCTGTATGTACATGAGAGTCCATCTGCCTCTCACATTGCTTTCCTTTTTCCTCTTATTTCAGTTTACACATGTGAAAACATTCTTCTGGGTCAAAGTCCGGACCTCCCCTATTTCCAACAACATCCAAAATTGTTAACAAGCCCATCCCAGAGAGTGGTGAACACTGGGAAAATGGAGATTATGCCGTAAGTCCTCTTCTTGTCCCCACCTCTGACCCTGCCCTCGGTTTGTTAAGGGCCAGGGTAGATGACAGAGTGGCAGTGAGCCCCAAGCAGCATGTGCTGCTCAGGAAGAGAGTGTGTCCTGGATCCTGGCTCAGGGCCACTCTAATTCTGCATGTGCTGCTCTGCTGGCCAGGCCCTGGACTGGCCTTGGGCCTCTGTGCTGCTGACCCAGCTGTGACCACAAAAGGCTGGGACCCAGCCACCGGCACATCTGCAGCTACCCAAGGTCACAGGGAAGGTTCCATCTTGGGGCTCAAGGTCTCAAGTACTGAGCGATCTCCGCAGAATTTCCTTTTGGCTAATTTGTCTTGTTTAGCATCCAAGGCGAGAAATCAGGCTCATTGTTCTGCTCTTAATAAAATAAAATGCAATTGGAGAAGAAAGCTGGTGGTGTTGCTCAGGCATGCAAGCTGGCTTTTCTCTAAAACTGATTGATAGTTACACATGACCATACAAAAATAATATAATGTGTGTGTCTCTGGAAATTCATCATTGCACATTTTACCCCTCCTCGAGGGTTCTCGGTAGGGTAGTGGGTGGTTCACACCAGGAATGCTTTAGAAAAACCATGGGGATCCGACTCGTGAATAGGGAGACAGAGCCAAGAAAGAGGGAGGGGGACAGCTGTCTCTGAATGTCTTTTGGGTCTCAGACCCTGCACCAGCGATGCTACCAACCTTTCCTCAGTTACTGTCATTTGAGCCCTCTGGGTTGGAGATGACCATCTTCACTCCACAAGTGGGAAGGTCTCGTTCAGAGGGGGTGATGAGCGAGGCAGGGGAGGTCTGAACATAGCTTTGTCCTGCTATGAAGCCTTGAACTTCCCAGTCCGCAGGCAGCCTCGGGTGAGAGCAGCTTGGAGCTTGACCTTGGCCTCTGGAATGATGGATGTGTGGCCCTGTCTCCTGGGTCTGCCCATGTGCCCATGTCCTCTACTGCTGCCTGATCTCACCAGACATGGGCGACAGCACCAACTGTCTGTGACTCTGTGGACAGTAAATGAACAAAAAGATGGGAGATGCCCAGAAGCTTCAGAGTAGGCTGCAGGGCTCCACAGCCTCTCCAGACTTGTGAAGGGTAGGACATTGGGGTTTCTGAACCCCCAAACTCTGTGTGTATTTGTGTTTGTGTATGTCACTGGGGATTGAACATAGGGCCTTCCCACTGAGCTACATCCCCAACCCTTTTTATTTCTCATGTTGAGACAGGGTCTCACTAAGTCATTGAGTTACCCATGCTAGGCTCAATTGCAATCCACCTTACCTCAGCCTCCCAGAGTGCTGAGCTCACAAGTGTGCACCGCCACAGCTGGCTATCAAACCCCCAGATGCTTGATTGTCTTTTCTCCTTGGTGCTGCTGTTTCCTTCCAGCGACCATCTTTTCTACTGTTTCTCTACATCTTCACAGTGGCTTCCTCTTCTTTTTTTCTTAGAAGCAGCCCCAACAAGAGACTGCACACATGAGTTCTCCCTTATCCTGACAAGGCCCATAGCACCCTCCTAGCAATATTTTTAATTTTTAAAAGCCAAAAGGTCTTATATCTAAAGAATGAGTTTTTGACTATGCAAATCTTTAGAGTAATGGATTAGGCAGTCTGAGGGAAAAGAGAAAATAGAGGAAGGATGGAGCATCTTCCCTGTAGAGTCCCAAAAATTCCATCTTATGGGCAGTTGCCAACAGCTAAACTAGTCCTTTAGAAGAGAGCGTATGGACAAGAATCCCCAGCTTGGCTCTGTAGCCCCTGGACCAGTCTTCCCCCAACCCTTTTCCACATCCTTTCAAGTCCTCTGAGGGTCACAGGACACCTTCACACTCCCCAGTCTCTGACATCGAGCTCTCTACCATAGCGCCTCTTTGGTGGCCAATCTGGCTGTTCATGGAAAATGTGTTGTGACACCAAGATACAAGGAGATATCTGCAGCTAGCACAGGCCTGCGACTTGGTCCCAGGGAAGATCAGCTCAGTTAGGCTGGGGCCTTCCACATGAGACAGAGGCCAAAATTCTTGTCTTTGCCCTGTAAGAGCTTAGACTGATAGGGGGCATGAGGTGCAGTCACTATGTTTCCACATATTTTTGGTACCCATAAGTGGAGTGCTGCAAACAGCAAAGTCCTGAAATGTGTAAATGGCTTTGGGATGGGCCAGTTGAGTGAATGGATGGATAGATGGAAACACATGAAAAAAGAACATGGCATGTTCTAGGAAGTGAAGTTGTTTGGGACTTACTGGAGCAGAGGGTCTATTTTGGTGGGATGGGTAAGAACAATTTCATTTAAAAATGATTTATTGCATACTGTTATGGCTTGTGTTTAGATGTCCCCAAAAGCCTCATGCTTTTCAGAGGTGGCTGAATCTAGAGTGTGTGATTGATTCCCAGGCCAGAGAGCATTAAGATTAAGGGCGGGAGTGCTACCCACCCTAAGTAGTCTGAATAAGATAAAGGGATCAGAAAGACAATGTTAAATTCCCTTATTGCTTTTGCTGTCTTCCATTGCCAAGAATTATAGCCCCTCTGCCATGTGCCACCCTGCCTGGGACCCAGCTGACCATGGACTGAAACGTCTGTGAACTGTAAGCCAAATAAATCTTTCCCCTTTTAACTTTGAGTGTTGGCTATTTTGTCTCAGCAAGGAGAGGAAAGTTACTAAAACACATATTATGTTCCTGACGCCATCCTACAGCTGAGTCTGCAGTGCCAGGCCAGGGAGTTGGTCCCACTGGAAGCCAGGTGCTTAGGCCCTTTCATTCCATAGACACCTCTGTCTGCCCCTCCTCGATCTTCAGGGTTGCTCCGGTTTTCTCCTCAGACTCTTCACTCCCTTGACCCCCAAATCTACGTTCCCACAGATGCCGGAGCCTCAATTCATTTGTGTCTGAATGAACTGAGTCCCACAAAGTCAAGCCTTGGAATCCACTACTGGGTAAACTGCCAGGTGCTTGTGATGCTCAAAGAGATGTGCAGGCCAAGTGCACAGAGGAAGGGATTGGTCCCCGGGAACTCAGAGGGGAGGAGAACCAAGGTGTCTGGCAGGTGTGCAGAAACATTTAGATTTCTATCTGGCGGGCAGTGGTATTATTACTCCCTCACTGACCCAGAAATCTTTGGCATAGTTCCTATTTATATCTACCTATAAATCTACTGTATTCTCCACTATATTCTGGATACACTCTGAATACCATTAATCATTTTAATTTAATGTCTGTCATTGATAAGTATTTATTGAGCGCCTCCTGTGGTGGGCACAGCTTATTAACATACTGTGAAGCACTCTGTTCAGGCCCTGGGGTGGCAGGGTGTGCACTTGAGCACCACGTACAACAGGAAGAAGGATGTGAGGAAGTGAATGAGGTCACGAGGGCACCCCCACTGCCAGGCCACGGCCCTGCCACACGGATTTGTTGAGCAACGCATGCATGCCACCTGCTCCTGGGATCAGGGTTGGGTGGAGCTGGTAGAAAGACTGGCCTTCCTGGAGCTCACCTTCCAGTCTGGGTGCTGTGATTCACACCCTTTCACCCACCCTGCTGGCTTCTTTGATGTTCTTCATCGCAGCATGTGGCAACCGTGTCCCACATCTTAGCAAAGCATACCCATCCCCATGCGGTGGCTTGAAATAGAAATGCAGTACCATCCCTTGCTTGGCCCTGCTGCAGACTCCGAAGCCCAGGCCGTGTGGCCACTGCCTCATATATCAGAGTGCAACTGGCACTGCAGAATGGAACTTTAAAAGTCACATTTTTTTTCTTTGCAGAGATAAACAATTTCTCCAACTACTCCCCCTAGCACATAACCAACACCCCCCCCCCTCAGCCAAAAAGAAGTGACAGGACGTGTAGATGCCAGTCCCAGGAGCCCAGTACCTGGTTTCTTTTCCACAAGAATGAGGAGGGTGAGCTGAAGGATCGCACCCTATCCCACCAGGTGTAAGGAACCATTCATACCAGGAGCACCTATTCCTTTCCACCTAGCAGAGGGAAGCAGCCCACTCAGATTTATCTGTCCCACGAATTCTTTGGTTTTACACCTCCCCTTGTTCCTGGAAGGGTTTCTGCAGCTTTTCTTTGTAATGTAAGAAAATGCCAGCACTAACAAATAAGGTTGCCTACACACAGTCGCGCAGGGTGTTCACTGCATGAGAGCACCCGCTGAGGGGGAAACTGGGAACAGAAGTTCAGCCTCTTACCCGCTCCCCAAGCCACAAAACCCACCACAGGCTACACCGATCCAGAGAAGCCTTCTCTACACCAAGTTTACACCAAGTCTGCTCTGGAGCAGGGTAAGAACTGAAAATAGAATGAAAGAAGAGAGAGAGAGAGAAACGAGGCTGAGGACAAAGGGCAACCAGGGCCTCAGGATGGAAAAGCTCCCAAGGGCAAATGGGTTCGAATCTTTGCCCGAGCGTGCCTGCCAGGAGAGACAGCCCCGAGTGACTTCCAAGACAAGCCGCTCCACTGGTGAAAGGAGAGAGGTGGGAGTCACTGTAAGACGGGAAAGATAAGGGGTGTTCCAGAAACTCACCATCCGCAAGCAGAGATCGCCGCTCTGCATGCTGGCTGCCATGGGCCTTGCTCCTGGCCATGCCGCACCCGGAGTCTCAGCAGGTAAAGCGCATGCTTGCAGGGGGAAAGGCAGCACCCCACCGCCACTGCCACAAGCTCTCCTGTACACACTGACTGACAGTGAGGATAGTGGTGACTGCAGAGGCCACCAGCCCCACAGCACAGCATCCTTCTCTCCCGGTGAGCCGGACCCAAATGGCTCCCCAGACATTTCCTCTGCACATTTCTGTTTCTGACTCTTACGTGAATCCTGTGGGTGGAAAGAATGGAAAACGGATGCTGTGAAGCAATAATCTCTCAGCTGAAAATAAACATGAGTGGCCATCCTCAAACCTCCTGCCTGGCCTCTCCTTACCTATTTCCTTACACTCCGGCAAAACAATGACAAAGGCCTCTTGCCTGAGGCTCTGAGAGTCAATATGGCAGCCTGCATGTCACCTGGGCTCACTGGCACTCTACTGACACGCTGATGACTCGGAGCTATTACAGACTTTCACTCACTGAGGAGAGTAGGAACTGATTGCAACCTCTGCTTACTGGCCCAAGGGGCTCATATGAAGTTTATAGATATTTTTTTGCTTTGTGTAGCATGTGTAATACCCAGGAGTAACTATTACAAATGGTAGCTTTACCTCAGGCTCATCTTGTAAGACCCATGAACACGAAATTATGCTAACAAATGGGATCGACAAAACCTACCAAATCTAACATTAACTCAGCAGCTGTTCTATCTACAGGTGCATCTGGCTGTGTGCTGAGCAGCCTCTCTCTCATGTGGGCCACTTTCCAGGACCCTAACCCAGGGTTTCAGTCTCCTAACATCTAGAGGCCATGGGCCACCTGTGTGCTGGCCACCTACCTACAAGCTCTCCAAAGCTCAGGGCCACTTCCAGCTACCCAAGAGCCTTTCAATTTTTTCAGGTATTCTTTCAACATCTCCTTGAGTTTGCTTATTTACAAAGTGAGAATAATTTTCTGTACCCCATGAAATTCTTTTGAGGTTTAGATGACATAACATATGTCGAGTACTTCAAGAAGCTGGCACATGAACAGACCTGCAATAAATTATGAGCAGCGTTCATCTCAAGAGAACAAAAGGGTGAGACACAGGGGTTGCTGGTGAAGGGCCCTTCTTGTCATCTCTGCCAGAGAGCTGGAAGCCCAGGTGGAAAGTGAACCTTACCTCACTACATGGCACACGCTGCACTCTGGTCACGACCTGTGTGTGGAACACCTGCAATGAAAACTACTTTATATTCGCATCACTGTGGGGTCACAGGCCACACACAGCCTACATAATGGTTCCCAGCTCCTGCCCTGGATAAGCCAGTGACTAGTGTGCCCTGGAATAGGATATCTGTATTAAATACAAAAGGCATTTCATACAGATCGAGTGTAAGACACATAGTCATGTTTGTTTGTTTTAAATCTGTTCTCAAGAAAGGATAAGATTCAACTTTTAAGAAGATGATATTTGACAGTAACACAAACAAAAACACTAAGGGAAAGACAATAGTCAAGCTCTGTCCAAACCCTCATGCTGCGTCACACAGCATGGAGAGAAACCCACGCTGCCCGGCTCCCATAGCAAAGAAGAAACAATGCCAAGTTCCTGGTGCAAAAGGAAACTGAGGATGCTGCAGATTAAATATTTGGGGGTGACTCTGTTATTTCCTGTGCAAATTGAGTGAAAAGATTCGTGAGGACCTTGTAGTCAGAAAAGGCTCTCCTTTCGCAAGTCTAAACAGAAGTGGATAGAGGAAGGAAAGCCCTGGTCCCAAACCAAACCCAAACATAACCTATCCTCACTGGCCAGAGACTTCTGTAGTCTCCCTCAGGTTTAAGGTCATGCAGACAATAAGACATTAAGGAAAATGAGCTGCCATGTTTTTGAGACCGAATGACATGCTTAGGAAATAGACAGTGATCACAGCATAATTTGAAGACGGAGCTAGGGTGGTAGCAACTTGGGTTGAGAAACCCAGATTGACAGTTACAAAGACGGGCCATGCTGCCCTGAAGTCAAAGGTCTTCATTCCACTTGTCCCCACCATCCATCTCTATGTTAGTCAGCCGTCTATTACTTCCATTAACAAGTAACTAGGATAATCAACTTATAAAGTGGAGGCTTAGCTGAGCACAGTGGTGTACACCTATAATCACAGCACTTGGGAGGCTGAGGCAAGAAGATCACAGTGAGGTCAAGCCAGCCTGGGCTACATAGTAAGTTCAAGGCCAGCCCAAATTACATAGTGAGACCCTTTCTTAAAAAGAAAGTAAGATGATACTACAGGAGCTGGGCCACCCACCTGCCCACCATCAGCAGCAGGGTGACCCGCAAGAGTGATGGCCAGATCCAGACAATGGCAGAGAAAAGACAGACCATCATTCTGAACTCGGGAAGGTGGTGGAGTGGTGAGCAGCAGAGCGAGGGCCTCTCTGAGGCTCACTGCAGAGAACTGAAACCCCCTGGGAGAGTGAAGAGAGCCACTGTAATAAAGACGCAATGGACTTCAGCAGTTGATGGGTGGTTGGGATCAGCACCTCTACCTGAACCCAGACTTGCTGTAGGGGAGGGGCAGCTTGAACCTGCAGCAAAACCATGCAGCGTTCAAACCCACAGGCGGTCAGGGAGCTCAATTCCAGCCTCACAACCAGAACCAACCTGAATCTCAGTGGACTACAGCTGGCTCACTGAGACTAAGTGACTCAGATCTGCCAGCTGCTGCCTACATTATCTACCAGCAGCAGCAAAGATGAGCCTTGAAGGGGACTTTGTTTTTCTTTGTTTTTCTCTCTTTTCTTTTCTTCTCCTTTCTTTCCCTTCTTCATTTCTCTCCTTTCTTGTTCCTGTTTTTCCATTTTGTGTTTTCTTTATTGTTCTTATTTCTATAAGAGTGTGAATATGTTTCTAGGTCTCCTGTTGCCATTAGTTTGTGCTATTCTTGCTTTTATTCCTTCCTGCTCTCTTTTCCTCCTGCCTTCACCAGTTTCCCAAAGTTTACATTATCTTCCTGTGTCTTCTAGCCCCACTTCTAACCTTTCCTTCTCCTTTTATTTTTCTATCCACCTCCCCCCAGCTGCTTCTAAGTCTTCTTCCTGGAATGTAAATTCGCTATACTGAAGGGCTTATTTACTGCACACATATTTCTGGTTGGTCCTACATTTTAATATATAACCACAAATCTAGTTCACATGGTTGAAGATGACAAATAGTTGCCACAATTTTCCATTTTCTAGGCTGTGTTGGATGCTATTGTTGGTGCTGATTGTGTCACTTTGGCCAAGGTGACCTGATCATCGTATTTAGTTGTTCTTCCTGTTATACCAAGACTGAGAGTGCCAAAGGGCCATTACAGACTCAAAATCCAAAGATCGGCTACACCCGGAAGACACATCTGAGAAGGAGTCATCCCCATTACCTAAGGCTTCTAAATACTGGCAATAAAGATATTCACAATACACATTATACAAGCATCAAGCCAGGAATTAAACCAAAAACATTAACAACAAACTAGAAATGGAAAGACACCTAAACAAGTCACAAACCCAGACTTCCAGATCACCAAAGGCAAATCCAGGGAATAACAAGATGGAACAATCTGAAAGTCAATAACCTCTACTCCCTGAACTTGTAATGAGGGAGGTAACAAAACAGATGAAAGAGGCTCTGGAAAAAATGAAATCAGAAATAATTTCTCAGATAACAACAGAAATGATGACCATAATGAAAAATATGATTAATAACTCTAGAGCAGAGAAAAAAATTTTTAAAAATTAAAAATAGAGGATGGGGCTGGGGATTTGGCTCAGTGGTACCACCACCTGCCTTGCAAGTACAAGGACCTGAGTTTGATCCCCAGTACAAAAAAAAAAAAAAAAAATGAGGAGCTGAGGAAAATGATGGAATTCATGAATATCTGACATAGGAAAAAATTGAAAAACACAAAACACATCCAAGCAGATATCCAAGAAATTAAAAATTCCATTGAAAGTTTCTGCAGCAAAATAAATGAATATGAGGACAGAATTTCAGATATAGAAGGTAGGATGGCAGTTAGCAAACATGAAAAGAAAGATTTCTTTAAAATAGAAAGTGTACAAGAGAAATCAATCCAACAGCTACTAGATGATTCAAAAAAAGAATAACATAAGATTGATTGGAGTCAAAGAAGGAGTAAGAGATAGCATAAAAGACATAGATAAACTTTTCACAGAATTACAGAAAAAGCTCTCAAATGAGGAAAAAGAATTTGAAATAAAGATAAGTGAGGCATATAGAACTCCAACTAGCCATGACAAAACAAACAAACAACAAACAATATTATAATCAATTAGAGAAAAAAAATCATATACAAAGGAAAGCCATTTAGAACCACAGCAGACTTCTCAACACAAACCCTTAAGTCAAGGAAAGCCTGGAGTAAAATATTTCAAGCCCTACAAGAAAACAACTTTCAAACCAAATTGATGTATCCTGCAAAACTGTCTTTCAAAATCAATGGAAAAATAGGATACTTTCATGACAAAAAGCACCTAAAGAAACTTCATGAATACCACACCAGCATTTCAAAAAATTTTAAACAATATCCTAAGAAAAGACAATGAGGGTTACAACTCCATGAAGCCCAACACTGTGAATTCATCAGACAAAGCAAGAAACTCAATGCAAAGGGGGAAAAAATCCAACAGCAGGAAAAGATCATAACAAAGATAAGTCAATACCTATCAGTCATAACCATCAATGTTAATGCTCTCAATTCACCAATCAAAAGAAATTGACTGGCAGAATGGATCAAGAAGCAAGATCCAACAATATGCTGCATACAAGAAACACACTTAATTAAAAAACGAATTCATAGGCTGAAAGTCAAAGAATGGAAAACAATGCTCCATGTGACAGGAACCCCCCAAAAAGCAGGGGTACCTATCCTATTTGCCAATAAAGTGGATTTCAAACCAAACTAATTAAGAGACACTACATCCTTATACAGGGAACAATCTAAGAAGAGACAACAATCATAAATATATATCCACCAAATATTAGTGCTTTACCCAACTACATAAAACAAATATTAATGGACATGAAAAATCAAATAAGCACTAATACAATACTAGTGGGGGACAACCTCAATACCTCACTGTCACAAATAGATCAACTAAACAAAAATGAACACTCAAATACTAGAACTCAACCAAAAATTTTAACAAATGGATTTAATGGATGTTTACAAGTATTCCACCCCACAAAATCATAATATACATTCTTCTCAGCTCCACATGGGTTGTTCTCCAAAATAAAATAGACCACATACTTGCTCATAGAACATGTTTAAATAAATGAAAAGAAATTGAAGTTATCCCCTGTATGTTATCCTATCTTACTGTAATAAAATTAGAGATCAATAGCAAAAGAAAGCACAAGAACTTCATAAGCATATGGAAATTGAATAGCACCCTCCTGAACAACCAATGGTTCACAGATGAAATTAAAGAAATTAGGGTTTCTACAATTAAATGAATGCCAATACAACATACTGAAATTTATGGGACACAGTGAAAGCAGTGTTATGAGGGAAGTTCATAGCTGTGAATAACCATATTAGAAAAACAGAGTGAGCTCAAATAAACAGCCTAATGCTGAACCTCAAGCGTCTAGAAAAAGACGAGCATGACAAGCCCAAAGCTCATATAAGGGAGGAAATTATATAGATCACAGCAGAAATCAATGCAATGGAGACTAAGAGAATGATGAAAAAAAAAAATCAGTGAAGCAAAGAGCTGGTTCTTCAAAAGAATAAACAAAGCTGACAAACCCTTAGCCAACCTTATCAAAAAAAGGAAAGAATATGTCTACACTACAAAGCTACTGTGATAAAAAACAGCAAGGTACTGGCAAAGAAACTAACACAAGGATCAATGGAAAAGATTAGGAGACACAGAAACAACTCCAGGCATACTCAGCCATCTTATCTTTGACAAAAGAGCCTCCTTAATAAATGGTGCAGGAAAAACTGGGTTTCAACTTACCAAAGATTAAAATTAGAGCCATATCTCTCACCATGCACTAAACTAAAGTCAAAATGGATCAAAGATCTAAATATTAAAACAGAAACACTAAGCCTGCTAGAAAATAGGTTAGGTAGAACTCTTGAAGACTTTGGCATAGGAAAAGTCTTTATGAACAAAACCTCAGTCACATGTGAACTAGCACAAAGAATCAACAACTGGGATCTCTTCTTATTAAAAAGCTTCTGCAAGCCAGGGATTTAGCTCAGTCTAAATCCCCCAAGTGCAAGGTCCTGAATTTGATCCCTGGTATAAATAAATAAATAAATACAAACAAAAATTTTCTGCACAGCAAGAGAAACCACCAACAGAGTGCACAGACAACCCACAGTATGGGGGAAAAAAAATGTTTATCAGCCGTTCCTCAGACAAAAGTCTACTATCTAGAATATATAAAGAATTTTTTAAAAATCAAGTTGAGGGCATGAAGGAAGGGCAGGGGTATGGGGAAAAAATGAGAACCAAGATCTATCATGTAAAGGTGCAAGATCCCAATGATGAATGTAACTGTACCGTATACTTAAAAAGTACCAATAAACTCAATTTTAAAAAGTCAGACCTCCCAAATTTAAAGACCAAAAATGGGAATCTGAAATGAGCAGATAATTCTCAATGAAATAGAAACAGCAAATAAACATGAAAAATTGTTCAACATCACTGGTCATTCCAGAGATGCAACTAAAAAAGGTGCTGAGATTCCACCTCATCCCAGAAAGAATGGCTGCTATCAAGAAATCAACCAATAATAATTGCTGGCAGGGTTGTGGGGGAAAAGGAACCCTTTTGCACTGTTGGTGGGAGTGCAGACTGGGGCAACCGCTGTGGAAATCAATATGGAGATAACTCAAAAAACTATCATTAGAGGTCCCATTTGATCCAGCTATTCCCCTACTGGGTATCTTCCCAAAAGAATTAAAAGAATAATACCACAGTGATATATGTATACCCATGTTTATAGTGGCACCAGTTTGTAATAGCTAAAACTTGGAAACAGCCCAATTGCCTATCAACTGGAGACTGGATAAAGAAGATGTGTTTGTTTCTTTTATAAAATGGAGTACTACTCAGCCATAGACATTTATAGCTAAATAGATGCACATTGAGGCCATACTCTTAAGTGAAATAAATAGAACATACATGTAAATACCAAATTGTTTTTCTGGTATCAGAAACTGAAAGTATAAATGAGGTCCAAAATGTATAATAGAAGCCAGGCATGGTGACACACACCTATAATCCCAGCACTCAGGAGGCTGAGGCAGGAGGATTGCTCTGAGTTTGAGACCAGCCCAGGCTGCATAGTGAATTCCAGGTCAGTCTTAACTACATAGTGAGACCCTGTCTTAAAAAAAAA
>NW_022900945.1:44015096-44054738 GCF_012274545.1 Fukomys damarensis | reverse complement strand
AAAAGGTATAATAGATACTGTGAAATAGTAAGAAAAGTTCCAAAGGGGAAGGGGAAGTGGGAGGGGTGGGGGAAAGGATAGAAGGGAAAGAAAAAAAATATATGAGAAAAGAAGGAAAAAAACCGAAACGAGGCTTTTGTAAATAGGGAGAGATGGAGGGGTGGAAGCAAGGGAAAGAAAATGGGGAAAAAACGAGAACCAAGATACATGATGTACAGGTGCACATTCCCAACAATGAATGTGATCATAATGTATACCTAAAATGTGCCAATAGACTTAATGAATAAAAGAAAAAGAAAAAAGATGAAAGGCTTACTTTGGCTCACAATTTTGGAGGTTTCTGTCCATGATTAGTTAGACAGTTGCTCTGAGGCCTGCAATTGCAGCACGTCATGGTAAGAGTACCTGGGCAGAGAACAAGGTGCTCACCTCGTGGCTAGGAAGTGAAAAAGGAGAGCAAACAGAAGAGCCTGGCTCCTCAGAAGCACACCACAGCCCCCAGTAGGTGACAATTCTTAGAGTTCTCCTGCCTCCCCATAGTTCCACACTGGAGAACAAGCATTTGACAGGACACTTACAAAATAAACCCTACAATCTGCATGAGCGCAGGGCAGAGTACAAACTCAGGCGGCCCGAAGACATTGTCATAGGCATTCCCATGATTCATGAAAAAGCCCTCAGGGCAGAATTGGCTTCCTGTGTTTAATACCATGCCTGGGATACTCTTGAGACTCCAAGAGATGATCTGAAAATACAATCTCAGAAAATAAGGACTAGAAACCAGAGTTTAAAGGCCAAAGATAGAAATGTTCATGAGCTAAAAGACTTTCTAGCCTGCAACTTGCTTCCCCAGGAAGTGGTCTGAGCAGTAATTTGTGCATAAAGGTGCAAAAGCTTGTGCCCTGATCACCAAAGAATTTAGTCCTCTTACTCTGCTCATAATGTCTTACAAGAGCCAAGGTTCAGGTCAAGGGTAAAAACAATGGGTGAATATGAGAAAGGCTGACCATCTCTGAGGAGCCTTAGTACAAATCCTGCTGCAATCTGTCATCGAAGTATTCCAGTCAAGGTGACAGAAACTCACATAAGGAGCATACATGAGACAGGAAATTTATGAACCCCCAAGAAGAGATGGTTTTAAAGCCTTGAGCACTGTCTTTAAAGTTGCCTTTAACTTTCTGTCTCTCAGCTGTTTCTCTTTGCATGCTGGCTTAATTTTCTTCAGATGATTGCCTCCTCTGTGTCTCTAGACCACTAGAGAAGATATTTGTAAACAGCCCCACAATCACACTTAGGGCTTGTAACCCAAAAGAAAAGCAGAGCTGTCTTTGAGCTTCCATGTCAGCCTAAAGCAGACTCTGATTGGCTGTTCTTGAGTTATGCGCCCAGCCCTGTCAGTCACTGTGATAAAAGCTAAAAGGGCCACTCTGATTGGTGACCGTCCCTGTGTTGAAAGCCCCACCTGAATCTCATGGAATGTGTCCCACGGGAAAAAGTGGGCTTTATTTCCTGGAGAAGTGAGAATTAAACTGGGTAGGAAAAAGCAACAAATGACCACTGGGGGTGAACTGATGTAGCTAGAACAAGTCTGCAAGGATAAAGTCTAGATATTTGGAAAAAGGGTAAATCTTTTGGCCTTAAACTGGAATCCAGGTTTTCATGAAGACCAGTGAGCCCTCCCTCTCTGCCATCTTGAAAGTCCTGGGACCCAGAATGTGCTGCTGAGAAGGGCTTTGGAGCCGCTCAGGGACAGATTGCAAATTACCTGGTCATACCTCCTCCTCACTCCAACAGAGCCAAAATGCCACAACAGGCCAAACCACCTGGCGTCCTGAGGCTGAGGCCCTCTGCACTGCACCCAAGTGCTGGCCCCTAACCTTCTGACCCTCTGCTCTTTGTGTGACCACTGCCTGTGTTTACTACACAGACCTAGTGAAGAGGCAGCTTCCTTCCTGAACCTGGAGCAGCCCGAAGCACCAAGGAGGTACCTGATAAATGTTGAGGACCTTTCCCAAAATGTAAATACTTGGGGAAGAATTGGGAAGAAAAGTGCCCCGGCCTCCCAGGGCTGATTATCCTTCAGCTCCTCAGAGGGCCTGGAGCGGTGTCCCAGGGAACACTTACACACGCAAACAGAGGCAAAGGTCCACAGCCTATGCACACATGCTTTCCCTGAGTTTGTCACTGTGGAGTATTTGACAGCTTCTTTCCTACAATAAAGCATTCCAAGCCGAGAGGAAGACAGCTCATTTATTCACTAAAGGAGACCAGAGGCAGCCCAGCCCCAAAGATGCCAGCCCCGAGGCAGCATGGAGAAGCTCCATTTTGGCAGGGAGTCTCTCGTACCTCTCTCAGTCAGCTGTCTCCCACCGGGTTCTAAATGCTCATCACAGGCCGTCCTAGGTAAATCCAGAAAAATATTTATTTTGCTCTGTTATCAGCTGCATTGTGTCCCCCAGAATTTCTATGCTGAAGCCACACCAGGACCTCAGAGCATGAGTGTATTTGGAGATAGGGTCTTTAAGTGGGTGATTAAGTTACAATGAGGCCATTAGTGTGGCTCTAATCCAATATGGCTGTGTCTTCACAGAAGATTAGGAAACAGATGCTTACCGAGGGAAGGTGGCCTTCCACGAGCCAAGAAGAGAGGCTTCCGGAGAAACCAACCCTGCTGACACCTTAATCTCAGACTTCTGGCCTCCATTATTGCGAGAAAATAAATGTCAGTCATTTAAGCCACTCAAATATGGAATTTTGTTACAGCAGCCCTAGACAACTAGTACATGTGTTTTACAGTTTACAAAGCTTTTTCTCATAAGCTCACTTAATTTTCACAACCATCTATTTGAGTCCAATATTATCCCCATTTTACTGACAAGAAAACTGCAACTAAGAAGCTCACAGCAAAAGGTCGCACTGTTCTTAAGCGGCAGAGCCTGGGCACAAATCCAGGCTCTCTGACTCCAGAGCCCGTGTCCTTTCAACGGACTCTGCTTCCTATGTGCAAAGTGCTCAGCACCATTATTTCCATGTTTCTTCCCACTGGCCATTGAGGGGCAGGTAAAAGTTGGGTCCCTTTGAGACAGATGGCTCCCATCCTGCCCTGTGCCAGCTGGAGGGGATTGCGGCTTAGCCTGCAGCTCTCTGCCCCAACCAACACACACACTCCATCCCAGTGAATTGAGACAGTTTGCTTGAGTGCGCTCCCAGCTACCAAAACCGCCATTCTCCACCCAATTTGAGGGCAGCCAGACAGGCAGCATGGTGCCCCCGTTTCAGGCACTTCCAACTGTTCCCCTTTTGAAGAAGGGAGAGGGCGCCCTGAGGTGGCTAAGATCAGGAAGGGAGGGACCTGCATCCCAACACTCACAGCAAGCCTTTAGCCCTGCTCCTCACTGAAACAGGGTGCAAGCTGCCACACAAGGAACATTCGCCAGATCCCTCTTGAGTTTTAGTCTAGGAGGGCTCTGTCCTGTGTACTGATCCCCCTGTGCTGCAGCTCAGGCCCTGCTAAATCTGAATGGAGCAAAAGAGCCCTAGGCAACACCTTAATCTGGAGAGGGGCTGAGTGATGTGCTCAGTGAGGCAACCAATGAGTTGGTGGCAGGAAAGGTATCTGTTAATCAGCTTTCCATTAGTGTAATAAAAGGTTTATTTTTTGGCCTCATAGTTTCAGTCTATGGTTAGTTGACTCCTTTCTTTTGGGGGTGAGGCAAAGCAGGACATCATAGCCAGACCACTCACTTCATCAGAGCAGTCAGCAAACCCAAGAGAGCAAGAGGCCAGGTCCAAAATCCCCCCCGAGATTTATGCTTCTCCTAATGATCCCACCATGCCCCCAAGAGCCCCACAGACTAGCCAACTATCCTTTCATTTAGAGCCTTTGAGGAACAGTTAAGACTGAAACCCTAATAATCTTCAACCAGTCTTGAAACTCTGGGTCATTGTGAAGTGATGATTTATTTTTTTCTGTTCATTCTCTTAAATCCAACGAATCAAGAACTTTGGGCAGCTTTTCTCCTGGTGGGGGCAGCAACTGGCCCCGTCTCCAAGGCCTACTTGAGGTGAGCCTGCTATAGGTGACCCAGCATGCGGATGCCAGGCACCTGAAGAATTCTGGTTGCTAACCAGCCTCCCTGAAGGGCGCAGAGGACTGGCTCGGCCCCTAAGGAGCTGCTTTCATCTGTCACCACCTCCCGAGTGGACGGAGTGGTGAACAAGTTCATCCAGGGTTTTCTTTCCACTTAAAATAATCATATCTTTTCATGAGGATACTGATTGAAAGGGTGATATCAAAGTAACCAAGCACGGGAGCCAGACTTGTAAATGCCAGCGATTTGGGCTCATTTTCCCCTTTTGTGGATGGAGGGGAGTAGAAGTACATGATAGGAGAGGAGGCAAGATTTTTAAATGTTTTTTTTTTTTTTAGTTTAATGCCCAAACAGCAGGAATAGCTATCAGGATAGATAAAGAAAGGAGAAATTGTACGTGCACTCTTACCACTCTTTTTTTTTTTTCTGTCCTTGTCCAGAGGCACATATAATTTTTACAGTTATATTCATGGCAAAGATGAAATTTTTTATGTTCATTTAACACCGTGATGTAAGCATTGTTCCAAGTCACCACATAATCTCCATAATTATATTCTTTACTGGCTGCATAACACCCCTCCAAGCGATGGAACTGTCACGTTCACAACTGTCCTCCTTCCTTAGTCATTTAGGTTGTTTCCAATTTTTCACTTGAAGTGATCCAGCCTCTTGAAGACTGCCAAGAAGCAGCAGCTCCCGGGTGTAGCTGGAGTTTTCTGCTATCAGTGGTGAGCTGTTTACAAGTGGGCTGGCCCACAACCGCCCCCGGCCGCAGAGATAATGGGACAGCCTTCCGGGTGGAAAGGCTGCATGAGAAGGGTGCCTGGGGGCCTGGAGCCAGGGCTAGTGTCTTCATCCAGGTCCACACAGCCTTCTGGTCTCTCAGGGAATAGCTGTTAACACCCAGGGTAAATGGCAGAAGATCCCAGTTTGGCTCCTGCAAGAAGCAAAACCAACAACGAGCTCCCCAGGGATGCTCTATGCCCCTGAGTCTTATCACTCCTCTGAGCCTTGGGCCTCCTGAGGATGAATATCCACACTGTTCTGTGGCCCTACCTGCTGATCCCAGGAGCCCAAGCAGAAGAAAAATGGAGACTCGCTGGTTACATCAAGCTACAGTCTGGTGGACCCCAAGCTGCCACTTCCCGGCCTCCCTGCAACTTCTGCCTTAGGGGACAGGCGGCCCCACCCCTGCGGCAGCCCAGTTTTGCTCTTCCCCATTATTCCTGTGCCAGCTGGGACCCCTGGCCCTGGAGCTTCTTGCCTGGCTCCCTTGGGAAGAGCAACCCTGGAGATGAGAACAGCTTGACAGCTTCGGGAAGCGAAACGAGGAGGAAGGCAGAGGATGCTCCTGTTGCTTTTAAGGTCAGCTGTATTTGGAGAGAATTCAAAATGCAAGCATATTAATGCAGCCACTGTAAGCCAAGTGGATTCCTTGCCTCACGGTTACTGCATCAGTCCCGCCCCTTAGAATGATTTGAATTTATTTGAATTTTAGAGTCTCGTGGGGAGACAAAATCCTACGGAAACCTCCATCGGCCTCTCCTTGGTTGCTCTCAAGGTCACTCAGGGGTAGTCCTCAGTAGTAGTAACAGAAGCAATTAGCACTTACAGCATGTTTATTGCTTGGTGTTATGCTAAAGAGTACCTGTGATTTACACAGTATCTCGAATAATTCTCATAACACAACCCTATAAAAAAAAAGGATTATTATTATTTCCTCCATTCTTTTGTTTTTGTTTTGTGGTACCGGGGACTGAACTCAGGACCTTGCACTTGCAAGTCAGGCAGCAGCACCACTGAGCTAAATCCCCGGCCCTAAACCTATTCTATAGATGAAAAAACTAAGGCACAGAAAGGTAAAAAAATTAACCCCAAGTCACAGGGCTGGAAAGGGCACTGTCAGCTATGACTCAGCTCCTGGAAGGCTGACTCTGGAGCACAACCTCCTGGCGAGGGTCACCTCTTCCTGCTGGCCTTGCCACAAACAAAGCAAAAGGATAATAGCTGAACCCTTTGCAAATGCCAGGCATTTTAGTAAAGAGTTTGATTGCATTCCTCTGGCTCTTGAATGAAGAAACAGAACCAGAAAGGCTACTTCAGGTCCCCAAAGTCACATACCTGGTGAGTACGGCAGAAACTACTTTCCTCTCAAGTCTGACTTTTCCTTCTTGCAGTAGAATAGACCTCATTTTTAGCTGAGCGTGTGACCTTCTAGAATAGGCTGCATTCCTGAGGCTCTGTTTAAGCAAGGTGTGTGCTCATGTGACTGAACTCTGGATGACACATGTAAGCAAAAATGGCACGTACCGCTTCCTGGAACCCTCAGCCTTCTCTCCTTTGCTGCTTCCTGCTGGTGGAATGAGGACCTGACAGTGAGAAGCCGGAGGGGAGCCAGCCAGAGCCATGATGAACCAGGGCCATGGGCAGCAAGGCCAAGGGCAGCAGGGACCTAGGTCTCCCAGGACTCTGCAGAGACCAGTCCACTCTGACTCTGTTATAACAGATTTCTCATGAGGTGAGGGAAGCGTATGAGGTCCTAGCTCTGGACCAGGCAGTGTGTTCATGGGGGTTCTGCAAATTTGGAAAGCTCAGCTATTCTGACCGTCTACACTCCGGAAGTGACCACTTCTAGCCTTTTACATGGAAGAGAAATAAACATCTATGTCATTTGAGTCAGTGTTGTTCTGGGGTTTCTCATTTCCAGCCCAAACTAGCCCTCGTTAACCTGGTGGTGAAACTGGAATTCGAACACTTTGATTCCAAGGCCAAACTTCACTTAAAACTTTAACATGCTACCGCTACTCCAAAACTCTACTGCGTTGGTTCATCTTATTAGCAAAGACTCTCACTCCCTTCCTTTGATCAGACAATTAACAGTGACCCAGACCTAGGCTCTGCGCTAGGGAATAAATCCCAATAGAAGTAGGAATAAGACTCGGTCTGTGCATTGAGGAGCAGGCAGTCGATGTATCTTGGAAAACAGCAAACAGATCCAGGCGATTCACCGAGTCTTGTGGTGGAGTCAGGTGCCCGGCGCCGTGGGCCTCCGCAGTCAGGGCTCTGGCACCGAGTGTGCAGCGGCGGAGCAGGACGTGCCGCCCGGTGGCGAGGAGGTGTGAAGGGAGACTGCAGCCCTCCAGAGCCTCCCTCTCAACCTATAAACGCGGCGCCCTTTGACACCAGCATTTTCTATTCTATCTGAATCACCGGAGACCCTGTAGACAATCCTCCCTGAGATTCCAAATTTTCCTGCTTCCTGGACCCAAGGCTGAAAAGAAAGGTGTGTGGGATCCCCACGGCCCACCCCTCACGAGAAGAAAATGGAAGTGGAAACCGGAAGGACCCCGCAGTGGGCCTGGATAAATAAAGACTCCTGAGCACAGCTGTGGAAGCCAGATGAGTTCTGTCTGTAATTACTCTGTGCTCGGAAATGGTGTTTCCAATGTGACCTTTCTACCTGCTCGTCTAACGGTAGAGCCGCTGTCACTGTTCATAAAGCCCAGACCCGGCTCTCCCCGATTGGAGCCAATTAGAATTACCTTGAGAGGGCAGCCAGGCCCGCTCCGCTGCTAACGAGGGCAGCTGGCGAGAGGTCAGCATCAGCTTATTGGTCCGGCCGTGAGGGGCTGAGAAAGCAGGGCCCCGAAGCGGCCTCCGTGCCTCCTCTCATCGCCTCCAGTGAGTGCGCTTTCTACTCCATGAGTGCCAGCTTCAACACAAGACAATGAGAGTCACTAGAGGAGGAGGCACCTCCGGGGATGAGGTCTAGCAGCCCTTACTCTGCGTGTGTCTATTAAGCAGCTACCAAGACCCAGGCATGGTGCCAAGGGCCACATGTTAATGAGGAAAACGTCAGCAGAGGCAGCTCTCGCGGGAGGTCAGTGCAGTGTGAGCGCTAGGGCCTTCCTCTGGGCCCAGCAGTGTGTGCATGGAGCCAGGGGATCTTGTAAATTCGCAGAGCTCAGCTGTTCGGTCAAGACCGCCCTCCCTTTCCATGCGGACTGCCCCTCTGCCACACCGCCTCTCGTGTGGGCTGGCCCTGAAGCGGCCCCGGGCCTTTTGGGTACTGGCTTGAGGGAAACTGAGCTGCTGATACAATCGGCTTTGAGGTCTTGCAGACGCGTTCAGGGGGTGCTGCGGTCACTTCTGTGAACAGCTTCAGCTTGCTGGCCCTCTGGGTGCAGAAATGGCTTCGGGGGATACTACTGCCTAAGGTGCAGGACCAAAGACCGGCTGGGCTTGAGAGTATCACACGGAACCAGGCACCGAAATGTGTGCACAGTGGAGGAGAAACTAGGTCTAAATCTCACAAAGCCAAAGGCCAGCCTGCGGGAGCTCTCCCTCTCATCGGGTGAATACAACTGCCAGTGCAGCTTCTCACTGATGTACCTCGTCATCTGTACTGGAATATACCGAGACCTGCAGGGGCACACTGAGGGGTGATGTGGTTCTTCTTTGTGAAGTACCATGGGTTGAACACAGGGCCTTCACACTGAGCTGTATCTTCAGCCCTTTTTATATTATTTTGAGATAGGGTCTTGCTAAATTCCCCAGGCAGAACTCAAAACTTTGGATCTTCCTGTCTCAGTCTCCCAGAGTGCTAGGATTACAACGTGCACCGCCGCTCCTGGCTGGGATTTCTTTTTTTCTTAGGAATTACGCCAAATTCCTATGACGTCTCAGAATTCCTGTGTTTGTGTGGGGCTTAAACTGTAGCAGTCCCTTGAACAGCAAGTATGTCTGGCTATGAAGTCACATGTCTTATGCATCCCAGCCATCAATAGTGTAATTTTTATTACGCTGGAGGAAAGATGTAATTATCTTTCTTCATACAGAAAATATTACAAAATCATTTCAGACAAGAAGGTGATGAAAGCATAGTCAGCCAAAACATGTAGAGGGAGGAAGTAACGCAGCAGCGTGCCAGGAAGTTAACTAACAAAAGACTGTATTATTTTTCCTTTCCTGTGTGATATTTGTGGTACTTTCCACACTAAATAAAGGCTCACTTTCACACCTAATTTTGTGTTTTTCTAAAAGACAGCCCTCTGAGTCCTTTTAAACTTCAGGGCCCACAAAACTCGGAGTGATCCACAGAACAGACAGACCTTGTTCCTTGTCCCTCTCCTGGAGGGCCTGTCACCACCCTCCCCTCCCACGTTTGAGACCGGTGCCCCAACACGTGCCAGGCTCTAGCCAGGGAAGGCAAGCGTAATGGAGCTAAAACAGACCTGTTCCCTTCCCACAAGGAGATGGGGAGACAGTGTCTGCCTCGATAACCCAAATCACACAAGACTCTAGGGAAGAGAAGCAAGGGGAGGCTGCCTCTGCGAAACAGGATTTCCACAGAGGCTCAAGGAATAAGCAAAGGCCAGCCAGGTAAGCAAGCACAAAGGGAAAAACATGTCGACCGGAAAGAACAGCACAACAGAGCCGGGCATGGTGGTGCATGCCTTTAATCCCAGTACTGGGGAGGCTGAGGCAGGAGGATCGCTGTGAGTTCAAGACCAGCCTGGGCTGCATAGTGAGATCCAGGTCAGTCTCAACTACATAGTGAGATCCTGTCTCAAACAAACAAACAAACAAAGAACAGCACAACCTGAAGGCCAAATATCTATTGGATTAATGAAAAAATAAATACTATAATCTGGCCAGGGCAGGGTGCTATGGGAGCACATAGGGGAGGCCAGGGGCAACTGGCAACAGAGGAATGAGGAATAAGAATTAGTCAGGTTGTAAGGCACACATGTGTAAATACCAAATAGTCTCTCTGGTGTGAATAATCTGCAATAATACAGAAGATCCTAATAAGATTACTGACATTTAGAAATGGGAAGAAAGGAGCTAAAGGTGTAGGGAAGGTGAGATGAGGAGGGGAAGGGTAATAAGGGAAAAGAAAAAAATGTGAGATAATGAAAAGATGGAAATAAAGTGTTTGTAGATGGGGAGGGGAGGAGGGGGTGAAGGGAGGGCAGGGGTAAGGGGAAAAAATGAGAACCAAGACATGTCATGTAGAGGTACGAGATCCCAACAATGAATGAAACTATACTGTATCCCTAAAATGGACCAATAAACTCAATTAAAGCTAAAAAAAAAAAAAAAAAGAATTAGTCAGGTTATGGGGCCAGAGATTTTGCTCAGTGGTTCTGCTGCCTCCCCCGCAACCACAAGGACATGAGTTTGATCCCTGGTACCAAAAAAAAAAAAAAAGAATTAGTCAGGTTATGGGGCCAGAGATTTTGCTCAGTGGTTCTGCTGCCTCCCCCGCAACCACAAGGACATGAGTTTGATCCCTGGTACCAAAAAAAAAAAAAAAGAATTAGTCAGGTTATGGGGCCAGAGATTTTGCTCAGTGGTTCTGCTGCCTCCCCCGCAACCACAAGGACATGAGTTTGATCCCTGGTACCAAAAAAAAAAAAAAAGAATTAGTCAGGTTATGGGGCCAGAGATTTTGCTCAGTGGTTCTGCTGCCTCCCCCGCAACCACAAGGACATGAGTTTGATCCCTGGTACCAAAAAAAAAAAAAAAGAATTAGTCAGGTTATGGGGCCAGAGATTTTGCTCAGTGGTTCTGCTGCCTCCCCCGCAACCACAAGGACATGAGTTTGATCCCTGGTACCAAAAAAAAAAAAAAAGAATTAGTCAGGTTATGGGGCCAGAGATTTTGCTCAGTGGTTCTGCTGCCTCCCCCGCAACCACAAGGACATGAGTTTGATCCCTGGTACCAAAAAAAAAAAAAAAAGAATTAGTCAGGTTACAATGGATTTCCTGACTTTGGCAGGGAGACACAACATGTGCAAAGGCTCTGGGGTGAGAGACAGAAACAGAGAGATCAGAGCATAGTTCTATGTGGGTGGACCATAGAGGGCTGGGTTTGAGAAGGCCTGTTGAGGAGACTGAGAACGGGAAGGATGGTGAATTGGGATGAACTGGCAAGAAATGATCTGGAGATGGCCAGACCTCGAAAGTCCTCACATGCCATGGTGAGCTGTCCTTACTTTGGATGCCATGGTGAGGTTGTTTTAGGGAAGGAAGTGGCGCGCTAGGATCAGCACACTGGATGAGCCAACACGGCAGGGGAGCCAGTTAGGGAGTGTTGAGGAGACGCCTGTGGGAGGGTGGTGGCCTGAGACACGGGGCCGGGCCGTGCAGAGAGGAGATCTGTGTCCCGTTGAGGTTAGGGAGGCAAGATAACAGAATCACAGCGGGGCCCAGGCCCAGCGGGGGCACAGCTCCTCTCCCTGCCTTTCACAGCCACATTCACAAAAGATCTGTTGGCTTAGAGTGGTACGTTCCTTTCCATAGACAGGACTGTTTATGGTCACCCTGTGCTGCACGTCCTCTGCCCACTCTCCCCTCAGGCTCCCGTCCTGGGCTTCTCAGGGAGAGGACGAGGGCAGGGGAGAGGGGTCACGGTGCCGAGTCCCCACCGCTTCCGCAAAGGGAGCCCAGGCTGGCTGTGCACGTAGGACTCTCTCATGTCCAGCTGCTCATCTCATCTCACTTCCTCCCCACTCCACTTGGGGCCTGGGGTGGCTACGGCTCCCCCCGCCAGCTACCTAACAGCCCCAACGCCCCTTCCTACTCCACCACGCCTCACCCACACCTTTGGCAGTTCACCTTCCTTGATTTATCCTGAGAGAGACGTCTGGCCCTGTCGGGACCCTGCCGAGTCCCACACACCTGCTTCTGACGCCAGGCTGGACTGTTCACAAACTGTAAGCGTCCTTCGTCTAGATCAGGCCACGCCCCCACAGGCCCACCGCCCATAAGGCTAAGAACATCGGCAGCCAGCCGCTCCCTGTGCCTCCTCCCTCTGCCCGGCCCACAGACTTGACTTTGGCTCAGACTCTCAGGCTCTGACCCTGGGGATGCCCCCTACCAGGTTCAGCCCCTGGGGCCAGCCAGGACTGAGCACACAGGGACAGGGAAGGGACAGGGCGCCATGGGTAGCCAAGGTTCCTTTTCTCCAGCCCTGCTGACAGCTGGGGAGTCCATCATCACCTGTGACCAAGACCCCCGCCTTCCCTGCAGGGCTTGATAAAC
This sequence comes from Fukomys damarensis, assembly GCF_012274545.1. Taxonomy (NCBI): domain Eukaryota; kingdom Metazoa; phylum Chordata; class Mammalia; order Rodentia; family Bathyergidae; genus Fukomys; species Fukomys damarensis. Next base: position 44,042,599 of record NW_022900945.1, on the reverse strand, counting down.
CTGCCATTAGGCGTCCTCAGACTCACCGTTCTTGGGGCACGCTGCCAACCCGCCATCGTCAGTGTGTCTGTCGGGGCGTGGATGTGCGTGGTCCGTGTGGTATTTTTCGGCTTTCCCCTTTCCTATCCCAGGATGTAAACACCCAAGGGAAAGGAGTTGCTCACTACTGTACCCCTGTATGCAGCCCAGTGCCTGGGAGACAGTGGTTACTAGATAGGTGTCCACCGACCAACAGGCCGGTAACTGGCTTCCCATCATGCATCTCCAGTCTTCTCTCCGTCCCAGCCTGGCCAATGCTCCAGGGACCAGGCTTCTGATTCTCACCACGCTCCGTCTGGCCCGCCTTTCTGTGAGCCCCTCCCGGGGGCCCTGTGTGGGGTGCTCTTGGGGACACCCCCTCGGCCCCATGAGTGTCCCTGCTTGGCTCTCAGCACTGGAAGGTTACAGGACTAACTTTACATGTAATCCAAAGTAAATTTTTATGTTTGGATGTAATATTAAACCTTAATTTATGCTAAAAAAATTTTAAAAGCAGCTTTCTAAATTTTCTGCCTCAGAATTGTGAAAAAGCTCATCATGCCTGAACTTGCCGTTCTGTACCTCAAGTCTACTGGATGCGGGTTACCCCGCTGTGAGGGTAATTCCATGCATTATATGTAAATTTTATTCGTTTTTTTTTTAACTAGCCAAGGTGGAGGTCTTGGGGGCGCTGAGATGTCCCATGCCCCGCTAGTCTTGCCTCTTTTTGTTTTTTTATTGCTATTTTTATTAGTATATGTTTGCATACATAACAATGACGTTCCTCTTGGGGACCTGGCACATATACAAATGGCATCTTCATCATTTTTACTTCCCCTTTTCCCCCCATCGGTGACTCTTTTTTAACCCTCTCATTGCAGGACGTTTGCCATTTGACTTCCAGGCGCTAAAAGCTGGTAGCAGCCCACAGCAGACAATAAACAAGAGGAAGAGCCCCAAAATCCCCCTGGGGGAGTAGCTTTACCTCAGGATAAGAAGCAATGGATCTGAGGGGCTCAGGCAGAAGGGTCAAAAGTTCAAACCCAGCCTGGGCAGCTTAGTGACTTTGGCCTTTACTCAAAATTTTTTTTAAAAGGGAAAAAACAATTAAAAATACAAATAAAAAGGGGCTGGGGATAGAGCTCAGTCCAAAGGTCTGGGTCCCACCCCCAGGACTGCCTGGAAAAAAAGAAAAAGGAAGGAAGGAGCATCGTGACCAGAATTGCGGCCTCATGAAGTATAGGTTGAAAGAACGTGGCCTAAAAGATCTGTCTTGCCCTGCAGGTCTGGGATAAACATCTGTGCCTGTGCCTCCTCTGCCGCTGCTGGACCTGCTGACCAGCCTGTAAAAGCTCTTCCCAGGCAAGCAGTGCTGTTATTAGCAGCACTCAGGGAACGCTGTCACAAGGTATGACTCTTGCTATATCATCCTCTTTAATATCAATTAACTCTCAGGCTTTGCCACAAATCTGTGTGCGCCTCCCTCTCCGACTGAATTATAAGCTCCTGGAGGACAGAAACTATGTTTTTATATGCTTGCTTGGGGCAGGAGCTGGTTTCAGGTGTGACTCAGGACAAGGCGCCTGGAGAGCCAGTGTCTGAGCACCAGAGCGGTGGAGCTGCTGCTACCCTCGGACAGCAGACCTGAGGCAGAGAGGCGCGAGGACCCAGGGGCCTGCTTCTAACAAAGGACCCCCTTTAGCATGTGGGAAGAAAAATAAAGCCCGGTGAAGGAAAAGGCAAAGTGGGGAGGGTGTGGGAAGTGACAGGAAGGACACAGCGCCACAGAGGCTGACAGGAGGGGCTGGTCCTGAGGCCAGAAGGCCCTGACCCTGGACAGCTAGCTGGTCTCCCTGCTGGCTGAGAAGTTGGTTGACGGTGGCCGCGGGACCTTCCCAGCACAGTGGTGAGGAGGAGCAGGGCCGCGTGGAGGGTACATGAGGAGAGGAAGGCAGAGATGCTGGTTTTCAAGGATTCCAGGAGAGAAGAGAGGAAGTTACAGGAACCGGTAGTGTGCCGTTCAGGTGTTCCTGAGGGTAGCTACTCAGAGAATGTGTACTCGATGCATAGTTACATATCACATCTCCGTATCACAGGAGCGATAGAAGGGGGCTGCAAGCCAGCGAGGAAGAAGCCTGTTTTCTTTCTTCCTCTCTGTGATCCTGGAGGTGGGATCAGGGCAGGTGTAGACGAGGTAAGTGCTCGAGCACCGAGCCACGCACGCCAGCCCCGAAGAAGCCTTTGCAAGGTAGTATTTGAGGATGGGGTGAGCCCGGCCTGTGTAGAAGAGGATGGAATCCTAAGTCTGGGTGAGGCTTGGTGAGAAGAAAGGAGGTTCCTGAAGATGGGAACGGCAGCAGGGAGGGAGGCAGAGCGAAAACGGATGTTTCCGGTAATGGCTTCCTTGGCATTTTCCAAACACAAAATAACTCTGGCCCCTCCTTCTTTACGCACAGGCATTTAGGTGGCTTCCAGCAGCTCTTGAGCCTCTAAGAGAATGCAGAGACCTCTACCATCGGGTTATAAATGCCTTCTTCTAGTATTTTATAATAGCTTGGACAGGGCAGTTGAGGGCAGATTTAGAAAAAGGAGGTGACACTACCAAAATGCCTAGAAAAGCAAAATGCCACCTTCATTCCAAGCTGGAGGTCAGTAATAAAAAAGTTTATTACCGATTAATCCACAGCCTGAATGCAAAGGTTAGCTAAAACGAAAAGAAAAAAAACGAGCAACCCTAAACTATATGATCTGCACTCTTCCTTTTTACAACCCTGGCAAAAACAAGGAGACAAATCCCATTTACAAGGACAGCGAAAGCTCAGTCTCCTCCCTGACCCAAGGCCCCTCCATGCATCATAAATATTTCCACAGTCATAAATATCACTGATGAGGAAGCAGAAGGCTCTTAATTGGCTCCAAGTCATTTCATGGTGAAGGAGCTGGCGGAAGCACAGTGAATAAGAATAAGACAGGGTGAGGGATCTCCCAGGAGGGACTGAAAGTCTAATCTTCTACCCATGAAGATGCTGTGTCTAGGCATTGATTTAAACCAGGAAATAATTGGCTCATGATCCACCAAGAGCAGCATCTTCTCCCTCTGTCTCAGTGTTCTGGGCTTTTTCCGTCTCAGCAAAGCCACTGCCCTTCCGGTTGAGTTCCATGGCAGCGTACATTGTTTCTGAACATCTACCACCAGGAAAGAAAGGCTGTAACTAGGTTTTATTAAAAACTAACTGTAGGATGACGGATAAACTGGCAGTGATATATTTGTGCAGTGGAATACTATTCAGCAATAAAAAGATGGACCACTGATCACACAACTTGGAGGAGTTTCAAAAACATCACACAGAGGCCGGGCATGGTGGTGCACGACTGTAATCCCAGCACTCAGGAGGCTGAGGCAGGAGGATTGCAATGAGTTCGAGAGCAGCCTGGGCTACATAGTGAGTTCCAGGTCAGTGTCAACTACATAGTAAGACCTTGTCTCAAAAACAAGACAAAACAAAATTTTTTAAAAATCACACAAGGTGGGGATTTAGCTCAGTGCCGCCTGCCTCATGAGCACAAGGTCCTGAGTTCGATCTCCGATACCCGAAAATATAAAAAATAAAAAACAAACAAAAACATCACACAGAGTGAAAGGAGCATTACAGAAAATACATGCAATGTGAGTGAAGCAGGCTTGCCGAGTGCGGACTGCCAACTTATCCGAGTCCAGTGAGACAGGAGACACACATAAAGCAGCCTTATCACTCAGAGAAGCAGCGAGGGATAACTGAGGCCCAGGATCCCCGGCAAGTCGGTGCCCCAAGGTTCCGGAGTGGACAGTCTCGCCGCACATGCCACACTTCCACAGGGACCTGGAAAGCAACCCACTGGGAGATTCAGACTCCAGGGCATGCGACTCGTTGAACTAAGTGTTGAAGGACAACCCACTGGGGACTAAAATACAGCCTGTGCTTCCAGTCCCTCTGTACATCGGGGTTGTGTTCTCCGTGCATTCTGCAGTTTTGGTGAACTACGAGTGAGGGAGCGGGGAGCTGGGTGGATCCACATAGATGCTCAGACACTTCTTCGAATATGACTCCATTTATGGGATGTTCTATAGCAGGCAATCTATAGAGCAAAAAATCTGATGATGGTTTGGGAGCAGCTCTGCGCGGGAGGGCAGGAGGGGCTGGGAAGGGGTAGGAGCAAACTGTGGTGATAGAAATGTTCTATATAGTTTGTGATTTCACACAGGTGTTTGCATTTGTCAAAACGCGGCAAATATATACTTAAGATTCATGCATTTCATTGTATCTAAATTTTATATCCAACAAAAACTGAACAAATATTGAACTCTAGTTAATGATACACATGCTAAAGTATTTACAGAAAGTGTACTGACATCTGCAATTTACTCTGAAATGTGTCACTTAAATAAAATAGTTTCATGGGTAGATGGCAGGATACATGAGTCTAAAACAATTTCAGTAAAATGTTAACGGTAAAATCCAGGTAGTGTGTATACAGTATTTGTTGTTAAAAAAGTGCTATTTTACTACGTTTGAAATTCCCACAATAAAATGGAAAAAATACGAGTGATGTGATTTTTCTTAAAGCAACAATTTATTGGGTGCCTGGGTATACCAAGTGCTTTATAAAGATTTCTCAACCCTCCTATTATTCTATTTTATAAATCAGGTTAATTTCAGGGAGACCAAATGACTTGCTCAGAGACACGCAGTTGTAAACACCAGGGCAAGACTGGCCCGGTTAACTTTACATGCTGATACTCCGAAGACGACTTCCGGGTGGTTAGATAGAGCAGAAAAAATAAGTAGAAAGGAGGCAAGGAAAATCATAACTAAAGCTTCTGCTTAAAAAGACTGCAACTTCCAGGACCCAGTAGAAGCTACCCAGGGCGACTCCTATCAGCATTTCCTTGATTCACGTAGGTTCCTTTCCTTCTAAATCCATTACATCCAAAACTCCTCAAAAATACTCTAAGTCCATAAGTTGGCTTAAGAAAGAAAAGGAAATATAAATATAAAGGAACAGGTTGAGGGAATTCAAAGAATGCTTAAATTATGCTTCTAAAAACCCAGCTCATACCTGTAAAATGTGCCAGTACCCCTCTGAGGGGTGGGCAACTTTTTCCTGGAGGTTCTACTCCCTTAAGAGAAGCTTAAATGTTCCCAGTTCCAGGAAATAACGCACCCGTCTTGCGAGGGCCTGCACTCTATTTCTTTAAGTGTGTATTTTTAAGTTTTTGCCCAATAATCCCCTTATGTAGTCTACTGGTGCATCCTGAAAATTCTTTTTTCAGATTTTTCAAAGGGAGTCAGCAAATTTGCAAACATTCTACGGGAAGGGTGGGTCAAGTTCCCTATCTCAGTTTTGGTCTCCTCAGATCTGCCCAGGGACACAGGGACTTCCCCCCTCCCCCTACTTATTCACGCGAGCCCCCTAGAGGCCAGACCTGGCAGTGGCAGTTTGAGTAACTAACCCTTCTCGGTGGCCACCTTGTAGCTTCATTTTCGTGCTGGACTTGATTGGCTTCAACATGAAGGGGATGATTTACTGGTCCTTAATGGCTAACCCAGCAAAGACTCCATAAATATGAACCCAACACCTTCTAGGTAGAGGGAATTGAAATAAACACAGCCCCTGCCCTCAAGAGGCTCCCAGAGTGGCTTACCTGGCTTGGATTCTCAGCAGCAATCAATTGTGACCTTGCCCAAGTCACTTCAACTCCCCTCATGCATGCATTAAGAGCTTAAACCAGAGGATCCCTCAGATCCCTGCCCACAACCTCATATTTCTGGAACTTTGGGCTCATGGGTGATGTTAAAGGACAAAGAACTGGCGTGGATAGCACATGCTGAGGGATGCCAAGGAGGGAAAGAAAGTCTCTTGAACGGGGGAAGGAGTTGCCTCCTCAGAAGTGTGGTAAAGGCAGGGCCTGGAAGAAGGGAGGAGGCTGGCGTCCCAGGTGGGAGAAATGGAAAGGAAACGCAGGTCGTGGTGGGTGGGGCTTGGTACTACAGAAGGGAGTCTGCCTGGAAAGGCCTGCAGGCTGGGACAGGGACAAGCCTGAGAAAGAAGTTGTGACTTTAACTTCCAGGAGGTTTCCCTCACACTCTATGCATGGATGTGTGATGAGGTGGTACCTGAGGAAGGTTTACCCATTTATCCACAGTAGTGGGGGAAAAAACAGTGGCACAAATGATCACGAATGGCACAGCATTACAGAACTGTGTCGTAGCCTCCGCAATATCCTCTCTCTGTGCTTTGCAAGCTCTGATTTTCGACACACTAGAGTTCCTGGGAAGGGCCTTGGCATACGAAGAGGTGCAGCACCCCTGCCCTATCCACCCTAACTGGAACTGCATGGCTGTCATTGGTACATAGCCCTTCCAGATAAAATTGATTTTGACACGAGAATTCAACAGACCTTAATTGAAGAGCATCAATTAATTCTAGGAATAAGTAGCTAGACAAATGTGTCAGGCGGGGGTTGTTTGAGGTTGAATAACTTGCTGGGCACATGCCTCGCACAGCTAATTCTAACTGAGATGACTGAGCTTTCACCTGTGAGGGGCTCAAGTAAGCGTGGAGACTTGAGAAGGGGGAGAGCTGGGCCTCTGCCCCAGGACATCCCTGAACCAGGGTCCCATCTGTTATCCAACACCCTCCAGCAGTGGCCTTCTAAAGGATAAGCCGGGAGGGTCCTGCCTCGGGCCCTCGTCCTGACTTGATTCCCTCCCCAGATTACCAAGCCTCAGCCTGATTTCCTCCTTCTGGAGTTGCTCCAAAACAGCTTTGTAAGGGACCAAACTTCCCCCGACTTTGCCGTGCTCCTTGTTACCTTAAACAGAGACTGAAGAAGAAGAGTCTTTTGCCCTGAAAAACTACACCAGGCTGATACCAACAACAAACTTGAGGAAGTTACATGGGTTCTAGGTTCTGGCGAATTTACTTTGAGTCCCTTGGCTTTTGTCTCCCTTGCAGGTTATAACTGATCATTTTTAAATGGTCTTATCCATGGTTTCATCATGCAAACCTGTTAGGTGTCCACATGGAAAAGCATTAGTGCTTCCCTTGCCTCAGGTGACCCTTAGCCTCTGTCCCATGTAAAAAGTTCCAGTTTAAGGACTTCCTCATAGTTGTGTCTTGGCCTCACTACTTTGAACGTGACATGATACTACGTGCTCTAGATACACTGCACGACAATCACCCAAAGCCTAATGGCTTAAAACCATAATCACTTACCCCTCTCATGGTTCTGTTGGTCAGGATCTGGGCAGGTCTCAGCTGGACAGTTCTGCTTAAGGTGCTCTCTTGGAGTTGCAGTCTATGTGGGCCGGAGGTAGAGTCATCCGAAGGCTCCAGGCAGGTAGAGGATCCACTTCCATGAGGGCTCATTAACATGACTGGCAAGTTGGCTGCTGGCTCTCGTCCAGGGACTCGGCTCCCCTCCTGGGGGCTCTCACAGAGCTGCAGAGGGGTCCACCTGGTACTGCAGCTGGCCTCTGCTAGAGCAAGAAATCCAAGGTACCTAGGCCAGTGTTGGAATGACTGTTATAGCCTTGTCCTGAAAGTCAGACAGTCCCTTATTTTGCCAGTCAGGGTCCAGCCCTTTCAGGGCGAAGGGTAGCCTGCTTCTAAAAGTGGCTCACCAACTAAGCTGTTAGCAGGTCCTGGGTTGCTCACCTCTCCCTGGAGTTAAGATTCCAGATTCTTCTCACCTCGAACAAAGAATTGAACAGAAAGAGCCCAAAGCAGTGGCCAGGTTTATTGGAGAAGGTAAAAGTGAAAAGTGAGGGAGAAACTGGCTCTGCATAGCAAGCTTGGAATGAGTAAAAGAGGACAAAGCAGGATGAAAGACCACCCTGGAGAAAGCAGAGAGGGCCACTGTGAGGAAAAGCCAGGCCGGCAAGCGCGCCATGGCTCGCCCCTTTTATGCAGCCCAAATCTCGTGGGAACATTCGAGAACTACATACGGATCCTGAGTGGCAGTGCTGGGATCTCTCATCTCAGGCTGACATCCAGGCCACCTGTGGAAAACCTGCTGGCGTTCTCTGGAGAAGGCCACGGGCAGGGCTTCGGGAACTGTTCTGCACCTGTGTCTGGGAGCTCGTAATTAACAGATCATGCCTCCCTCCCCAGCGAGCTTTGTAGCGCCTTGATCCCCTGCCTCAGGAGGACTAAACAAGACCCAGGCATGGTGGTGAGGCAGAGTAAAAGAAATAAAGCTAGGCCAGGGATTTAGCTCAGTGGTTCTGCCACCTGCCTTGCAAGCGCAAGAACCCAAGTTTGATCCCTGGTACCAAAAAAAAAAAAGAAAGAAAGAAAGCTAGATAGAAAAGAGACAAGGAAATCCAGTTTTTTAAAATTGTACTGCAGCATCAGAACACAATCCGAGTTTATTTGCTTTTATTCCTTCTCCCCCGGAAAAGGCAAACCTGGGTAACTCCCTTTCTGCTGTAAATGGATCTGCCCAGTCCCTTTTACTTGCAAACCGTCCTCTTTCACCCCGAATGGACCACCCTTTGGGCATTTCTTGTGGGAATAGACCCTTATCTCACTGGGGTGGGCTGTCCTCTCCCACTGAGATTAAGAGTAAGACTAGTTTGATCCCGTACCAAAAAAAAAAAAGAAAGAAAGAAAGCTAGATAGAAAAGAGACAAGGAAATCCAGTTTTTTAAAATTGTACTGCAGCATCAGAACACAATCCGAGTTTATTTGCTTTTATTCCTTCTCCCCCGGAAAAGGCAAACCTGGGTAACTCCCTTTCTGCTGTAAATGGATCTGCCCAGTCCCTTTTACTTGCAAACCGTCCTCTTTCACCCCGAATGGACCACCCTTTGGGCATTTCTTGTGGGAATAGACCCTTATCTCACTGGGGTGGGCTGTCCTCTCCCACTGAGATTAAGAGTAAGACTAGAGATTATTGAATTCCACAGACTTGCACTTCCCAAAACACATAAAAAGATCCCCAGTTCCCAACTGTATTGTGCCTAATTCCTTTGAACACTCACACTCCTCTCTTGAGTGCATCCTGTATCTTCCTCTAATAAAACCTTTCCATGCCTCTGTTACGGACATGCCCTAAAAATTCTTTTTCCATGATGAGAGGCAGCGAACCTGCATACTTATTTTAAAGAGGTGGGTTAAATCCCTTATGTCAGCCTTGGGAACCCTCCGACCCAGCCCCTGACAGTGACGCAGGCCCTGATCCCAGCTCTTGGGAGGCAGAGGTGAGAGAAGGGTCTCAAGTGCGAGGCCACTCTGAGCCACACAGAGTTCAAGGCTGGCCTGGACAGCACAGTGAGACCTTGTCTCAAAAAACCAGAGAGAGAGAGAGAGAGAGAGAGATAAAGGAGGCAAGGGCCACTGAAGGTATCTTGGATCCTGGGTGACCATACTACAAAAGGTTCAAAAGAAAAGCATCAGATTCAAAGGGAAAGAAAAGGAAAGCCCTACACACCCTGGAATTCAAACTGGATATTCAGTGAGCAAAACAGAGAACGTCCCTGCCCTCTAGGAGCTTGTAATGTGGTGGACATATAAAGAACTGCTCTTGGAATAAAACCCCACCTCCTTAATGTTGTCCCTGCCTAATCTTTCCTTTTCCTGCTCATCTCCTTTCTCACCGAGCCCCAGTACTGCTCTTCTCTCCATTTCTCCCATAGATCAAGCCCCTACCTTCTGCAGGGCCTTTGCCCTTGCTGTTCCCTGGAATGCCCTCCCCAAATCTCTTTCTCACCATTCAGGGCTCCCCTCCATTGCCAACCCGCACTTCCGTAAGTACTTGTCTGCGTCCCTCTGAATGTAAGCTGCATGAGAACACGCGTTTTGTTAAGTCTCCTCCCTTGCTCTGTGGCAGAGTAGGAAGAGCACTTGTTACATGTTGTGATGAATACATACCCCAAGGAGTGCATGAAGTACATGCTTTCTGACCAAATTATACCAGTTCTTCCTTCTAGAATACCAGAAGCACAAGCACCATCCCTGCTGTTCAGCCAGCTTGCAGTCCAGACCCAGGTTGGTAAACTGCAGACCTCCTGAAGATCTAACCTTGCTGACTCCTTGACCACGCAAATAGCCCACCTGCACACCAGCTGATTCCCCACCCTCTTCCACATCCCATTCGCCCAGCCCTGGCCCAGGCCGTTACTGATAGTCTTCCCCCGGGGAAGGGCCTCCTTTGCTCGGCTCCTCTCTCTCTCCTCCCATCTCAGCTTTGTTTCACTCTATTCCTGTTTTCAGATTTCCTGACCTAAAATACTGAAAATCATTGCTCAGAATGTCCCGGCTCTCCTACTTTTCAGGGAATCCACCCATATTTATTTCGAAAATATGTTTTCCAATTGGAAAGCAAATGGCCGCGGCAGGTCCACAGGTGATTTCACCTGCTGTGCCACGAGATTAGTGAGCCTTTTTCTCTCTGGGGGGTGCTGCCAGCTAATGGACTCACGCTCCCTGTGTGTGTTTATCTTTAGTTAATTAAAACTTTGCCAAATCTCCCTCACAGCCTTTGCACACAGCAAGGCCAAGCCTTGGCTCACGGCACCGATCTGGGCTGGTAGGCTGGAAGGAGGTGGTCATCCTATTAAATATTAATCTAAGGAGGCAATCAGGCCTGTGGGCTTCTATGCCTGAGGTTCTCCTGCTGGGAAGTCACAGATCGATGCCAGAGCTCAGTGCCTGTGGCAACTCGCCCTGCCTGCCCTGCGTCAGCATCAAACACTGTTTATCGGGACTGCTGGAGGATAAATCTGAGCAGCCTTCTGAGAGATTTCTCTTAAAAATGGGGAAGGTTTACCTCATGAACGATGAATGGGTTCGTTTGCCAACATTTGTTTTGAAGTTACGGGTCAGGTGAGGACTAGCAAATTTAGTCTGCACTTCAGATATCAGTTTGAAAATCTGCCTCCGCCAAGGGTTTAAGTTGGTCCCCAAAGTCCTCCACCACCCCATCTGCAGAAATACTCCACGAGTTCACCTTCCTGCCCTACCCCTTCAGTCATTGTTAATTCTACCCTACCTGTCAAATGATTTCAGTAGATATCTTCTGCTGCTAAATTTAGAAGACAGAAAAAGCATTCTATTGTGGGTTGAACTGTATCCCCAGGAAAGAAATACTAAAGCCCTCACCTGTGAATGTAACCTTATTTAGAAATAGGATCTTGGCAAATGTAATTAGTTAAGACAAGTGGGCCTTGGTCCAAGCACTGGTGTCTGCCCAGGAAGAGCTAACGGAGACACAGGGACACACAGGAGTCAGCCGTGTGAGAAGGGAGGCAGAGACTGGAATCACACATGTGCAAGCCAAGGAACAGCAAGGAATGTCAGCAGCTTCTGGGAGCTGGGAAGAGGCGAAGAAGGATCCTTCCCTGGAGCCTTCAGAGGGAACACGGGCCTGCTGACACCTTGACTTCAGACTTCCGGTCAAAGGAACTGTGGAAAATAAGTTTGTTGTTCGAAGGCACCACATGTGTGGTATACGGTAACAGCAGCCCTGGAAACTGGCCCTGCCGCTGACTGCCCTGGCCACTTGCATCCCTGTAGATCCGCTCGGACACCCTAATCCCCTTCCCTTTCTGGGATGTCAAGGGTAATGAAATCCAAATTTTGTCTTACAAAGTAGGGGATACAGCTAAGACAAAATGGCATTATACCTCAAGTCTTGCCAATGATTTACAAAACATCTCAGTCCAGACACATTCTTGCCTAAGCAGAGGTCAGTGAGCATAAGGTCTCTGTGAGGATGGAGGATGTCCCTCTGCCTCAGGGTTGTCAGCCTAATTCAGGTCTCACAGGCTGGCATAGATACGCGGAGAATGAGACATTAGCACAAATTTGTACCAGCCCCGGTATATATTCTAGAAATTGAATTTTTACATTTTAGACTAATTCTGTTTCTCTAAACATTGAATGTTAGGGTCTGAGGGTGTAGCTCAGTGGAAGTATACTTCCCTAACGTATTTGAGGCCCTGGGTTCAGTCCCCAACACTTTAAAAGAAAATTAAAATGTTTACTTTTGTTCTTAACTTAATCCCTCCAGAATTTAAAAAAAAAAAAAAAAGTTAAATGTTACATGAAGAACACAGTTCAATTCAATACCACTACCAGCCAGCCGGATATAACTGACATCTATAGACCCCTCCATCCAACAGCAGAATACAAATCCTTTTCAAAATCTTATAGAACATTCATTCACCAAGAATAGACAACATTTGGGTCTATAAAACATACCTTAATAAATTTACAACAATAAAAGTCATTTGATGTATGTTCTCAGCCCAAATGAAACTGAATTCAAAATCAGGAACACAAAGATAACTGGAAGATACCAACGTACTTGGAGATTAAGCAACACATTTCACACGGGTCAGAGAATAAATTTCATAAAAAATTTTGAATTAAGTAAAATACAACTTATCAAAATTTGTAGGATGTAGCAAAAGTGGTGCTTAGCAAAAATTTATAGCACTGAATGCATATACTAGAAAAGAAATAATCTAAAATCAATAACCTAAGCTTCTGCTTAGGAAAGTAGAAGAAGAGCAAATTAAGCCCAAAGTGGGCAGAAAAAAAGAAATAATATGGCCTCAGGGTCTGTGCCTATAGTCCCAGTTACTCATGAGACTGAGGAAGAGGATCCCTGAGCTTGGGAATATGAGGCCAGCCTGGGTAATAGGAAGATCCTATAAAGAAGAAAGGAAGTGGAGAGGAAGAAACAGAAAATTAGAGAAAGAAATTATGAATAGGAAATCAGCAGAGAAAAATCAACAAAACTAGAAGCTGGTTCTTTGAAAAGATCAATACAATCAATAAGCCTCTAGCCAGAGAAGGTTATATACAGACTCCATATTTGGTAACTTAGATAAAATGGATTAATTCCTTAAAAGATAATCTTCCACAACTCATACCAGAAGAAACAGGCAAATCTGAATAGGACTATATCCATTAAGGAAACTGAGTCAATATTAATAACTTTCTGAAACAGAAAGCAACAGGCCCCAAGTGAATTTCATACAAACATTTAAAATTATACCAAGTCTCTACAGTCTCTTCTAGAAGAAAAAAGCAGAAGGAATGCTCCATAACTCATCCTATGAGGCCAGTATTACCCTCGTATCAAAACCAATCTAAATCTTTACAAGAAAACTTCAGCCCAATACTTGTCACTAACCAAACATAAAAGTTCTCAATAAAATAATAAATCAAATCCAACAATGTGTAAAAAGAGTTATGGATGCCAGGCGTGGTGGTGCACACCTGTCATCCCAGCACTCAGGAGGCTGAGGCAGGAGGATCGCTGCAAGTTCAAGACCAGCCTACACAGTGAGTTCCTGTGAACTACATAGTGACAGCCTGTCTCAAAAAAACCTATAATAATAATAATAATAATAATAATAATAATAAAGTTATGGAATGGAAAGCCCACACAAATGATCATCTTAGTCTACTCAAGTTTCAATATCAAAATATGATAAACTGGGCAGTTTAAACAACAAGCATTTATTTCTCATAGTTCTAGAGGCGGCAACGTTCAAGATGGAGGTGATTGCAGATGTAATGCCTGGTGAGGACCCACTTTCTATTTCATAAAAGGCCATCATTTTCTCTGTGTCCTCACTGGATGAAAGGGAGTAGGAAGCTCCTGGAGCCTCCATAACAAGGGCACCTAACCAACTTCCAAAGGGCTCACTTGCACATTAGAAATTAGCTTTCAACATATAAATTTCAGGTGGAGTTTATCTCATGTATTCAAGTAAACTCCACTATATTAAGGGGCTAACGGGAAATACCGCCTGATTTGTATCAGTCTCAGGTAGAAAAAGTATGGCCAAATCCAATGCCCATTCTTGATTTTAAATATACATATAAGCAAACAAGGAAGTGAGGAGAGTTTCCTCAACTTGATAAACAACTTCTCCAAAAACTATAAAGACAATTAAAAAAAATATCTGTGGTTGCCAGGGGCTAAGGGGGAGACTAGGCAGAGCACAGAGGATTTTAGGGCAATGAAACTATTCTCTATGACACGACACTGGTGGATGTTGTCATTATATCTTCGTTAGAACCCACAGACTGTAAAACACCCAGATGTAAACTACAGATAATAATGATGTATCAGTGTAGGCTCATCGGTCGTAACAAACATACCAACCTAAAGTGATTCGTCCACAGGACGGGGGCTGTCTACGTGTGGTGACAGGCAGTCTGCTGGAAATCTGTTTTCTGCTCAAATTTTTTGTGCTGCGGGGATTCAAACCCAGTATTATGCGTGGTAGGTGAGCTCTCTATCACTGATTTGCATCCAAGCCTCTTTCCACTTGATTTTGCTGTACCCTAGAACTGCTCGTTTTGTTGTTGTTGTTGTTGTTGTTGTTGTTGTTTTGGTACCGGGGATGGGACTGGATGGGACTCAGGACCTGGCATTGCCAAGTAGATGCAGTACTGCTGAGCTATATCCCCAGCTCCGCTAAAACTGCTCTTTAAAAAATCATGTTTATTCATTGCAAAAGTGGGAGGCCGACAACAAACAGTAAGTTTCCTTCTCTGCCCTGTCACCAAGGGACCCAGCTCTTTGCCTGCCACCCTCACCCTTAGGTCACTCTCTAAGACCAGCTCCGTTAACATCCTTTAAACAAATCCTCAGTATTTCCAGAGACGACCATGATCTCTATACTCCAGCTGCCTTCCTCGGGGAGGGGGGGAGGTTAGGTTGAGGAAACATCCTTCCTCAACCCTCTCCAAGCTCCATCTAACTTTTGGTGCTCAAATACCCACGGGAACACGCTTTTCTGTTTTCCTGAGTGCTGGTGAGGTGTACTGAAAAGTCTGGGATCTGGGATCTGAGGCTAAATCCAAATCCGTATCTACAGCAAATCCGTATCTCACCTCTCTCAACCATTTCTACGTCTGAGACATGGAGCTAATCACGTCTACCTCCAAGGGCTGCCGCACAGGTAAAATGAGAGAATGACCATAAAACATCTAGTGCACCTGGCATCCTTTTCCCGCCCCTCCTCCAGTTTCTCCAGTGCTTCCTGAAGACCACAGAGAAAAGGAAAAGCAAATTTCTAAAATCCACACACTGTTTAACGATCAGCTTTGACCCAGTTCTACTTCAAAGCATTCCCTCCTCTCTCCTACCTCTCACTGCCTCCCACCCAGCTGCCAAGGAGAGAGAACACACGAAAACTTGGGCCAAATGGGAACCTGGAATGTAAAAGCCTTTGAGAAGACAGCTGTTTGTTTGTTCATTTATTATCATGTTTTGCTCCTGTCTTGTTTGATTACAAAAGCCTGTGGGGAAAACATAACAATCTTTTGCACTTCAGTCTGTACAGGGCTTTTATATCCTTCATTTTACTTCATAACTATCGGGAAGAAAAATAAAGAGGAAACCAAGGTTCAGAAATCAAACACTTTCAACAACAACAACAACAACAACAAAGAAATCAAACACTTTCACTGAGAGGCACCTCAAAGAAATGGGTCTAGAACCCAGCTCTCCTCCCTGGCTTTCCTGCATTTTATGGCTGCTAGTTGGCCTTTATAGGTCATCACCACTGCACCACTCCCAGTGGGGAGGCACTGGCTGTAAGCAACAGAAAATCCAGATCACTCTGGCTCCTGTGAATTGGAATCCAGAGGTCAGGTGGCTCAGAATCAGCTGATGGCGGTGGCCCTGCTCTCTTTCTCTCTTCCCCTCCTCTGTGTCTCGACTTTTCCCCCCGTCAAAGTCTGACCCTGCTGTAGCAGCTGTTTGTGCTTTTGCTGGGTGTCCAGCATTTCTCCCCCAACTCCAACTTTGTCTTGTTGCCTTAATTTCGCTTTTAGGGAAGTGGCCTGTTGTGTAATGGCTCTTATGCAGGGCCTGAAGTACCAGATCACTCCTCTCCAGTGCACAGGCCCAAGCTTCTCTGGGGTGGCCCTGCCTGTGGCTCTGCTCGGGCTCAAAAAATATATATATATATCCCAAAAGGAAGGCCTCAAAAGACAAGTTTTTCTCTGACCTTGTCCTGCCCTCCTTCCTCTTACGCTGAATTCTCCTCAGAGGCAAACCCCAAAGCCAGTCAAAAAACCTAAAAATAATATTCTAACTTCTGCCTGCTTCTGGGAAAAGAAATCCTCTGAGCTGGGGATGGTGGTGCCCATCATCCTAGCATTCAGGAGGCTGATGAAGAAAGATTAGTAGAAGGCCAGCCAGAACCACATAGTGACTTCAAGGCCAGCCCAGACCACATGGTGAGACCCTATCTCAAAAACAAAAACAGAAAGAAAGAAAAAGAAAGAAAGAAAGGGATCTCTGAAAGAAACTAAAGACTACATACCCCATCCCACCCTCCAAAAAATGAAAGAACATCTCATATTCATGGATTAGAAAACTTAATTCTGTTAAAATGTCCATGTTACCCAAGGTGATCTACAAATTCAATGCAAAATATTAAAATACCAAGAACATTGACTGGAAATAGAAAAAAAAACCCGGAGGGCCGGGGATTTAGCTCAGTGGTTCGGTGGCCTGCCTCGCAAGCACAAGGACCTGAGTTTGATTCCCGGTACCACAAAAAAAAGAAAAAAAACCCGGAACCACCAAAAACCCCAAATAGCCAACACAACCCTAAGATCAGAACTAGAGGTGTTAAAAGAGATTTTAGAGATTTCAAAACACACTGTAAAGCTATAGTACCAAAACCACATGGCACTGGCACAAAAAGATACGTGGGCCAACAGAGCAGAACAAAGAACCCAGAAATAAGAACTCGGGTATTTAAAGCCAACTGATTTTTTACAGACAGCAAAAAAAATAACATTGGAGAAAGGAAAGTCTTCAATAAATTGTGCTGGGAAAACTGGATGTCTACATGCAGAAAAAGAGACTCAACATCTCTCTCTCTCAGTATGTTAAAAAATTAAGTCAAAATGGATCAAACACTTAAATATAAGACTCCATAT
The DNA here is from genome assembly GCF_012274545.1 of Fukomys damarensis. Taxonomy (NCBI): domain Eukaryota; kingdom Metazoa; phylum Chordata; class Mammalia; order Rodentia; family Bathyergidae; genus Fukomys; species Fukomys damarensis. Next base: position 44,025,616 of record NW_022900945.1, on the reverse strand, counting down.
TATGAAATTACTAAAAGAAAAAGGAAACACTTCAGGACATAGGTCTGGGCAAAGATTTTTTTAATGTGATCCCTAAAACATGGGCAATGTTAGCAAAGATTGACAAATAAAATTATAAAGTTTCTGTACAGAAAAGGAAACAATCAACAGAGTAAGAGGCATCCTGAAGAATGGAGGAAATACTTTCAAACTGTTCATCCAACAAATACAAATCTTGAGGATGCATAAAGAACTCAAACAAATTAGCAAAACAAAAATAAAAATAATCCGATTCAAAATAAATAAATGGCCTTAATAGACATTTCTCAAAAGAAGATATACAAATGGCCCAAGAAGCATGTGAAAAAATGCTGTCCATTGTAAATCATCAGGTCAGTGCAAATCAAAACCACAATTAGCACTGGGTGTGGTGGTGCACACCTGTAATCCCAGCACTCAGGAGGCTGAGGCAGGAGGTTCGCTGTGAGTTCGAGACCAGCCTGGGCTACACAGTGAGTTCCAGGTCAGTCTCAACTACATAGTGAGACCCTGTCTCAGAAAAACAAACCGAGACAAAACAAAAGCACAGTAAGTTACCATCCTTATTCCATTGGAACAGCCATTACCAAGAAGACAAAAAATAAATGCGTGTGAAGACATGGAGGAAAGGGAACTCTCATACACTGTCAGTGGGACTATACGCAGCCAATACAGAAAACGGTATGGAGATTCCTCAGAAACCTAGAACTAGAGGTACTGTCTGATACAGTGGGAGCACTGCCCCACGTACCCAAAGGAATTGAAATCAGTATGGCAAAGAGACATCCGCACTCACGTTTATTGCAGCACTATTCACAATAACCATGAGGCAGAATCAAGACAGGTGTCCACTGACAGACTTGTTAAAGAAAATGTGGTTAAAAAAAAAAAAGAAAACATGGTGAACCCACAGGATGGAATATTATTCAGCCATTAAAAAGAAGAGAATTCTATCACTTGTAGCAACATGGATAGAGCCGGAAGCCATCATATTTAAGTGAAGTAAATCAGATACACAAAGAAAATACCATGTGCTCTCATTTATAGGTGGAAGCTAAAAAAACAAAACAAAACAAAAACTGGATCTCACAGAAATAGAGAAGAAGTAGTTACCAGAGTCCAGGAAGGGTTTTGGGAAGGAGGTGGAAAGTGGATAATGTACACAGGGTCCGTTTAAATAGAAGGAAAAACTTAGCTTTTTACAACACAGTAGGATAACAGTGGTGGACAATAAATTGAAGATTTCAAAGTAGTTTCTAAAGTAGATTTTGAGCCAGGTGTGGTGGCACACGCCTGTAATCCCAGCACTCAGGAGGCTGAGGCAGGAGGATCGCTATGAGTTCGAGACCAGCCTGGGCTACACAGTGAGTTCCAGTTCAGACTCAACTACATGGTGAGACCTTGTCTCAAAAAACCAAACCAACAAACAAAAAAAGATTTTGAATGTTCTCAATGCAAAGAAATGATAAATGTCCGAGGTGATATGCCAACTATTCTTATCTGATCATTGCACATTGTATCTAGATATTGAATGTCACACTGTACCCCATGAATACGTGCAATTATTATGTGTCAGTTAAAAATAAAAATATAAATAACTCTTCTGACCCACCTTGTCTGATTTTAGGTTAATAAGACCACCCCATTCCAGAAAGGGTTCTGCCCCTTCCCCTCAAGGAAGAAAAGGGGCAGAGAAGCCAAGAAGAATCTGACAGGCCTTGCTTGGTTCCTCCCTCAGTCTACCACTATCAGATCGGACTTTTTATGTCTAAGCATATTTGTACATGCTGTACTGAACCTAAGAAAACCGAACAGTTCACGTTGGACTTCTGAGTCTTCAATTTGAAGTCTCCCATGGCACACAAAGCTGTGATCAAGTAAATGTATTATGCTTTTCTCTCGTTAACCTGTCCTTTGTAACAGAGGTGTCAGTGTCACCCTTTATGACGACACCTTGTCCGCCCCTATGACTCCCATTTTCTGGGATGAACTTCTGGTGTTTCTTGCCCATTTTGCAGGCCTCACCCTTGTGAATTATGAAAACCTCCACCTTCCTGACAGTACACTTCCTCTTTCATGAAGACCAGAGGCAGTTTCTACTATTTGCAGTGAAGAACCCCAATCAGGGCCGGGGATTTCGCTCAGTGGTGCCGCTGCCTGGCTCACAAGCACAAGGTCCCAAGTTCGATCCCTGGTACCAAAACAAAACAAGAACCCCAACCTTATCATATGATCCAGTAATTCCACCCTTGGGTTTATACCCAAGAGAAATGATAATATATATCCATTAAAAAAAATCTTGTACACCAATGTTCTTAGCAGCTTTCTTCATAATACCCAGAAAACAGAAAAATCCAAATGTCTGTCAACTGATAAATGGGTAAATAAAATGTGGTATATCCATACAATGGAATATCATTCAGTCATAAGAAGGAGTGAAGCACTGATATAGGCTACAACGTGGCTGAACTTCAAAAACATTATGCTAAAGCAAGAAAGTCAGACGTAGAAGGTCACGTATGATCCCATTTCTACGAACTGTCCAGAACAAGTAAAGCCCACTGAGACAGAAAGCAGATGAGTTATTGTCAAGGGTCTGACTAGGAGGGGAAGTCATTACAACTGGACATGGAGTTTCTTCTAGGAGTAATGAAAATGCTCTAAAATTGTGATGTTAGATTCACAGCTCTATAGATACAGTGTATGGAGTGTATACCATATATTTTAAAAGGGTGAATTTTTACAATAAAATGAATTGTATCTCAATAAAGCTGTGACTTAAAAGAGCGATGAAGAGACTTAGTAGATAGTAATTTCCAAACTTCTGTGATTTGTGTGCCATCCTCATCCTTTTTGTCAGGTCACTATGCCAACGGAGTGCTTCTTTTCCTGGCGGTTTCCTTCTTTTCCTGGCAGTTTCCTTCAATTAGGTCACTTTTAAACCCTTGCATCATTCTAAAAAGAAAATACTCACGCCGGGGATTTAGCTCAGTGGCACCATACCTGCCTTTCAAGCACAAGGTCCTGAGTTCAATCCCTGGAACCAAAGAAAAGAATCATGTGTTTGCTGTGCTGGTTTTATTTTTTCAAAACACAGAAAACTCAGGGCTGGCTGGTAAAACTGAAAATGTGCATCCATCCCCAGGCCGCCGGTTTTATTTCTGTTTGGGAGCCAGGGCTAGGGATGTGCAAACTTGTTCTGCTAATTAGCTCACACGGTATCAGACAAGGGTCCTCCCTTGACTAACAGCGCCATTTTCATCAGAAACCTTGTGCTATGCCTCGGCCTCCCCTCTTGTGGTGGGGATTCCCGTCTGGACGAAGAGGGGCGCTGCCCTAACTCAGTAACTCAGGGGTGTTCCTGGGAGGCTGAGGAAGAGCAGCTTGTCTGAGAAACATTAACTAATATCCTGGGAAGGAGAGGACACAACAGATCTTTCGACAATCCTGGTGCTCTTTTAACTCTAACAGGCCATGAAGTGGAAAACGAGGTGAACAGACTTGTAGTCTTCATCCGATCAGGAGCTGCTACCTTTGCCTGTGGTCAGCATCAGCGCTGAGGAATGCGGCATGTTGTTTTCCTCCGCGAGCCTGCTCGCAGAACAAGGTTCAGGGACCCGGACTGGGAGGGCAAGGCTCGGAATCACCACGCAGACTCCGGGGATGGACCGCTTCCATTCTATTGAGGAAATGTACAAACTTATAGGGTAAGGCAGGGGTGGAGTCGGGGTATTTGGCCCACATGTTAGTTTTTGGATTGTGTGCTTTAGGGGCTGAGGCAAATGGAATCAGGACTTTAGAGGTTTTTGAGAGGAACAGTTTATCTAAGGTCAGATCTCTACACACCACAGGGGGCGGATTGTTCCAGCCCTAATAGGCCTCGGAGTTTTTTGAGTTTTCTCGGGTACAGCACTCCTGACTCAGCCAGACAGGAACCTGATCCTCAGGGACATACAAATGTGGCTTTCCAAGGTGAACATTACAGCCACTGAATTTCTAGCATTTCCATTTACCAGTAATCATCTCTACTACATTACTTCTTTCATCACACATTGTATCCGGTAGGGTTCTCTAGAGGAACAGAATCTTACAAGGTCAAAAGTGGAAGGGAGTCGCAGCGGCCACCTGCTTGCTGGACAGCCAGAGGATCCAGTAGCTGCTCAGTCCAGCAAGCTGGAAGCCACGAAGCGAGAGGTGTTGAGAATGTAGTGCCAGTCCGAGACTGAAGGCCTGGAAGTTCCCTGGAGCGTTACTGATATTGAGTCCACACTGGAAGGCAGAAAAAAGTTGGGAGTCTGGTGTCCTCCAGTGACGGCAGGAGCCAAAGATGCACCTGCTCGAGCAGAATGGAGCTTCCAAGTGCAGGCGGACTGCCTCCTTCCCTTTTCATTCCATCCTGACTGCAAGCCTGCTGGATGGTGCTGCCCACGACCGGGGCTGCTCTCCTCTCAGTACACTGGCCCATACCCCAGTGGTCTCTGGACACTCACAGACACACTCCGAAGTGAGCGCTACAGACATGCTGGGCATTTCTTAATTCAGAAGAGCTGACGACCAGAACGAACAGTCACATACACCTCCCACTTTAGTTATTAGCTCACAGTCTCTTCCCTGTGTTAGCAACTGTGTCTTTCTTAACTGCTGTATCTGTAACAGGCAGTCTTGGGCACGTAGCAGGCCTCTCGCAGGTCACTAGTAGTTTTTGCCTCGAGGATCGTGGAGCCCAGCGGGGCTGTGGCAGGGAGGTGAAAGGGCTAAGTCCAAGACCAGTCCACAGACAAGGGCATTCACGATGTATCCAGGTGCCTGTGTCTTTTCTGACATGTGTCCTCTATCCTCTGCATGGAGGTGGCTGCTGCTGTGACCTGTGTCTATTGGTGGTGATGGTTTCTACGAGTGCAGCTAGGAGAGCAGAGCAGAGTGGTGATTCTGCTCTTCCATCCAACAAATAGCTGCTGACAGCCCAGCCCCTGCAAAGCCCTATGCTAGGCGCCGTAGAGGAGACAAGTGGAGCTCAGGCCCGCACCGAGCCCATGCAGGGCTCCTTCACAATGGCACCGTCTTCCAAAACTGATGTGCGGCTGCCAGGCTCAGGAGAAGCCTTCTAGCAGCTTGTGCTAAGAGGCAGCACAGTTTTCAGCAGAGATTTACTCACGCGGGGCCTGAAGTGTTCCTGGTGCTGGGGGGCGGGTGTGTGTGCTGGAAACAAGTCTCATTCTGACCCCAGGCAGCTTACAGTAGCGACTGCGCCAACAACCAGGCAAAATGGAGGGGCTGAAAGGGGCCTCCTCTTGGAAACACGGCCAGATGGGGGCAGGGCTAGGGAAGCTGAGAGCAGAGAGGCCATGGGCAGAAAGGGGACAGCATGCACAGGGCATTGACATGCTCAGAGTTTGGGGACAGTCACAGAGGGCTTTGTGGATGGTTCCAGTCATGGTGATGAGGACCTCGTCCCTAATGCAACGAGCCCTATGTGGAACTAAAAATTAGGAATAAAACCATTTTCTTAGATTAAAAAAAAGAAAAAAAGAACAAGCCCTAAGCTCCTTCTGCCCCAAGCTCCCTCTGCGGTACCCACCTTTCTTTCGATCATCGTTAATATGGGGCATAAAGGCTGCTTGTCTTTTGCTTCTTGCTTTCCACAGAACTCCCCGTTAGGTTTCCATCTTCATGCTGCCTAAGCACCAGGGCCGTGGGGACACTATTCCCAGCCTCTTAGCATGTTCAATTGTCCAGGCGGATCAAGGACAGAGAACCAGGCTAAAGAGCTTTCATGGGGCTTAAAGAGAAAGAGCTATCGTGGAGTCTAAAGAGAGGATTATAACGGCGGGTGCACAGTGGGGTTTCCCAACCTGGGCACTACTGGCATTTTGGGCCGGGTGATTCTTTGTTCTAGGGGACTGACTTGTGCACTGAAGGATGTTTAATGACATGCCTGGTCACCATTCACTACTCAATAGTGAGCAACTCTCCAAAGGTGGCAACCAAAAAATGTCTCCAGTCATTGACTGTATTTCCTGGAGCAGGGAGGGGATAGGGTAGAAATCACCCTGTGAAGACGTACTGGCGTAAAGACTTTAAACTTGCTTCAACTATCCGCTAGCTGTGTGAACACAGGTATGTCACTCAACCAGTTTGCAACTTCATTTCCTCATGTGCAAAATGGGAATAACACTGCTTCCTTATAGTTTCTAGAATACCATAACCATTCAATAAATAGCAGTGATTGTTCTTATGACAAAAAATTTAAAGCAGATAAAGTAAATGACCAAAAAGTTTGATTCATAGGGCTGGGGGTGAAACTCATCCGTGGTAGAATGTTTGGTCATCATGCATGTAGCCCAGGGTTTGATTTCCAGCACTGCCAAAGGTAGAAAAAAGAAAGATAACACCTCCATATATACTCATTGTAGTACAGAAAAAAGAAATTAAATTCATTTATTTTCTGCTGTGATTACTTCAAGAAAACTATTTGAGAGAGATAAACATAAAAGCACACATACTTCAAGGCAATTTAAAATTGGGTCAAAGATTAATATTTATTAAAACAGGAGGAAAAACTGAACAGAAGTTAATTCTATCATTAAACCAAAATTGGATGAGGTGTTCACTTTAGCAACAAACAGTCCAGAGCTTCCTAGTAGCCACTGCAAAAGCAAACCAACCACAGTCAAGAGAACTCACCTCCAGGGCCTCCAAGAGAGAAACTTCTGGTCAAGTGAGTCCTAACACAAGGTCCTTAACTAATAGAATGGATACTGTGTCAACAGCAGGCGCAAGAGGTGATGCTACACAAGCCTTCCTCTGTGACACCAGTACTAAGACTTTACCTAAAGCACCACAACTTTGCAACTCTGCTCTAGCAAGAATATGTTTTATGTGCTGGGGATGTGGGGATGTGACTCAGTCGTAGAGTACTGGCTTAGCATGTGTGAGGCCCTGGGTTGAATCCTCAACATTCCAAAAAAAAAAAGAATGCACCAGCTGGACATGGCGGTGCATACTGGTAATCCCAATATTCTGGGAGGTTGAGGGAGGAGGATCACAAGTTCTAGGTCAGCACAGGCAACTTAGTGAGACCCTATCACAATAAAAAGTAAGAAAAGGGCTGAGAATGTAGTTCAGTGAGAAGGCCTGGGTGCAACCCTTAGCTCCACAAAAAAATAAAATAAAAATGCCCTAAACTGCACCCCCAACACACACACACACACATACGCACACAGCCAAAGCATGAATTCCCTGAAAACACCAGCCCTTCCAGGAGTAAACTGGGGCTGGCAAAAGAAGTGGCCCCTTGGCCAGCTGTAGACTCCTTCGTCCCAGGCTGACCTGTAGGGTGGGTCCATAGTGCACACTGCTAGCTCCTTAAACAACCCTAGTGGCCCGGCCCTGGCTTCATGAAGCCCCTCAGCAAAGGGCTCAGCACTGGGGAGCTTCTGTGCCAACTCCCACCCCATTGTTCTGTCTCTGTTCTGACCCCCTCTGGGGAGAAGAAAGGAGAGGAAGAGGCCCACTCTGAGTGTGTGGATTAAAAGAAGGGACTACAGAGTGGTCCAAGTGACACAAGGCAAAGGCACATGATGTGGTGAAAGCAGCATCTTGTCCTCTTAACTTCACTGCCACCTGCTTCTTCTTCTGTGAAGTGGAGGTGATCCAGATCCCATGGGGAGCTCTTATGTGAAGAGTTTAAGAGCAACACCACTAAACATTAACTCTTATTATTATTTTTGACCTCCACACTCTAGTGTGTGCTTATGACACTTAAATAACACACCCCCTTTTGGGGGTGGGGGAGATTTCTGAACCCTTTAAGTCTTGTGTACCTTTCAGCCTAGATCAGCAAATAAGCATGGGATACTGGTTCCAGCATAGCCACTAGCTGACGCCCTTTCAGTGGGACCTTGAGTGAGTCCTTGCTCCTTTTCTGGCTCTCAGGTTACTTCCCAATAAAATGAAGAGGTGGATCAAAGAAACTTCTAAAGGTCATACAATACCAGACTTCCAGCTATACTACAAAGCAATAGTGATAAAAACGGCACAGTACTGAAACAAAAATAGACACATGGATCAATAGAACAGAAGAGAGGATTCAGAAACATCCCCAGACACATTCAGTTATTTAATCGTTGACAGAAGGGCAAAAAGCATATGTTGGAGGAAAGACAGCCCATTCAACAAGTGGTGCTGGGAAAACTGGTTATCTGTGAGCAGAAGATTGAAACTGGACCCTTATCTCTCACCGTATACTAAATTAAAATCAAAATGGATCAAAGATATAAACGTTAAAATAGAAACATTAAACTTACTGGAAAATAAAATGGGTAAAAACATAGGTGAAGACATAGGTGTAGGAAACAATTTTCTAAGCAACCTCAAAGGCACAAGAAATAACAGCAAGAACCAACAAATAGGATCATTTCAGATTAAAAGCTTCTGTATAACAAAAGAACCAAAACGTAAAGTGAAGAAACAACCTACAGAATGGGAAAAATTTTTGCCAGCTACTCCTCAGACAGAGGACTAATGTCTAGAACATATATAGGACTCAAAAAAAAAAAAATTCAGCCACCTAAAATTAAAGACACAGTCAAGAAATGGGCAAGTGAAAAGATCAGACACTTGACAGAGGAAGAGATACAAATGGTCAACAAATATATGAAAAAATGCTTATCTCTGGCCATTAGAGAAATGCAAATTAAAATAGCACTCAAATTCCATCTTACTCCAGACAGAATGGCAGTCATCAGGAAATCAAACACTAAAAAATGCTGGTGAGGCTGTGGTAAAAAAGGAACCCTCCGACCTTGTTGGTGGGAATGCAAACTAGTACAATCCCTATGGAAAACAGTATGGAGATTTCTCAAAGAACTGAAATTAGAAATTCCATATGACCCAGCGATTCCTCTTCCAGGTATCTCCCCCAAAGAGCTTGAGACATCATACTTCAGCAGCATATGCACACAGTGTTTATAGCAGCACAATTCATAATAGCTACATCTTGGAAACAGTCAGCATACCCTTCAACAGATGATTTGATAAAGAAATTGTGGTACTAAGGCCGGGGATTTAGCTCAGCAGTTCGGTGGCCTGCCTTGCAAGTGCAAGGACCCGAGTTCAACCCCCCCAGGACCTAAAAAAAAAAAAGAAAAACAGAAATTGTGATATCTATATATAATGGAATACTACTTGGCTATGATGAAGGACACATTGGAGACATTTGTAGGAAAATGGAGACACCTAGAAAACACAAAGCTGACTGAAATAAATGAGATACACAATTTTAAATACCACATGGTATATCTCACCTGAGTAAGGCGAAGTACAAACCAAAAGGAAAATAAAGGAGGGACAGACCAGATGGATCTCTTGCAGATGGGAAGGTTTCCACAGGACCAAAGGGGAGGGGTAAGGGCAGTGGGGGGAACAGGTAAAATGAAGATATGCCAGGGACGAGGTCCTCAGTGATTGTGGACACTGTATGCCATTAACATGAATTAAGATTAACAATATGAACAAGAATGAAGAGGGGAAATGAACTAGAGAAGGAGGGAGAGGGAGGAAAGGGGATTTAAAAAAAAAGAAACTGTATGCTGCACATGTACCAACTCCCAAGATGATTGTAAAATGCATGTACTGCATGGGCCGGGATTTAGCTCAGTGGTTCTGCTGCCTGCTTCGCAAGTGCAAGATCCCAAGTTTGATCTCTGGTACCAAAAAATAAAAAATAGCATGTACTAATAAAATATGTTTTTAAAAAACAATTTCTAGGACTGCGCGGGAGCCCCCGGCCTGCGCGACAACAGAACAGGAAGGACCTAAGGACCCCAGAGGGGGTTTTTTTTTTCAGCTGCCTGCCTGCCTGCCTGCCTGCGATCACCGGCGGCGTGCACGCGAGCTCCCGGCCTACGCGACAACAGACCCAGGAAGGAAGGTAGCCGCGCGGGCGCCCTTGAAACACCCACACGACCCCTCCCCCCCCGTTTCTCAAAACTCCTGATCCGGCCAGTCCTTAGACCAACTCTGCAGAGGCATAGGTTCCCATGAAGGGTAGTTTTCTGAGCTCCGAACTAAGAACATCTTTAAAGAAAGGGCAGGGGAAACCTGTAATAGAACGGAGTGGAGTTCAACCCTGAGGGTAAGGAAACTAAAGTTAGGCCTTGTAGATTGTGTTCAGTCTCAGTCGTGAGGAACAGCCATTGGCTAGCTAAGACCAGGGGATTGGGTTCCGCATATGACTGTGCATGTGGTATAATATGAGATCAGAGAGAGCCTGAAAGAGGACCTTCAAATTCTTTTTCTTTCCCTCTCTCTTTTCTCTTTTTTCCTCTTTCCACCCTAAAATTTCTTTCTTTTTTCTGTCCTCTCTCTCCAACTCAGTCTCTTGCTCCACCATAGTGTCCCTCATCTCCGTTTTTATTCCAGTTCCTGAATAACTCGGACTTCTTTTATTATTTTTTGTTTTTAGGAGGGGTTTCTCTTTATGTTCTTTTCTCCAGTCATTT
>NW_022900945.1:43953050-44010302 GCF_012274545.1 Fukomys damarensis | reverse complement strand
AAAAAAAAAAAAAACAATTTCTAAGTTTGATTATACCTTTTAATCACTTCAAGGCATCACGAGCCAAGGATTTAGCTCGATGGTTCCACCACCTGCCTTGCAAGTGCAAGGGCCCAAGTTCGATCCCCGTATCAAAAAAAAGACATCATGAAATGCAAATCTTCATGCTCTGCCAATCAAATCTAATTTCCTAGACCAAAATCTGCATTTTCCTGAATTCCTCAGCAGGTTTGGAGGTTCAGTCAGGTGGTGATGGTGTGTGTGTACGCGCATGTCTGGTGCGTGTCTGGTGCTGGGGGTTGAACTCAAGACTTTGCGAATGCTAAGGACCACTGAACGCCTGTGCCCTGTTCAGTCAGGTGTGAAAGCCACTGACAAGATAAGTGCTAAAGCCTCCTTCAATATTCAAGTCCCTAAGATAAAGTTACCCTGTGGTCATCTAGCAGAAGGCAGCTTTTAACGGTTGTGTCCAGGGCAGATGGCCGCCTGCTGCAAAAGACCTCTGCTACTGCCCTGGTAGCTCTTCCGGGCCTAGGCTCCCCTGGCACTGGGCAGATACACTTTCCAGCTAAGAAACTCTCCAGCCCAGCAACTCACCTCCCACTGCGCCAGCTTTGTTCTCAGGACTGTGGAGAGGAGCTGGCCACCACCCTTCAGGACAGCCCTCCAGGTACTTGAGAGCCACTTGAAGTCAGACTAACCCTGACTGACATCACTCCAGGGAAACGGCTCTTGACTTTGGGCCCTTCTTTCTCTTCCCACCGGAACTGTTCTACACGAGGCACACGTTAATACATTTGATTGGACAGCTTCCTAGTTAGTCTTCTGACCTCCACTCTCTCCTCCTTTTCCCTCTTTTCTTCATGATATCAACACAGATTTCCTAATCCCAGTCTTGACTGTACCACTCGTGCCCACAAATCCTGCACGTCTCCCAGGCAAACAAGCTCTTCAGCCTGTCATTCAAGGCCTTTCAGAGCCTGAACCACACTGCAGTCACTCTTGACGCTTATTACATTTTTCTTCTATAACCCTCTCAAGAAGCACTGGGCTTGTCAATTGTGTTGAATTCTTGTTTGTTTGTTTCCTAAACTTTAATAACCATGGAAGCTCCCCACCCATTGTGGCCTAATTTTCATTACAAAAGACCTTTACCATTTCATGGATACGAAGTGATTCAGGGAGCTCAGTGTGGGAAACATTCCCTGTGTCCTTCCATCTGGCCGTCAGTGGCTCCACTGTCTCCTAGGATCCGTATGAGTCTCAAACACCAACTCAGAATAAACATTTGGCACTGTCTGTCTCAATCTCAGTCTCACTGTTTTTAACGAATACCAACAAGCAAGGCTCTATGGAGATATGAAACCAAACCACCCCTCAATCATCACTCTTGTTTGTTTTTTTTTTGTGTGCGGGTGAGACTGACCTAGAACTCACTATGTAGCACAGGCTGGTCTTGAACTCACAGTGATCCTCCTGCCTCAGCCTCCTGAGTGCTGGGATTACAGGTTCTTTCTTTACCAATTCTGTGCTGGTAGTGTGTTTTCCCTAAGAGTCAAAATGCTCAATGTCTATCATGATTTAATTAAATGAGCAGAGTGGATCAGTCAGCCATCTTTGATTCCCCAACTTCCAAATAAACAGGTTCCTCATGAGCAATGCAAGTGAGTAAATACCTACCTCCCCTGGGAGACTCCCTCCTCCTGCACCCAGGACAGGCATTGTTGGTGATCGCAGGCCTTGCCCCTAAACCCCAGATGTGAAGATGTAGACTCGGAATCCTCCTCAGAACAGTTCCCCAGCAGGTTTTATCAGTCAGTCAGACTTGGCATGCAGCTGAGACAGTCCTACTTACTGTCAATGACCTGGCTGATTAAATAGCTAATGTGTTTACTAGAAAAGTTTCTGAGTTTCAATTTCAACTGGTTTAAGAGAACCTAAAACTACCGTCATCTCTGGTTCCTTCTATCTACTGAAGAATCATGAGAAGTCAATTTTAGCTTCAGAATTATTAGAGAAAGACAGCCAAGGTCAGAAATCTACCAGCAACCATCCCGGAGCACTGCTACTACCCATCTTGTTTTCCTGCTGAAACCCACAGCAGAGTCCAGGGAGAAAGCTGGTCTTTAGCCGTAAAGAAAAGCACCTGAGAGGCTACAAAACAAATAACAACCCACGAAAGAACAAATCTCCAGGGCTGGCAACAATTGGAGATTCTCTCGATGTCCCGGAGCAATAGCAAGGTTTTCAACTTGGCCTGGGCCAATGGAACCATGTGCAAGGGAAAGACTGATATATCGGGTCAGATAATAGGCAGCTCCAGCTTCTTCTTCCCCTGATTAGAGCTGATTACATTTCCTTGGTGATTTTCATGCTTAGTCAGTAGCTCTTCCGGGACAAACGTGTATCCCATTGGGATCTTGTCTATATACTGTGTTCTAATTAATGTCGTCCTCTGGAAGGTATCTTCCTTCCTGCCTGCCATAGCCATTTACTGATCACCTACTATGTGCTAAGTGGTAGGCACAATGGTAGAGAAGAAAGCTCCTGCCTGAACTGTCTGGAGCCATCAGGGAGGCCATATACGAAGTAAGGATGTCACTACTGCCAGAAGCAAAAAATCCATTTTAAGTTGCTTCTTCTTATTAGACCTCAAGAAAAGTATAAATGAGTGGAAAAACCTAACATCTAAACTGAAGGAATTCTACAAAATCATGAAGAGCCCCCTAGGGTGAATACAACCCATTTCTCAGTCCACGATTCTAGAGTCCAACTGCAGGGCTGGGGATTTAGCTCAGTGGTTCTGGCACCTGCCTCCCAAGTGCAAGGACCCAATCCCAGGTACAAAAAAAAAAAAAAAAAAAAAAAAAAAAAAAAAAAACAAAAAAAAAAAAAAAACCCCCCCACCGGATTCCCTCCTGTCTTCTACTTATTGCCAGGCACTGTTGTAATAGTTTTCTCTATATTAACTCCCTAAATCTTCAAAACAATATTTAAGTTAAATACTATTATCGTTCCAAGTATATTATTATAGACAGATGAGTTACATAAAAATATTATAGGCAGTCAGATAGGGCTATGTCTTCAACAGTCAACACAAAAGTGAATCACATCACAACCATTACCAGAGACACACCTGTTAAGAGACCAGACCTCAAGATAAAGACAAGATGACCAGATCTGCATACTTCCTCAAAGGGCAAACACTAGGCCTAAAGAAGTAGATAGAGGTCACTCACCCCATTGGGTGACCAGAGACCTCTGGACCTGGACCCACCATCTCCTAGAAGGAGTCTTTGCTCTACCCATCCACACTTGCTATATGACTTATTTCCGACTTGTTTCCCAATTGGACCACTATTACCTCAGTGACTGTACTTGTAACCTTATTGGGTTGATCATGGCTGTGGCTCATGTTGTATGCACATGGGTTTTGCTCTATAAAACTCCTCAGTAAAGTGGGGTTCCCAGGATAGCCACTTAGGTCCTCTCCTGCCCCTTAGGAGCTAACCAATCAATAAATATCTTCCTACTCTTAACCTCCATGGTTCCAAGAATTCATTTTTCAACTTTTAGGGAACAAGAGCTCAGTGTATCAGAGAGCTAACAGGTTGGAAGGTATAGTATTTCATATTTCACCTCTGGTATTAGTTTCTCTATCAATATTAGTATTTAAAATATGAGAATAGAGGCAGAAAGAGGCTAAATGACTTTATGCAGGGCCAGACAGCTAGGAAGTGGATCTGAGAGCTAGGATCTGAACCTATCGGGTCTCATTCCAGAATCCTAAACTGCCTGGAACATGTACATTCAAGCCAAAAACGAAGAAAGGGCTGATTTCCGACTTAGAATGCAATGGAAGGGGGTGTGGCTCAATGTAAAGTATTTGCTGAACATAAACGAGGCACTGGCTTGGATCCCCAGCACCCACCCACCCACCGCAATAAAAGGGGAAGAAGGAATGGGGAGGGAAAAGTAACAAATGGATGGAACTTGACCCCAACCTCCAGGATGTATTTTAGTAAAGACAGAGGAGGCTCAGTGCCGACCACCCCCATATTTTTATAAAGTCCTCATAAAGCCCCCATCTCCCATTGCCCCCAGCAAACTGGTGCCCCAGGGCCTGAACAGAGAACACTCTCATGTTCTTCAGCACCAGGCCTCGAGACTGTGAAAGCTGGGATCTAAACCATCCCCCACAAAAGGCTCGTGCTGAAGGCTTCGTTGCTGATGGGCTTTTGGGAAACCATGGGATCGTTCGGGCCTTAACTTCATCCATCAGTGGATTAATCTATTAATAATTTGATGTCGATACTAGGGGGGTGATGGGAACGGGAGGTGGGTCAGTGGAAGGGAGATGAGCACCAGGCACGACCTTGGAGACTATGTATGGTTCTCTGCTCCTTCCTTTTAGGCTCTTTCCTTTTCCCTCTGCTTCCAGGCCGCTGTGGGTTGAGCAGCTCTCTTCTGCCATGATGTTCAGCCTAATTGTAGGCCCACAATCAATGGAGCCAGCCAACCAGTGACTGGACCCTCTGAAGACAACTGACTGAAGCCTCTGAAACTGTAAGTCAGAATAGCTCTTTCCTTCGTGGTTTTTCTCAGCTGTTCAGTCACAACCACAAAGAGCTGACGAAGAGACACATCCACACGGGCCCCTTCACATACTCGTGCATGTCCAACTGGGAAACCATGTCATGTAACTGATGCCTACTGCACCAATGCTGCTGGTCCTAGAAATTCAGAGCCCTGACTTCTAGAATGGACTCTACTACCTCCTGTGCTTTAATTCAATTTTTTTTATCTGTATTTATTCATTTTGTAAATCATTTTGGGTACTTCTCCTGTGGCAAGTCCCAAAACCACTAAGCTGAATTCCACAGTTGCCCACCCAGAGGAGCTATTTACTAGTAGTGACAGAAAGGTAAAGAGACCCATTACAAGCAAGGACACACTGTGTCTGCAGACTGCATGCGGTCAGGGAGGGCCCCAACCTGTCCCTCCTCCTCTGACAACCTGAGCAGCAAATGAGATCACACAGCAAAAAGTGCTTTGTAAATAGCAGAAAGTGAAAATGGCCAGGGGTTGCTGGGGGGGGTAGGAGAGGAAGATGGGAGAGGAGGTGGGAGAACTGAGGAAGGAAGAAAGGAAGGGAGGGAGGGAGGGAGGGAGGGAGGAAAAGGGCAAGAGAGAGAGGAGGGGAGGCAGGGACAGGATTTCAACCTGGGTTAGAGGCCTTAGGCAGACAGCACTCAAGCCTTTGAGATCATCAGGGGCTGTGAACCCAAGTGAGGCCTCTGAACACAAGACGACAACACCAGAAGCTCAGGGCTTACTCTCACGAGAGCCCAGGCCAAAGTGTGATGTCCCTGTTAAGCTGTCCTGCCTCTGTCCTGCCAGGAACCTAAAACTGTGTTTTGCAACCCTACAAAGCCCTCAGCATCTACAGTGTCCGGCTCAAACAATGACAAAGGCCAGGCCTTTCGCCCATTGTGTTACCATCCACTGTGCAGCAAGAAACCCGATTTCCAAGGAATCCCCTTATGTAAGGGTATGTCTGAAAAAACAGTGGCCCTGGGAAATGCCAGCTGCAGACACTATCTGTGTCAAAGCGCCACCTAGAGGCCAGTTCTAGGACAAACCAATGGCAGGGTAAATTCTTAAATCCTCCAGGTAGGAAACAAGAGAAAAAAAAATGCCTTTGAACAGAGAAATCAGCAGTAAAACACCTTATAATCCTTAAGAGGACTCCATCAGCTTCTTCTTCAGCCTTCTGTGATTTGCTGGTGAGAGGCTGAAATGTCTCTGGTTCTCAATGAAATGGATTCCTCCATGGCTTGGGACCAGTGTGAGAATGTCACCTTTTCTCACCTCTCCTAAAATCTAAATTTGAAGAGCAAATTTACAGAGAACACCTTCCAGTTTGCCCTGCATCCTGACCCCAACCTGTCTCCTTCCCCAAAATTCAGGCTCAGGCAAGCATGGGAAAGTAGTTTTGGAATGGATAGGGCCTGCTTCTTGGAGAGCTTGCTGGTTTTACTGACCTTTCTGGAGTGAATCAGCTACCCTCCACTGATCATAAACACGTATTTCTCCTGGGCCATTTGTTGAGAAGCAGCCGGATGAGTCTACAACAGCACCGAAGATTAATTTAGATAGTTCAAAATGAGAACTGAGTGATTTTCTTCCGAAGAAAAGTTAAATTAGATTGGACCCAGGGTCCCAGCTTAAGCAGGGAATATCAAATATCAGGAAAAGCAAACCAGGCTCCCAAACTGAGCGAGGACTTTTTGTTTGTTTGAAACTCTCTTTCCTGGGTATTTCCGTTTATTCCTTTACCAAGCCACCATTATAGCTTCCTGTTGCTCAACGTAACGAATTCATAATTGGAAAACCAGACACACAAATACCCGAGCTCTCATTATCAGAGCATCCTCATTCATGCTGCTTGGGAGCAGCAGCCACATGCAGCGCCCAGGCAGTGCCCACAGAGGCTACCGCACATCTCCGAACGCGGCAGCTGCTGGTCCTTCTTCAGACCAACAATTCAAACAAGGGGCTCCCTTCAGTAAAACCGCAGGGCCTTGGGAAAACGAGAGAGACGTTTGGATCTATTAAAAAAACAAAAACGACAACACAGCTGTTCCCCAAGGATAAAGCGCAGTCCGCCAACCGGCCAAAGGGCCCAGAGGAAGTCAAGTTGCCCTATCATTTCCCCGTACGCACGAGCACGTTAGATTTATAAAAGTCGAAGTGCCCGCTTCTCTCCGGCACAAGCGATCCCACTCGTTGCTCAGAGTAATTTTGTCAAATGAATACCATTACTGTCTTGTGGAGAAGGAAACAGAAGTTAAAAGAAATTCAGTAATTTGCCTGGAAGTGGAGTAGCCATGATTTGAACTCAAAATGTTCTTGTTCCAGGACCTCTGCAGTTGTCCCAATACCAGCTCCCTCTTGGCATAAAGCCCACATTCCAAGTACTGGAGAGCACATTCTGAGAAGCAAATTCAGTTTGCAGGATTGTTGCATGAACTCCTACGCAATCACTGGGGCTATAAGGTGAAAACTGCAAATAAGTATGAACCTCAATAACGCTCATTATCGGTCAGTTCATATCATATACTTTCCAGGAGGCTCAAAATTTCTCAGAAAGATTTCTCCTGACTTTGTCTCCCACTCGTTCCTTTTATTTAAGCCATTCCCTTTATCTGTTCTCTAAAAACTCCCATGCAAGCATTTATAAGTATTTTGTACTTGATAAAATGCGTCTCTCCTGGGAGTCTTCACCACTGTAAAATAATCAGAAGACACAAAGACTCACTGGGGCAGTGGTAAGGACTCGCTGCGCCCAGAAGACCACGGTGTTTCAGAGCTGGAAAAGGCCTCTAAGCACATCTCATGACAGGACACCTGTGCCCTTGGCAGGCGACATCAAGACTCAGCAGTCAGGTGACTTCCCAAGGTCACAGTCAGTGAGTGCAGAGCTGGTTGGGATCTCGGACCAGCTGAGTCTCAGTCGAATGCATGTCCATTTCACCGTGGTTTCTTGTTTCTACGCAAAACCCAGCTAGGAACCCAACTCTCCAGGACTAGCCCTGAAATGACACATTGGAGAAGCTACCATTCCCATTCTTTGTCATGTGCTGTTCAAGATGGGAAAGGATGGAAGAGGGGAGTGTTCCATTCTGAGCACCTATAACAACAGCTAAAAGCAGCCAAAATTTAAACATTGTGCCTAGAGCGTTATAGGCATAGTTTACCTAGCTCTCTCAACAAACATGTAATGTAGGCATAATTATTTCCACCTTATAAATAGCATGAGGCACTAATCACCTGCAAGAAATGCTCATGCTCCTGCCATTGGTAGGACTGAAGTACACGACTGACTTTTGAAAATCAGATGGTAACTACAGATGCCCAGCCAGCTGTCTCAACAGGAAACTGGCTGCCTCTGCTTAGCCATGGGATACCAGCATGGATGGCAAATTGGGGACTCGGGAATTTACTTGCTTCTTTTACTCACAACTCTTTTATTCAGGGTTGGAAGAAGGAAAGGAAGAGTAATGAAGAAAGAAATATTTGAGTTTCACTGGGGTAAGATAGAAGAGGTTTGTTTTCTGAACCAGATATTCTAAAAGTCACAACTTGCCTTTAAGAGCTACAGAAGTCTGTGCTAATTCTCCCACCACTCTCTGTAACTATTTCACTAGCAAGTCTTGCATCATACAGAACGTAAGAAAGGAACTGACAGAAAGATGAACCATTTACTTCTCTTTCCAAGATCCCTTTCCTGGACTGAGGAAACTAATGAGCACAGCCAGCTCCTAGAGCTTTCCCGAGATTCAGGCTGCCCACAGGTAGAAACACGGAAACACTCAACAAGGGAAGACACAATGTCATTTTCAAATTTCTCCCTACATCCATGGGTATTGAGTGTCTTGAGCTCCAGGGAACTTTAGGAAACAGAACACATTTGGCAGGTTAGACAGGTGACCAAGGTCTAGAAGAAGTGTGAGAGAAAGCTGGTGCTCATGGAGGAGAGGCCCAGGAGGCAGCACTCCTGCCAACGTGATGTATTGCTTTTCCCCCAGACCTGCATTATTTTGATTTTGTGCTTCTCCAAGTCAGTCCTCGACATCACACACTTGAATCTTTCTTTTTTTTTTTTTTCTCCTTCTTCTTTTGAGACAGAGTCTTGCTATGTGGTTTAGGCTGTCCTTGAATTGTGTAGCCCAGGCTGGCCTCCCAGAAATCCTCCTGCCTCAGCCACATACAGGCATTTGCCATCACACCCAGCCACACACTTGAATCTTAACCTTAAGCTCCATTTTAGCAAGAGCATTATTTGTATGGTTCTGAGCCAGGTGACATGCATAAACAAGGCTGTTGAGGCAGCAGTAATTCACTGTTGGAAGACAGCTGTGTTTCTTCTCTGCACTAGTTGTTTCTGGCATGGAACATACATTAGCGTGCCTGTCTCTGGAGTTTGCCCCAAGAAATAAATAATTCAAGCTAGCCTCCATCATCACCGACCTGAACCACGTACCTATTCTTTTCAAGACAGAGACATTCACACTGGCTTTGATGGAGCATTTAGAAAAGACACAAAATTAAAACTGCTTAATGTTATGCTTGACTCAAGAGCAGCCAGTCATGCATGGGATTCTACATACTGATTCTAAAGTATGGTTTCTCCTTGGAACAATAAAACAGGAGCTTAAACACTCTTACTCTGGAATGTTCAAAATGCTTTGCTCCTTTGTTCCCAGGTGCACTCGTTTATGCCACGAAGACATGTCAGCGTCCCGCTCTCGGGCAGGCCTGGATCAGTGCTGCCAATGTCTTTTGTCTGAACTTCTGTGAGGCCGAGGATGTGTCAGAACTAAAGCATGCTAGCAACTGTATTTACTGGCTTGATTTCCATTTCTCCTCAGGGGTCGGACAATATGAAGTCTTCACAATGCATGTCAAAAAGTAAAGAACCCCCTAGGGTCAGCAGACAGCGAGGCTTAGTAGAAAGGGCTGGAGCTTGGCAGTGTATGACCTATTTAGGTAAATCATACAACCTGAGCCAACTTCCTTATTTAGGAAATTCTACCAATCTGACTGGGTTGTTTCAAGACTGTGTTAGTTTATCAGGGCTGCCACAATTCCACAGACTGGGTGACTTAAAGATTTATTTCCTCACAGTTCTAGAAGCTGAATATCCAGGATCACTATGTCAACAAGCTGGGCTTCTCCTGTGGAAGAGTCCAGTTTGGGTTGCCAACAGTCACCATCTTGATGACTCCACGCACCGTCTTTGGTCTTTTTCCCTGTACTCTTACATTTATGGGGTCTAATTTCCCATTCTCAGAAGAATACTAGATCAGATTAGAGCTCCCTCTAAAGGCCTCACTTTATTACTTCTTTAAATCTTGAAATATGATTACATTCCTAGGTGCTTCAACATAGAAATGGGGGGGACATAATTCAGCCAACAAAAAGATGTAAGTAGTTGGACACAGTGGCACATG
Source organism: Fukomys damarensis (assembly GCF_012274545.1). NCBI lineage: Eukaryota > Metazoa > Chordata > Mammalia > Rodentia > Bathyergidae > Fukomys > Fukomys damarensis. Next base: position 44,000,286 of record NW_022900945.1, on the reverse strand, counting down.
CCTGTAAATCACAGCACTTGAGAGGCTGAGGCAGGAGGATGACAAATTCGAGGCCAGCCTGTGCTGCATAGTGAGTTCAAGGCTGGCCTGGACTACATAGTGAGACCCCTGTTTCAGAAATAACAAAGTAACAACAGAAGGGTTTACTACTCACTTCTCTCCTTTGACTATGTCAGAGAATTTGTGTTTGAGTTCAGGAAGGCATTTCAACTCCTAATTCTATTACTGGCTAATTATGTGACTCCAGGCAAGTTGCATAATCTGTTCCATCATCTATAAAGTGGGAATAAGAGTATATCCCTGGAAGGGGTTTGCAGTGACAATAAAATACGAAGTATATGAACCACTTAACAGTATCTTCAAGGGCCAGGCAGAATATATTTGATATTAATTGCATTATTTCTTCCCAGTAGGAATTGTGATCAATGCTATGTGTCTCTTTTTGTCAAAGCACAACTGGCCATGGTGATGGTCTGGGAACTAATGGATGGTCACAAATTTCTATCTCAGAAATTTCAAGGAACACCGGCTAAACAAAGGGCAGAGGTGGCAGACTGTATGAGCTACACAGGCTGTATCAGGCCCCGGGGCATCAGACTGTCTCCTTCCCTCTTCGCTTAACCTTGTGACAAGGTTTCGCTGTAACAAGTCAGTGGCACCGGCCATAAAGACAGCGTTGCTGGAAAGTAAACTGCATGCTACCGAAGGATTCTACTCAACAAGTGAAGAGCTACAGCAAAAGGGGAGGTAGGCAAGCTGCAAAGCTGTTTTAATTCTCGCTTCTAGTTAGGGAGCCCTCTGAACAGAAGCTCAAGTTTCAACCATTTCACACTAGAAGGATTAAAAGAAACCCCCCAAACGGCACATGACCAATCCCCATCATGTTAGAAAGCCACAGAAGTGCTACTCCACGAGTGGTCTGCAGATGACCGATCCACTAACTATTTTTACTTGTCCAGAAATTGAGAGTAAGCCATTAAAATTTTTATGTCTGATGAATTTGTTTTTTTTAAAAAAAACAAAAAACCTGTATGTTCTATATGTAGTATCTGTGAATGAACAAGTATCATAACTATCTGGATGCTACTAGTTAGGCCCTAGCATATCCCTCTCCAAAATAAAAAATACAAAACTATAGCATTGCTTTTTTGCAAGAGTAGAAAATAAGTCTTGCTTTTCCATCTAAAGTTTATTAAAGATCTACTTCAAGGTACATTCTACAACTAGCTTTCACTCTGGAAGTGATTCAGGTTGAGGTTTTTTTATTCAATTGTTTCCACAAACTATAGATAAAATACACTGCTCAAAATTGGGGAATCTGGATTCAAACACTGGCTTTATTGTCTAAAAGCTTTTTGACATTGAGTATATAATCGTCTCACTAAGCCAGTTTCCTTACCTACCAAATGCAGAGATCAAAATTATTTGTCTATCCAGGAATGAAGTATTCAGCACAGTGATTCAGTATTTTTAATTACTTTGCATGGACTGGTAGTATGTACCTCTGTCATGCTCTCAGTTACAATCAATTTAAAACTCTGTGTAACAGCTTGGTACCTAACAGTAGCTATGCACAATCCCATGACACAGTACACTCCCAAGCCACCAATGCAGTTAATATGCTCTTACAGTGGTTTTCTATGCTACATGAAAATGGTCTTCAAGCCTTGGTCTATAATACAGCTACCACAAGAGGTTGATATTTTTATAGTGGCATGTAATCTTCTTTTCGGGAGACTTTTTATGGAAGGTAGAATTTGTCAAAGTATGTTTTGCCTCTCAACTGCATTAACATGCCACAGGCTCAGACTGTTTGTGGAAAGGATGCCAAAGAACGGCACATTTTCTAAAGAGAAGTTTCTTATTTTGTATGCTTGTTAGGAAAGTACAAGCCGAGCATGGTGGCACATGCCTGTAATCCCAGCACTTGGGAGGCTGAGACAGGAGGACCGCTGTGAGTTTGAGACCAGCCTGGGATATACAGTGAGTTCTAGGTCTCAACTACATAGTGAGACCCTGTCTCAAAAAAACCGAAAGTAAATAAAAATATTTTTTAAAAGGTACAGCTGATAATTAAGGAGTATGTCTGTTAATTTTTTATGTATATTACCTGTTTACTTGTACAACTTATTGTACAAATTACATGCAGTTTCATTTTCAAATGAATCCTTAAAATAAGGAAATCTTTTTAGGAAAATGTTTAATTTTTGTATTCTTGATTTTAAAGACATGAGCTGTGCCAGTTCTCAGTGTATTAATGAAGATTTTAACTTTTCATCAGGTTGAGTGTTTTCTTACAATATCTGTTGTATGTAGTTAGCATATTGTCACTGAACTATTAAAAATTTTGCAGGTAAACCAAGCCTGTTTTGTGGAGAATCCTTATTCATTAATAAATAACTGTGGCAGATTTTCTGGGGAAAAAAAAAAAGCATTTGCAATTCAGAAACTGATTTTTTTTTTTTTTAATTTGAAGAAAGGTATTTTGCTTGCAGGAAAAACTACTACAGATTCATTTTAATGAGAATCTTGAAATGTATTTATCTTTAGGACATCTGGGCATCTTTATGCTGTTTATGTCTTTCTTGAAATAAAATGTACATATGTTACCTTTAAAAATTAAAAAAGGGCCGGGAATTTAGCTCAGCGGTGCAGTAGCCTGCCTTGCAAGCGCAAGGACCCGAGTTCAATCCCCGGTACCCAAAAAAATAATAATAACAATAAAATAAAATAAATTGTCTATTGACATAGGTTTTTGGGATTTGAATGGGATAGAATTTATGGAAATTACCTCATAAAAAGCAAAGTGCACAGGCTGGGGGTGCAGCTCAGTGGTAGCAGGCACAAGGCCTGGGACTCAATCCCCTGCACTGGGAAAAAAGGGAAGGATAAAGGTGTAGGGAAGGTGGGATGGGTAGGGGAAGGGTAATAAGGGAAAAGAAAAAAATATGAGATAATGAAAAGATGAAAATAAAGTGTTTGTAGATGGGGAGGGGAGGAGGGGGTGAAGGGAGGGCAGGAGTAAGGGGAAAAAATGAGAATCAAGACTTCTCATGTAGAGGTACAAGATCCCAACAATGAATGTAACTGTACTGTATCCCTAAAATGTACCAATAAACTCAATTAAAGCTGGGAAAAAAAAACAAGGGAGGGAGATGAAATGCAGCGGATGTACACAAAGATAGCAGCATTAGGACCCCAAGCCAGGAATGGCAATGCATACCTGTAATCTCAGCACTTCGGAGACTGAGGCAGGAAAATCTGGAGTTCAAGGCCAACCTGGGCTGCACAGCAAAACTGTGGGTAAAACAAAACCTCTACCTATTTTGAGCCCTGTTCAGAGATAACTTTTTGCAAAGGGAATGGGCCCCAAGACAGTACAGTAAGTGTTGCTAAATCCTGATATTCTTCACATATTCTGTTCAAGATTTACCTAATTAGAAATATTGCCTCAAGTTCTTCCTAAGCCGAAAATACTCTTTCTAATGAACTGTAAAGTGTATTAGCTTCCAGACCTGCCGGCCGTCTAGCACCAAGATGGGCAGCGCAAGGTAAGAAACAGAAAAGCGCACAGTGCCTACCGGTCCTGAATAGCTTGGCGGCAAGGTGCGGCGAGAGGCAGGCCTGGGGGAACACGTGACTAGGCAGGAACTAGAGAAGAACAACTCTTGTTTTAACTTGTTCAGCTACTTGAAGACTCCGTCAAAAGGATGCAACTCGGAAATGTACCATTTCACTCCTGTACTTCAGACAAGAGAACAGAAGGTTATAAATTTTGAGCTTTATTGAAGAAGTATTACAGGAGACAAACAAGTAAACAAACACATGCTCCATAAAATATACATTCTTATGCATGAGAAAATATAGATACCAGGAAAGAGCCACACTGAACAACTTCGTTTATACTTCTCTTTAGGGATGTCTAACAGGGCTGCTCAGACCGACATCCTCTAACAGGGGAAAAGGGAGAGAGAACAGAAGAAATAAGCCTCTCTATGGACCAGTAAGACACATTAAGTAGTCAAATATTTCAAGAGCACTGGGCCACGTGATCAATTTCATTCAAAACAGTTATACTTTTTTACAAGGATACTTTACTCCTTACAACTAAAAACAGGCACTCACAAGTTAAGCTGTTCTTCACCTTCACCCCACCCCTTGGAGATTATTAGGACTGCTAAGAAACAACACACAATCTTGAAGGAGTAGCTCCAACTTCACTTTTGTGTGTCTGTGTGGTACTGGAAATCGAACTCAGGACCTTGTGCTTGCCAGGCAGGTATGGCGCCACTGAGCTAATTCACCAGTCCCACCAATCTTAACACTTAAAACACCCTCCCAAGGAATGGAGATGTTGCTCCGTGGTACACTGCTTGCCTAGCACGTGCAAGGCTCTGGGTTTGATCCCTGGCGTCACAACACAAACGCACACACACGCACAGATGCACACACACTCCTCTCCCACAAATCCTCAAGATGATGCTGGGGTTTTAAAATGTTAAGTACAGTTCATAATGCAGAACATCTCTTAATTCACAACTAGTACTTCTGTCAGTGAACCAGGCAGTTATCCAAAAGAGAAAGACATCCAATGCAACTAATGTTGATTTAGACTGTACTCCAAACAAACCAAATTGAACTGGGAAAGAGATCATACAATAGAAAATAATTACTTGCAGGTTGCCAAAAAGAACTTACCCCAACCTTCTAAGGTCTGATTGTTTTCACAATTACCTCTATAATCTGCAGTAAGAGACAGACTTTAAAAATGGACCATGTTACATAAAATGAAAGAAAATTTGGGGCTGAGGGTGTAGCTCAGTAGTAGTACACATACTTGGCATGCGTAAGGCTCTGGTTTTAAACCCAAGCACTGGGAATAAAAAAGAAAAAACACCCAACAGCAAACTTACTCTGTGGCTCCCTTACCCCTCTAGCATTTCTATGGATATTAAAATTAAGGGAAAAGGCCGTTAACACACATGTATAAAACTGAACACCAGAATTTCAATTCCATTTCAACTGAGGTCCCTCAGGTCCCTTTTGTCAACCTCACTCCAGAGTTTGGAAAAAAAATCTGAAATGCTCTTAAATGGAACACACAAGATTTTAGAGGACAATGTTTTTAAGACTATCAGATTGCATGTGGAGATTTCCAATGACAAAAGTGAAAAAAGACCTTAAAAGTCATCTTGTCCATTTTCCACCTCAAGCACAACTCTCTTCTACACTTAGTAGATGCCTAGCTTCTGCATGTACTTTGCCCCAGAAAGGCTGAGTATTCCAACTGTCAGATGAATTTGTAAAATTACCAGCAGGTGTATATACACCACCATGTAGGTGACTCCTGCCCTTGCATGGGATCCTCTCCAGGATTTCTATCACATCTCCCTTTTCATAAGAGAGCGGGAAACCAGTCTCAATTGCATGATGGCTTCGTGTTCCTCTTACAAGCTCTCGGTTGGGAATGTGCAGGCAACCGTCTTTAAACGCACATTTAAACCAGAGGTGGCACCTCAGGGGCAACTGACACTGGACTGGGTTTCTGGTACTTTCTCTTCCACAGAGTAGCTTGCATTTGAGGGAAAGCACTTAGCAGATGCTGGGCGACAGAAAGCCAACAGCTTAGGTGCAGACTCAAGAGTGCCAGCAAGGCTTGGCACTCAAAGAAAGTGCTACTTCTTCTTCCAGGCAGGCTTGGAGAAGCAGCTAAGGGGGGCACAAACAACGAGCAGCTATGTGTGCAGTGAAGTGGCAACTGGGCAGCAAGTCAGTATTTCAGCCTTTCAAGTCTGCCCTGCTTTGCAATGTCCCCGATTACTTCATGAGAGGCATTGTACTGCTGGGAAGAAACACCGATGGGCCACTAATACTGTTTATATTAAAGGACAAAGCACTAAGCCAATATTTTGTTTGGTGAAAAACATACACAACAAAGAAGTTTCAGGAATTCCTTGCCTTGGCGTTGAACTGATGCTATTAAGACCAGAGGTAGGCTCTTGACATTTAAACCGTTTCCTGACTAGTTATTACAGCAAGGTGGGAATACCTGTGGAGTATGTTTCAACCACAAGAGCTGACGTACTGGAGAATAACCTGAACCTCCAGGAGTTCAGCCTGACACCACTGGTATGGAAAGCAGACGGAGGTGGCGCTCCTGGACGAGTTTCTAGGGCCCTCTCAACCTATCTCCTGCTCTCTCACGCCTGACAGCTGATGCTCACGGGCAGTCTGGTCACACAGCCGTAACTCCACGGTTCCCATTCGGAAAGATGCCTCTGAGTCTGAGTGAGGGTACTGTAATTCTGAATTCACCAGAAAGGTGAGGCACACACCAGTCACAAACTCAACTGTGCACGCTCCTCAGCTGACCCTGACCCTCTGGAAAGCTGCTGCTTCAGAAAGCAATTGGTGAGCTTTCACCCCACACAAGATTCTTTAAGTTTACAGACAGATACTGTCTTAGAAGTAGAGAATCAGCTAAGTGTGATGGCTCATATTATAATCCCACCACTTGGGGAGGCTGAAGCAGGAAGATTTTAAACAAGCTCAGTCTAGGTTTAGCCACTCCCTGTTTCAAAATTTTTTAAAAAATATTTTTAAAGGCTAGATATGTAGCTCGGGGTGAAGGCTCTGGGTTCAATCCTTGGTCACACACACACATACATGCATGCACACAAAAGCAGAAATTTTCTTCCCCTTAGAGTATTTCTTAGATCATTATTCCTGCTACAGAGGAAATGAATTTGGCTCAATTTATAGCAAGCAGCAACACTGTTACTCTAATGCTAACAAGTATTTCATGAAAGCAGCTTTTTATTAAAGTAGCATAATCCTCTTTGGTTCCTGTAGGGAATTGCAGATTCATATAATATTACAACTGGAGGGGGCTTCAGAGCATTCAGTTAAAGGGCCTCATTTCCTAAATGAGAAAAATGGGCCTAGAGAAGTAAAAAGACCTGCTCTAGATTACATAGCTAGTAGGAAGCAAAGCCAAGAAGCGAGAAGTTTCTTAATTCTGTCTGGGACAAGCTATCATTGTAACTTAGTAAAAAGAGGGACTACAAGCTGAGTGTGGTGGTTCACACCTGTAATCCCAACACTCGGGAGGCAGAGGCAGGAGGACTGCCTGAGTTCAAGACCAGCCTGAGCTACGTAATAGATTCAGGGCCAGCCTGAACTACAAAGTGAGACTTTGTCTGGGGAGGCGGGTGTGCATATTGAAGGGACTGTTGTAATCCCAGCCCTCTGGGAGGCAGAGGCAAGAAGATTGCAAAGTTCTAGCCCAGTCTGGGCAACTTAGTGAGACTCTGTCTCAAAATAAAAATCAAAAAGGGGCTGGGGTTCTTGATTCTTGGTTCAATTCCCAGTACTATCAAAAAAGAAAAAGAGAAAAAAATTCACAGTGTAAATGAACAGAACCTAACAGTTCAAAAAAAAAGGTGCTGCTATCCAGGAAAGAATATAAAATTCAGCTAACTTTCTGAGAAAATGCTGAGAAATTATGTGACTTTAGAACCCTGGAAACACATAACAACTTATACATTTTTATTTGAGAGAGTGAAGATATCTAGTAAAAGGCTAATGTTAGATTTAGAAGATAAAACTGAACAGCCTGTATAAGCAAATCTGAAAGCACAAAAAATGTCCATCACATTAAAATGTTAAGTTCTTTGTTTACATAAAGTTCTTTGATCAGATATTCAAGAAAACTTTTTGGCTTAAACAAAAACGTACAAAACAAGGACCATTCCAAAGCTTTATAGTATAAAAATTTATGTTATGTTCTACTCTCAAGAGGACTTCCTTTCCAAGATATATTGACAAACAAAAAAAGAAGAAAAGCAGCAATCTTTGGTTTCCTTGTCAATGAAGTGATTTGCTAAAATCATTCCTAAAACAAATCTTCTAGTTCACAATAGCAATGACAAATCATCAGGCTCTGAAAAAACAAGGCTTTTTATGCTGCAAAGAGAATCTTGCCTGGCACTTGTACACAGATGACAAATGAAAATGAATGTTTAAGCATGAAAGAAGCAGTTAGTCACACCAAGATTGTGTTTGTATGTATGCAATCACTAAGTACCCTGCCTCTATACATATAATTCTTGAGAGTAAGTTTTCAGAACTTTAAACAAAGTTTTCATTTAAACAAAGTTTTTAGATCTCACTTAACTAAATTATACAAACTCTCTGATCTAAGAAGCTGACAATAACTAGACATTATATATAATTTTGGCATATCAAAAATATTTACACTGCCACCAACACACAGTCAAGGAATAGAAAAATTATTTACAAATGCACACATATTTACAATGAGATCCCTGGGCAATAGGGACAAAAATAATAATTCACAAGAATACAAAAACCTTTGACCTGGTACCAGCTGGTCAAACCTGGGATTCTTGCCAAGGACTTTGAATATCAAAGCCCTAGTCTCAACTACCTGCTTAAACCCACTGAATGACCCCAGGTATACTTCCTAGAGGGCTCCGAAGTTATTTTTGCTCCTTGGAGGGCAAAACAGAACATCAAAGCAGCAATGTTTTCAAAGGATCAGTCCGTGAATTAGGACAATCCGGCAGGTTAACAGCAGTGAGAGGCTTCCTGATAGGCGGTGCAATCCTGGGCACGTTCCCGTGGGCCCCCAGGAGACACATTTGCTCCATGTCTTCCTCTGCCAGTGCCACATATTCTCACCTTGATACACTCACTTCCATCAGCCGCTACCCTTTCCTTGTCAAGTGTAAGCCCAAACAAACACCAAACAAACAAACAAATCGTGAGGTAGTAAATACAAAAATTAACTAACTTGAGTCTCTGCCCAAATTTCATTCTGGTGTGGGTTTCATGTGTCCTGGCTACCATTTTGAATGTTCTGAGTCCTACTAAAGTCAAAAGCATGGTCCTGTAACCTATGGCAGGGCACGGGGGAAGAACAGTCTGGATCCCTCTCTGCCAGATCCTCATTCCGATGTAGTTGTGGTGACTGAAGGGCTGGCTGCTGGGAAAAGAGAGGATGAGGCAGGCCTGGTTCTCTGTTTATGCTCCACAGAGGCTGCTGCAATGCTTCTGAGAATGAAAACACAAAAATTAACAGTGGTGACCAGAAGTTCAAAATTAATTTTCTAAACCTTAATGTGCTTTTAACCAAATTCTCAAAGCAATAAAGATGCCCAATATTCCCAATAAGGACAGACATCAAGCATACACTTGCCATCTTCTTAGTTGTAATTAAAAAAAAAAGAAATACCTCAGTTGCGGTCCAATGAATTCTTTTAATCATCAAATGTAATTGATTTAGGGCAAGAAGTTAAGAAGGACAGGAAGGGGAAATAAATAGAATAAAGATATGCCATGTATAGGAAACTAATAACTTTAATGAATGTAAACATTTTATGCTGAAACATGAGCTAAGATTAATAAAATCAAGAAGAATGAAAATTGGATGGGGAACAAGAGGAAGAGGAGTAAGAGGGGAGGGGATGAGATGGGAATTAAAAAAAAAAAAAGAATAAGCTGTGGTCTGTACATGTAACCACTCCAAGTAACTGTGACCTGCATGAACTGTAAACATGTACTAATAAAAAAGTAATCAATTTCTAAACTATGCTATATATCTTGTTCTTTCACTTGTTATTTTTGTGGTTCTGGTGTTTCAAAAATTTTAAAATAAAACTTCAGACACATGAAAAAAAAAGACTAAAGAAACTTAATAGTATCCTTCGTAATAAAGTTTCAAGATACACAGCTAATAATGGTCGATACAGTACAGCTACTACATCCTCTAATTGTTCTTAAATTGTTTTAAAAGTAAACAACCACTGCCTTTCAACTTCTACAAAATAAGACCAAACAAGCCAGGAATGGTGTTGCATGCCTACAATGCTAGCATTCTGGGAGGCTGAGGCAAGTTCACATACGTGAACAAGTTCAACCTCAGACTGGGCAACTTAACAACTCAGCAAGATCCTAATACAAAATTTTTTTAAAAAAGATTGGAGATGAATCTCAGTGCAAAGTCCCTGGGTTCGATCCATGGACATACATAAAAAGAACCAAACATATGATAAGCAACAAACAAACAGTAACTAAACACGGCTATATTAAATCAGATTGTTTGTACTTTGGTTTTGGAAATACGCATTTCTCATTCTTATTCACAGCAAAAGTGAGTGCTTTTCCCAAAGAGGGTTTACTGAAAATTGTATTAACTTCATGAGGTACATTCTGGAAAAAGCTAGCCTAACACTCTGAAAACAAACACCTACAAGTAAAAATGAATTCCATGTGGAAAGTAAGCTACAGTAGTTACCTGGGCTTAATATGCACAGGAATAATCTGAGGATCTTGTTGAAATGTGGATTTAGATTCACTATTTCTAGGGAGGGAGCATGACTGCATTTCTACTGAGCTCTGGAGTTAATGACAACAATGATAGTCTCTAGCCCATACTTCATGTAGCGAAAATCTAAAGTGCCTAAGGTAAAAAATGGACATGAACCAAAGCACTCTCATTTGCTAACTTCCTTACTTACAGACCAGATTTGAAATGTGAAGACTGTCCACGGTTAAAAAGAGATGTACCAGGGCTGGCCTACAGTTTAATGGAGAGTGTGTGCTTAGCATACATATGTGAGCATTCCATCTCCAGAACGTCAAAAAATAGTAGTTTTCTTTGATGTGTATCCTCTTAAGAAATGCTGTCAGAGCTGGTCTCTTAAGAACAAAAGAGCACATTTCAAGTCTCATGTTAGATCATTTTATTATTCCCATCAGAACCATATCTGAAAGTACCATTACACACTTTACTTTCCTGTAAACCTGTGATTCTTATCCCTACCCTGCTTCCAGTGCTCTTCCCATTCAGGCTGACAGGAGGGGACAGCTGATGGAAAGCTCGGATGGCCAGGGAGACATGCTCAATACCACCCTTCAGAGTCTAGCGAGAACTGTTTTACTCTATTGTTATCAAAGGCCTGATTTATATTTGTGCAACAGTCTCTTCCTGGGCCAGGCAGGAAAGAAGACACTATACCAAGGTGCCTTTCCAATTACGGTTTCAACAGTACAGCACAGGACAAAAACAACACCTGCCAGGTGATGCTAAGCTTCAATATTTGCCAAATAGAACAACATCCAAACCAAACATGTAAAGTCTTTTCAGTAAAAACATTCACTAATCATGCCTAAATTATATTTATAGCATTCTGAATCTGTTATTTAAATAAAAAGAAAAAAATACTAATATCCTATATGAAACTTTTTCAGTTTTCTGCATTGCCTCTGAACTTTCTGTAGTGTGATCTTAGTAGCCCACAAAAACTGTTTGCATCCTACTGATAAAGACTTTGTAACTCAAATATATAGAAGAGTCTCTGGATCTAGTTTACCCCAGTTAAGAATGACCAATTATTCCAATGTACCAATTTGTTCCCTGTCAAATGAGAATGCTACCTGTATCACAAATGGCAAAATGAAGTAGGTGAAATGAAAGCAAAATATAAAAGCACTCCTTACCATTGCTCATCTGTGTAGGGGGAGGTTTCTTTTCATTTATCCTCTCATGGTTGGTGGGAAAGGCAGACAGCTCTCGGTCTGCCAATGATACTAAGTTCTCCAGGGCAGCTGCATCTTGGGGAGGACATGACAAAAATGTCTCTTTGGGCATCTGGACCATGAGGCTGGATAGTGTCTGATCTAGAATGTCTTCCTCAGCAATATAGGTGTATGGACAGTATTCTCGAGTCCTCGAGTAAATGTTGGCATTGTCATAGCAATCTGAACAGATCACCCGGGTACCAGTACCACCTAAGGACAACATGGGAAGAACCCAAATATTTTCTGTTAAGGAATTCGTTTTTCAATCATCAGTTTCTTTCAACAGTTACAATTTCATTGCTGCATACTTCTTTTATAGACCATGGGAAGTTTCAAGGTTTTCTTGTGAATTAACTCATTTAATCCTTACAACATTTCTTTAAGGCAGGTAGTACTATCAAAGGAATAATAAATAAAATGATCTTAACCAATAAAGTAACTGTAGCACAGAGAAATTAAGTAATGGGACTGAAGTAATATTATCAGAATGAGGAGCTGAAATTTAAACCCAGCCGGGCTTCAGAGCCCATACACTTGAATATAATGCTAAACCACCTCTGTCCATCCTAGATAGGCCAAGTTAAATCAAGGAATCCAAAACAGGGCTGGCACAAAATGTATGCTTGGCTTCAGCAGACTAAAGCGGGAAATAAGAAGCTATGATGACTTCACTCCATAAGATCATGCTACTTTCATGTGTCAAGAGGTTAAGCAACACTAACTGTTAAAAGTATCCCCAGTCAAGAGTCCTGTCTGACAAGTATGTAGGTAACAGAATTTCATAATAAGCTCCCTGGACTGTTACGTGCTTTGAAAACTAGATGAAGGAAAGACTATAAGAAATGAAGAGCAAGTCATTTATTCACCATCAATCAACAGAACATTAGAACTGGACAGACTGAGAAATCGTTTCATTGAATCCCAAAGCAATGTTATTTCCCACAGATTTCAAAGAATAAAAATGTTTAAGTATTCTTTAGAAAGTCAGAAGTACACCCTTTCCGCCTCTGGATGTAGCTCAGTGGTACAGAATTTGCCTAGAAATACACCTTTGTCTATGGAAAATCAAAGTAAAACCTAATTTATCAATTAGAGGAGTTCTGTTAACAGTCAGCCTAAGAAATATTTGAAGAAATGGAATAAATCTTGTTTCAGTGTGGTATTTGAAGTACCACAAAGGGGATGTGTGATAATCTTGAGGAAGTACTTAATAAAGTATTGCTTCTCTATTTAAAACAAATAAACTAAAGTGCAGGTCTTAAGTACCTTGTTCCTGGTCACAGAGCTAGAAAAAGTGTTAGGAATGGAACTTAATCTTCCTATCACTTAGTACAACTCCCTATGTTCCGTCTCTCACTGTGAGGGCAGGAAGTAGTGTTGAGGAGTCAGGTTCTTCTTTTGGAGCCTGTGTCTCACTATGGTGCTCAGGCTGACCTTGGAGCTCCTGAGCACAAGCAATCCTTCCACCTCAGACTCCACGGAACTACAGACAAACTCCGCCATGCCCAGCTCAGATTCGTTTAATTAGGAAACATTTACATCTCTCTGATGTTCTCCATTCTTCTCAGTATACTGAGAAGCACTGTTGCCCTTTTAACTTTACTATACATCTACCTGTCAGCAGAAACACATCTCCACTGGACACAGTCTGAAGGATGCTTTCCCTGAAAGGGTTAAGAAACACCAGAAATTGACTCAGGACCTTGCGCATGCCAGGCACACACGGTGCCCCTGAGCTAGGTTAAGAAACATTTGAAGTGAGATCCTAGGACATCCCCTTCTGTACTAATAGAGGTTTAGCAGACTCTGCAGTATATTTTAACCCCTGTTTAAGGATAATGTGTTTCTCCTGTCTGTAAGAGGGCTTCTTCTCTTGTTAAGACATTAATCAATTTTTATTCTATTTTGCATGCAGCTGAATGCTTGCGTTGAGTATTTTACTTTTAAAATATCACTTAAGGCTAATGGGGAAACTACCTGTATAAACATGTACCCACCAGGACTGGGCGAAGTTATAACAATTAGCAACAAAGAGCCTTACCATCGGTGCCTCTGTGCATGTACCCATTGACGGGAGGCATAAGCTGCTGATGACTGCCTGCCTCAGAGTTGCTGTAGCCTTCCTGTGGCTCAGAGAGTGTTCCTTGAGAAGATAAGTAGCTGGGAATGTCTGCAGGTAGATTGAGCTCCTCTGTAAAAAGAAACATCTGTGACTCTCCAGGTGAGCAGCTGAAGCTAACATTCAGAAGATTATTTTGTAAATGTGTTCCATTGTAATAAGACTACTTGGGAAAATGGTATGGACTCAGAACCCTATAAGCTGTTCATACTTTCCCCAAAATTATTTTATACTAGAATTCTCAGTTTCACTTTAGGATTATTACCAGGACTGGGGATGTATAGCTCAGGTACAGCACCTGCCTAGCATGCATAGGCACTAGGTTCAATCTCCAGTAGGCGGGATTTACCAAATGAAACAAAACCTAAAGGTTGAAGTCTATCTAGAGCCACACTTGCACAATCTGACTGGATCTCTTCTCTTGCAGATTTCAGTGTGAGAGGAGTAAAAGACTGACTTAAGTCATGAGAGCTCTATTCTACGCAGCAGTAAAATTAGGAAAATGAACCTTAGGCATTACACATTGCTGCCAGCTTGAACCACTGGTGGTACATGTATGACTGACCCAGTCTGATGGGACTGTCCTATATTACCTGATGGGACGGTCATGCATGAATCACTGCCGGTTCAAGCCAGAGGTTACATGTAACATACTCAAATCAAAGCCACCAGCAGAGAGACATGAATTACCGTCCTTGCTGTGAACATGTTAAAGAAAGGTGCACCTGTAACAGTTACAAGAGCACAGCTTTGAGAGAGAGTATTAAATTCTTAAAATAGTTCTAAAAATAGGTTCTATCAAGGAAGTGAGCATTTTAACAAAAACTTCTTTATACCTCCTGTAAATGTATAGTTCCTCAATATTATTTATTTTTCCAATAAATCCTATACTACATTCTAACTCAAGTACAAGCCAAAGGTGTCATCTGGGTACCACTCACCTGTGTTTGTGATGCTATAGTCTTCATTTTTCCTTCTCATGTGGTAAATAACAATGACCCAGACCAAAGAGGTGCCCACAACACAGCAGACCACCACAATGATGACAATGCCAACTGTGGTCCAGCCATCATCATCGTGCCCACTGCTAATCTGAGAGGAATCACAGTTGGGGGATGAAATGACATGCAGGTAAATGTGGCCACGTTCTGTCCCAAGAGTATTAGACATAATGCAAGTGTATTTCCCCGCATCTTCTAGCCCAGCATCCACAATGATGAGAAGCTGGTTAGCTGCAGCAAAGAAGTGTCGTTCTGTCACCAGCAGTGGGCCATCATCTTTAGTCCAGTTGAGGCGAGGGGTGGGACTCCCTCCAGCTATGCACTGTAACACGGCTGTTTCACCCCGGGTTACTGTCCTGTCTTCCAGAGGCCTAATAAATGAGGGTGTCTCTAACAAGAAATCATTTAAAAAAATCAAGTTAGGCAATTTTATTCCCTAAATCCTACTGAGTAATACTGCAGAAGCCATGATGAAATGAGTATTTTCACATACATATGGGAAGCTTGGAAGGTAATGTTTCAGAAAAATAAAAGCCTCAAACTACAAAAACCTGTATCTGAGCCAGGCGAGGTGGTGCATACCTGTACTCCCAACACTTGGGAGGCTGAGGCAGGAGGATCACTGCCAAGTTCAAGGCCACTCTGGGCTGTGCAGCGAGTTTAAGAATAGCCTGAACTACATAGTAAGACCCTCTCTCAAAAAAAACAAAAATCTAAATCTGAGGCTATAGGTGTAGCTAAGTGATAAGAGCATGAACCCTGATACCGCCCCCGCAAATCCTACACAGATAAATAGGTAAGCCCTAAATTTTGTTGTTTTGTTTATTTAGGTACCAGGGAATCTTCTCTCAGTAATTCCACCCTGGGCAAGCTCTATCAAGGAGCACAAAGATTTATACAAAATGATGTTTATTTTAAAAATAGAAATGAAAATATCAAAGTTTAACAGGAAAATACTTAAATGAATTAGAGTCACATATGTTTTACAAGGACTTTGCTTTAATGATAGGGTAATCCTTGCAATACAATATTTTTAAAAAGCAGGCATACCTAACTGTATATAAAAATAAGTTTAAGAGTCTAGACTAAATATGCTAAAATCTCCAAGTGAGTAACTCACCCTAATTTTCTATATCTTAGAATTTTAAGTCAATAAATTGTTTTTCTGATTATAAAACACACACACACACACACACACACACACACACACACACACACTTCAAAAAGTCCCTGACATCAGAGGTATCAGGAAAACAGAATTAGAAAGCAGAAGTGGCTTCTGGTAAATTCCATGAAGAAAAGCTTTTGAAGAAGAACAAAAAAATAACAAAACAAGGGGGAAAAATGAGAACCAAGACTTGTCATGTAGAGGTACAAATTCCCAACAATGAATGTTAACTATACTGTATCCCTAAAATGTACCACAATAAACTCAATTAAAGCTGAAAAAAGAATTAACAAAAACACTAGTCAGGGAAATTTTTAGGAAAAAGTTATTTTCTCTAAAAAGAAATACGGATGCAAAGGGCAATAAGGAGGTTACTAGGGGTGGGACGGAGGGAAAAATTATTAATTATATCATGATATTGACATGGATTTACTGAAATGACACTCCATTAAGTGAAACAGAAGGTTACAACAGTATTTGTGGCACTGCCAATTTTTAAAAATGCATTAATATATAAAGATATCAAGAAACTATCTATCATGATACTCACTTAATTGTCTTACTCTGTCTCTGGGAGTGAGATGCTGAACATGTCTTTGTGTTTAAGACAGAAACTTAACTCGTGTTATTATAAAATGTTTCTAAGTGATGGAAATGGCTTTAAGTAAGTGAGATGGTGGGTATGTTAATCAGCTTGATTCTCATCACTTAACAACATATATGTGCTTCAAAATGTAATATTGTAAAAAAAAGATACTGTATACCTTAAATATATACAATTTTGTTAATTATACCAATAAAAAAAAATTTTCAACTCCAGAAAAAAAATGGAGGGTAATGAGAGGCACACTGGAAGGAAGACAGAAAAATCTAATCAGGTGGCTCATGCCTGTAATCCCAGCACTCGGAAGGCTGAGGCAGGAGGATCACTATGAGTTCAAGACCAGCCTGGGCTACATAGTGAGTTCCAGGTCATTCTCAACTACATAGTGAGACCCTGTCTCAAAAACAAAGAAAAGCTAATCAGAAGACAGATAAAATTTTTTATTATTTTAACTAGGGGGAAAAAAACAAATTTGCCCTAGATTCTCTGTAAATCAGTACATGAAGCAACATCAAAGGGCTGAGATTCTTTAAAGAAACACAGCAAAACTTTCAATACAAGCTCACTGGGTAGTAGAAAAACATATGAAACAGAAACCTTACAGAGGTAGACATACAAGAATAAAGTGATAAAGTGTTTTGAATTTTCAATTCATGTGATAAAGATCTCTGGCCTCAACATTTTCCCAGAGTTCAAATTATCTGACCCACTGATGTTCTAAGCTGATACAATCCTCCAAAAAGTGGCAAAATGAGTGCAAGGATTTAACTCGGTGGCACAGTGCCTGCCTGGCAAGCATGAGGTCCTGAGTTCAATACCCCGTACAAAATAAAAGTGGCAAAAATCACAACAAGGTAAGAATCATGACTAAAACCTCTCATTCGTTTTTCTTGCCCATAAAGACCAACAGCAAGTCTCAAAAACCCAGACACCCTTGACAAGCAGTAAACGTACCTAGCACTGTCAGTGAAGCATTTGCTGAGAGGCCTCCTGCTATATTTTGTGCCATGCAGCTATAGATTCCCATGTCTTCTATTTTCACATTAGCAATGAAGAAGACATCATCCTCTGGCATGACGTGCATGCGTCTTTCTCGAGCAGCCGGAAAGTCAGTACCACCATCTTTCTGCCAGGAAATCTGAGGTATAGGATGCCCCTCTGCAGCACATTCTAGCCTGGCCATGGCACCACTGCGAATAGTTAGGTCCATTGGAGTTTTCAGGAAAGATGGCATCTCTGTTTCAAGAAAGATCATCAAGAGAAAGTAGTCAAGAGGGAAAACACAAACACACACACACACACACACACACACAGCAAAATAATAACTGCTGTAATGTTCCATTTCTCAGAGAACACAGGCTTTCTAAAATAACAGGGAAGACAGCTTTAGAGACCATCTTTTCTCCCAGAACTTCAGAACGGTGACACTTAACTCTTCCACAATGTGTAACATGCCAATCCGATCATGCTTATGGGAATAGGGAAAGTAAAGGCCATGAGCCTTACTGAACTTCATATTTTAATTTGATATTTAGTGCTACTCTCTCACAAAGCTATACAGCACTTCCCAAACTAACATCAACATAGTTGCCAAGGGAAATGCATGTTAAAAAAAAACTTTATGCCTTTAAAAGAATCTCATTAAAAGCTCAGAAGCAGCCAGGCATGGTAGTGCACACATGTAAATCTGGCACTCAAAAGGCTGAGACAGGAGAATTGTTGCCTTGAGCTACGTAGTCAAGGCCAACCCTAACTACAAGGCAAGACCCTGACTCAAAAACAAAAACAGGGGCTGGGGATTTAGCTCAGCGGTTCAGTGGCCTGCCTTGCAACTGCAAGGACCCGAATTCAATCCCCGGTACCCCCAAAAGGGGGGGGGCGTTTAGCTCAGTGGTTCCGTGGCCTACCTTGCAAGCACAAGGACCCGAGTTCAATCCCTGGTACCCAAAAACAAAAAAACAAAAAAGCACAAAAGCAAGACCCATCTTTTGAGTGCATAGAGACTAAAGTGTTACAGTTCCTCAATCCAACAGGCAATAAATCAAGCAGCATTGAAGAAGTTTTTTTCAGCCACAGGAAATAAGAGCATTAATTTCAAAACTTATTCTGTATGAATATATTTAATAACTAGACCCAGAAATATCCTAAATACTGTTATTAGAAGGCCCTGCACACAGTATCAGGAATAAATTTCACTTTTCAGAGAATTATGGTTTTAGAAAGAAAATTTAGAATACCAAAAGAATGTTCCCAAAAGTACAAATTGCAATGAAAGTGGCTCATCTCCTAGGGTCATGAATTTACCTCTTAACCAAAGATCACTTATGGATGATAAGTAGACATACTAGCTAATCCAAAACTTCACCCACTCTACACACATCTCAAAAAACAGTATCAGTAAGATCTCTCCCTCAAATCTTAGGTCCTCTAATTTTGGGGGTCAAGTGATTTAAAACTGATCATGAAAACTCCTTTTAAAATATATCAAGGAAAAAGCCTAGCACATGCCTGTAATCCCAGCACTTGGGAGGCTGAGGCAGAACAATCACCTTAACTCCACCATGAGTCTGTCTCAACAAAACAAAACAAAATATCAAGAACAGTAATTCCTTACCATTCACAGTTAGTTTGGCTTTCTGAGAATAATTGGAACCAAAGTGATTAGTAACAATACACTGATATTTTCCTTCATCTGTGAAATTCACATTGAAAAGATGTAAGATACTAGTATGTTCAAGAGCTTCTCCAGATTGCTGCCGATAACGAACAAAATTCTCAATATCCACATCATACAGGATTTCACTGTCTTTGCGCCACACCGTGGACATTGGTGAATCACTGCTGCTCACCGCAGTACAGGTCAGAGTCACATTAATGCTCCGTAGAGCAACTGTGGTTTCAGGATGTGTCCTTATCTGTGGCTTGAGAAAATCATCTAAGAAGAAAAAATGCAGCAGTAGCCAAGTCAGTTTTTTAATTTTGTTTTGTTTTGTTTTTGTTTTTAAGGTCCAATTTTAAAACACCGTGAAACTGTGAGTTTTAAAAACACACTGCCAGGGCTGGGGATTTGGCTCAGTGGTTCCAGTGCCTGCCTTGCAAGCACAAGGACCCGAGTTCGATCCCCAGTACCAAAAAAAAAACCAAAAACAAAAACACTGCCAATACTAAGGCTGAAGGAGACCACAAGCTACCATCTAATACCATTGTTTAAAGATGGGGAAAATAGGTCCAGGGATTTAGCTCAGTGGTGCTGTGCCTGACTCACAAGTGCAAGGTCCAGGGTTCAATCCCCAGTACCAAAAAAGATGGGAAAAATGAAGGCCAGAAAAATCAAATAGCTTACTCAAAGATATTAATTCAGTGGTGAACGTGGTCTGAAACTTTCACAATAGTGAAAAGTTCCAAACATGGCAAATGTAAAACTAAATACTGGTTTAGGACTAGCTAATAAACTCTAGATTTATAAATAAATTTTGGGGGATTGATTCAGAGACGATGGCTTATGAATTCTTAATCAGCATCTTTACTGTATAACATTTCACCGTGCTATAAAAGTTGTAAGTGGAAATGGAGGATAAAATATACAATGTACCTTCATTCAGAACGAGTGACAACATAAGCAGAATTCAATCTGCATTAGATTTTTTTGTTTTCTTCACGATTTTTCCCCCCCATACCGGGAATCAAACTCAGAACCTTTTTGTGTTTGCAAGGCAGGCATGGTGCCACTGAGCTAAATCCCCACCCTTCTTCTTTAAGTTTTGTAAAAATTACAGAAGTAGAAACAAAACTCCAAGGGCTTCAACTTCCAAGTGCCCCAAGTAGCTTAAGGTAGACTGTGAGAACAAGATTTGGTAATCTACAGGTGAACAGAGATCATCCTAGTGGTGCAAAAACTGATACACTGATCTAAACACTGTACAGTTGGTTCTCCCTACACATGACTGCCACATTCAAGGATTTAACCATCTGCAGACTGAAAACAGTAGGGGGAAAAACTGTGTTTGTAATCCAGCATGGACAACATATATAAAAGTAAACCTTTTTGTAATATAATGCAATAATTATGTACTGCAAACATATATCAATAAAAATTTTTAAATTCTGTTATAAAAAAAAATTGTAGAAGGGCCAGAGACTTAGCTAAGTGGTGCCACGTCTGTCTTGCAAGCACAAGGTCCTGAGTTTGATCTCTAGTACCAAACCAAACCAAACCAAACAAAAATTATTCAGAAGTTTTAGAAACAAAAATACAAACCACAGACGAAATCTTTTAGGTCCACATTCAGGATGCTTTGTCCGGCTAGCCATTCAGGATGGGCACAGCTTACATTTACAGAATGATGAAGGTTATTATCAACCAGCCATTGAAGTAACCATTTTAAATGACAGTCACACAGCAAACTGCTTGTGTTCAGAATCCTGCAGAAAAGAAAAAGAGGAAAATTACCTTTTGTTTTGCTTTTCATTCTAAGTTATTTTATCATTAAAACCTGGTAACAAATTTATACATTTTCCTCACCAAATTTTTTTTGGGGGGGGTAATAGGGATAGAACTCAGGTCCTTATGCTTGCAAGGCAGATGGCAGAACCACTGTGCTAAATCCCCAGCCTGCAAAATTTTTTTAATCTTAATCTAATTATAAAAAACGTTCAGACTATCACCCTCAATTCTCCAAATGCCAGCGTCAAGTAAAAATAAAAAAGGGGACAACAAGGGCAAAGGAATCATTTTAAAGACAGCTAAAGAGACATTACAACCAAATATAACATGGTTCTTGATTAGGAAAAAAAAATATACAGAGGACATTACTTGACAATGGGGAAGTCTGAGTATGGAATATTAGATGTTTTTATTTTCTCAAAGTTATGTCCTTAGGTATGATAATAGAGATGTGGGCACACAGTAAATGGTCAGATGGGCCCTATTCTTAAGAAATACACAATGTGACTGGAGTATACAGTAAATACTTACATTTTAAAATTTATTACAGTAACAGACACTCTGCCCATCAGACCCCTCGAAATACTTCCCCTCATTTTGAACAGACTTATTCCATCATCTTGCCACTCTGGAGCTGTTTTGTAAGTCACCTTTCGTATCTTTACAAAGTGTAACCAAAAACAATGAATGCCAACTGCTGAGGGCTATCTAAGAGAAAGGCAGGCTTATAAAAAAACATTCTGATGTGTCCTCATCTACCTTATTCATCAGACCTGTTTACTGTGCAACTTCTGGCTCTTCAAAGTCTAAATGACCATGAAAGTTGATTGTTTTGAATCAATTCAGGACACAGAGGAAGCAACAAAACCTTGACGAGGACAGAGAAGAGGATTTCCAGAACTGCTTTAGACAATGGTAAGAATGGGACAGGTGTGTTTGAAGCAAAGGGGTGGGGGTATTTTAAGAGGGATCAATGGAAATGTCTTTTAACAAATTTTTTAAAAATTTAAACCTTCACTGCATTATTTATCTCACTGGCACACAACGAGATATTGGGGTGACATGTCACCTACAACTTTTAATAGCAAAACAAAACAAAAAACCACCAACGTATACGTACAGACGTATGAGTGTAGCGAAGACAACAGTGAAAGTGTGAGCCAGAGAGATAAAATGTGTGGAAGGGAAATATAAATCCAGCAAATAGTTAATAATTGATGTATCTAAGTAGCCATATGGGTATTCATTTTAACTCCCTTTAAATTTTTGAAAAGTTGAAAGCAAAGCTGCTTACTATATATTTTAGAGCCCTTCATTATAGTGAGTAAAACTTTTCAGCCCTGTGACAACATGTATTTCAACTTAAGACTGAAAGGCATTAAGTATTTGCGGTCTATAAAACATAGCTTAAAAATCAGTGTTTTCACTAACCCCTTAAACATTCTGTCACTTAAAAAGTAGGAAAAGCAAATGGTTTTGAAATTTTGTATGCAGATTCAAAATCACCTACTTTTAAAGTTCAATATAAAGGTATATAAACTGTCTCCACAGAAGGTTCATTCTTTTTTCTTTCTTTTTTTGGTGGTACTGAGGATAGAACTCAGGATGTTGTGCTTGCCAGGGAGGCAAGGCACCAATGAGCTACATCTCTAGCCCAGAAGTTCCAGTCTTTAACAGTACCTCGAAGCCATAGAATAGTACCTTGGTACATGGCATTAATTGGTTCCAGGAGGTACAACAAGCAACAAAACTGACATGTACCAAACAAGCTGTTTTGGCTGGAAAGGGCTGCAAGTCACGAGGCAATCAAGTACTAACCAATGAGTACAGGGACCAACTAGTCAAGTACCATCAAGGTATGACTGTAATTTATCAAGGGCAATTTTAATTAAACCAGCAAAAATTATCTTTTGCATTTAAGAATTCTTCAGTTTTCTTCATTCATTAATAGAGAAATATTTGAGAGTGAACTATATGTTAGGCACTGTTATAGGCTATAGGACAGCTCTCATAGACTGTCTGTTTATACAGACAGAGCCTGTTATAGCTTGTATCTAGAGGTCCCCCAAAGCCTCCTGTAGTCATAAAGAGTTTCAAAGGTGGCTAGATTAGTGTGTGTGATGCTGGGATTAAGGCTGCCCCACCCAGGATGTGGCTGACACCACTCAAAAGGCAGGTAGCCTGGACAGAATATAAAGTGACAGAAAAGAAGTTGCTCTGCTACTTGCTGATTGCTGTCTTCTACCTGCCCTGCCTTGCCACGGACTGTTTCTCCTCTGTGATGCCCCTCTGCCATGCCACCCTGCCTTAGAGCTAGCCAACCACGAACTGAAACCTCTACAAACTGTGAGCTAACTAAACCTTTTTTCCTTTAATTTGTGGGTGTCAGGTATTTTGTCTCGGCAATGAGAAAAGTAGCTACAACACAGCCTTTTTCTGTTTTATTTTTCGTTTTGAAACAGCGTCTTGCTAAGTTTACAGGCTGGCCTTGAACTTGTAATCCTCCTGCCAAAACTTTTCAGTTAAAAAATGCACTGGAGTTCCTGCAACAGTCATCATGTTCGAAGCAACTCTTAGAGAAAAAAATTATTGAGAAGTACTTCTTAAAGCACGGTTAAGCACAATATGTGCAAAGAAAGAAAAGACATGTCTTTCTTTCCAGGGAACAAGGCAAGTCCTTTTTTTGGTCGCCTTTTGTTCAGTAGAGCCAGCTCACTATCAGCTGGCGCCTGCTTGTAAAGGTTATTTACAAGGCATATGAACAATCAGACATTTAATGAGGGGGTACTTCAATGAAAATAAAAGAAAAAAAGGTTAACAAAACAAATGGTAAATTCAGTTATTAAGTCCAAAGGGTATTCACTCAAAAAGTCAGATGTTCAACTCAAAAGCATATTCGGATGGAATCAGGACAATCAGAGCAATCTGACAGTATTAGTATCTCTGGTAATGTACCTTGGTATAAAGGTGAACTTTCTGAGTGCTCCTCACAGTAACAGGCATGAAGGTTGACCATATATAATCTGCTGGGGTGACTTCTCTGGAGTCACCCAGCTTCAGTGTACAGGGATTTAGGAAAAGGTCACTTTAGTCATGCCAAGTCAGGAGGATGGTAAAGAACTGGAAATAACAGCTTGGAGAGTTAGAGCCAGTTATTAGAGGAAAGTAGAATAATTAGAACCTTGCTAAAAACTGGCAAAATGTGTGTGGCAGAAGCCACAAAGATACAATACAGTTTTCTGCTGGAACAAGGGTTTTTCTCTCTACAATCACCCTCTCCCCACCACTTTCCATTTCTGATTACAGAATAAATCTAGTCTTATTAGATGTGGTCTGATTGTTTACATTAGTGCAACAAGAATGGCAACTGACCAGAGTGTCCTAATTGTATTTTCATTGCTATAACTTATTCAAGAAATCTCAGGAACACTCCCACCTTTCTTGTATGGTGCCACATTCTTGCTAGGCAAGCACTTTATCACTGAGCTACATCGTCAACCCTTTATTTTGAAATAGAGTCTCCCTAAGTTGTCTACACTAGCGTCAAACTTGCAATCCTCTTGCCTCAGCCTCCCAAGTAGCTATTACAGGTGTATGCCACCACAGCTGGCTTCTGGTTAGACTTTGGAAAGCATCTCAAAGTTACAAAGCCAAGCCAGGGATTTGCCACCAAATTTTACTTTCAAGTTCTATGGGTCTGAGGGAATTCTTCACGAGGTTCTCAAAACATTCTGAAGTTTCTTTGATCTCTTGTAATGCCTAGATCAGTGGTGGTGAATCTACGCCATGTGTTCTGCAGTGAGGTTGCTTGTATCATTGCAAGCTCTAACAGGTTGGCTATTACTGGCCTAGATTACATCCAAAAGGAAGGTGTAAGGCTAGGTTTTTCAAGGGAGCTCTTACAAGCACTGGCATCTTAAGGTCAATCTTAGTTCTTTAAGGCTAACTGGTCACATTTAATTTTATACAACATTCTCAAATATGACACTCCAGTCAATGCCTTGGTAATAAAAGCAATGTTTCCAATTGTCCTTTGCAAGAATATATTCCTACTGAACATATGTAAATAACTACATTGCCATGAAAATAAGAATATTCAATAAATTTCTGAACTTTGGGAGATATCAGGCAGGGAGAAAAAGGAGTTGTTTCATTTTTGCTGACAAAGATGTATTTTGCCTAATTGCTGTAAGTTATAGGAAGTTGTTCCTTAAATCTGGAAATAAAACCAGCAATGTTCCAAAACCAAATCTGCAATTATCTTTTATCAGTTCATCCAATCTCATATCATTAATTCTTCTTCTGATTGATCTTGGGCTACTAGTTCTAGAAATTCTTAGTCCAAGGACATGCTTATCAATATGATATCAGAAGTTATCAGAAACCTGTACTTGTAAAAATCTTTTCCATGAACCTCTGAAGATGAAGTACTTCTGAATTTTAACTGTTTGCAAAAGTTTTCAGGAAAGCATTGAAGTAAATAGTAACTGCCTGTGAATGAGAAAGGACTTAGAATGGTCATGACTAAATTTAAAAAAACAAAACAAAACAAAAAAAAGGACTCTGCAGAGCTGTGCAAAGGCCATGGTTTAATTCTGAATGCAAAAAAAAAATTTTTTTTTCCAGGGAGAGCCACGTATCATGCTGAACCTGTAGTCCAAATTACTCAGAGATATCAGGCAGTAAGACTACTCGAGCCCAAGGGTTCAAAACCAGCCTTGGGCAATATGGGAAGACTTTGTTTAAAAAAAAAAAACATGGTAATCAATTTCTCATATTTTAGTGGAGTTGATAACTCAGTAGTACAGCAAGTTCAAAGCCTGAGGTTCAATCCCTAGCACCAGCAGAGAAAAAAATTTTGCCAGGAGTCTACTGGGAAATCACATATTAACACAGGATCAAAAAAACTTTATTTAGAATTTAATTTGGGAAATCTTTCAAAAAAAATCTGAAGGTTTGAACGCTTTACTAAATAGGATCACAGATAGGAAACTATACCTACCTATTTAATAACCAAAGCGACAAAAATTATTTTTAAATCTTGCAGAAATAAGAGATTACATAGTTCTGAACAAAACTTAACTCTTTTAGTATCAAGAATATTCAGTTTTCTTAGGTAATCAAAGACTAACAATGACAATGGGAAATTATTTTGATGA
Organism: Fukomys damarensis; assembly: GCF_012274545.1. Taxonomy (NCBI): domain Eukaryota; kingdom Metazoa; phylum Chordata; class Mammalia; order Rodentia; family Bathyergidae; genus Fukomys; species Fukomys damarensis. Next base: position 43,974,187 of record NW_022900945.1, on the reverse strand, counting down.
ATAACTGTTTTCTAGGCAGATTATTTAAAAGAACGAGAGGGCTGCGCATTTAGCTCAGTGTTTCCGCCACCTGCCTTGCAAGCACAAGATCCCAAGTTCGATCCCTGGTATCAAATAATAATTAATTAATTAATTAATAAAAGAGGGGCCGGGGATTTAGCTCAGTGGTGCCACTACCTGCCTTGCAAGCATGAGGACCCAAGTTCGATCCCCGGTACCAAAAATAAATAAATAAATATAAATAAATGAAGAGAGAGAGAGAGAGAAAATTCATTCACAGTCTCTTTTCAAGAACAGCAGTAGCAGCCACTGTAGTAACACTGGCACATGGCTGTAATCTCAGCAAGTAGGACACTGACACAGGAGGGTCACTGAGGGTTTGAGGCCCACCTGGGCTACATAAGAAGGGCAGGGCCAGCCTAACTACATAGAAAGACTGTTTAAAAAAAAAAAAAAGACGAATAATCCAAGAAAACTGTCTTATCAAGAGCAACCAATAGGGCTAGTACCATAGATCAGTAGTAGGCCTCTGCTTAGTACGCATGAGGACTTCCAATACCCCAGAAAAAAACAAAAGCAAAACAATAACCCAAGAATATGTTTGATGAAAGAAACTTTTTATTTTAGTTTCATATAGGCATGTTGTTGATACCAAAGTCTCTTTTTAAATCCTTGCAGTACCTTCCTTCAAATGTAGCCAGTTAAACCACACGAGATATTTTTTTCCCAACTTTCTATATCCATTCTGTTTTTGTCCTTTATTTTCCATTTTCATTCTGGAACAATTTTAAATAATCTCCATACTGAGTTAGGCACGGTAGCACATCTATAATCCCACCACTCAGTGTAAATAGCAGAGAAACAGCCTCTCCAAGATTTGGTGTCCAGATGCTGGACTATAGCAACATGAGGAAGAGAGGAAGGAGGGAAGGGGGTCCCTGGGATGCTATAAGGATTTAAAGTGAGAATTGGAGCCCATGGGAAAACAAAGAGAGCGACCTCAACAAAGAAGAGGATAATGACAAGGTGGACTTTCTCCCTCAGCCCTGGCTCACAGTATAGGAGGGGTGGCTCAAATCTGCAGATGCACAGTGACTACTGTCAAGCAAAAGGGACCTCCATAGAGACATGCATGAGTGGACTGAAGCAGTGGACACTGTGGACTGCAGCGACTGGTGAATTACTCCAGTTCAGACATCCCCCAGGAGAGAGCAATTGCTGGTCACCATTTTGACAAGGGGACAACAGAACTCAGAAGAGCTAGGGTTGGCTCTAACAGCTCCCAGTGTCAGGATGGGGCACAACCGAGTTCAAGTTGGCAGGAGGCACCAGGAGGGTTGTGGGCTGAACAACTTGAGTCCCCATAGACAAATTGCTGACTTGCTGGGACCTGGGTTCTGTCTACTCATGCTGTCTACCAGAGACACACTTAAAAATGGACTTTTTCCCCCTTATTTCCTTCCTTTGCTTTTTTTCATTCTTTTTCTCTTTTTCTTATTATTGTTTTTATATGTGTGAACACTGTATCCAGTTTCGTTCTGTTCTTGATTCTGTTTTATCCTTCCTTCTTTTCCTCCTATCTTCCTCACTAGTTTCCCAAAGCTTTTATAACCTTCCTTGGTCCTCCAGTCTTCCTTCTAATCTCTCTTCTATTTCTCTATATTATTCCCCTGAATCCCTCCCCCTTTTTTTTTTTGGTACTGGGGATAGAACTCGGGTCCTTGCATTTGTGAGGCAGGCAGTGGTACCACTGCACTAAATCCCTAGTCTCCACAAACCCCTTTTAAATTTTCTACCCCAAAGGTAAAATCACAATATTGAAGGGATATTTACTGTATACAATTATCTGATTTGCTTTAGACTTTGTTGTATAACTATAAATCATGTTGATGTGGTTAAGGTGGCAAATTAATAGTTATCACACTTTGTCATTTTCTAGGTTGTGTTTGATGTTATTGTTATTACTGATTATACTTCAGACAATTTGACATAACTGTTGTAATCAATTATTCTCCGTGTATACCAAGACTGAAACTGCCTAAGGACTATAAACAACACTGTAGGCTACTGCCAAAGAACCAGGGTCTAGGCCAAATAGGCAGCAACTTCATATCCCTATAAATTTAAGAGGTAGAGTTTTGCAATAGACTCAAAACTCAAAAGCCAGCTACACTTGGAAGACATTTCTGAGAAGTAGCCATTTCCTAAGGGTTTTTAATACTAGCAATACAGCTACCTACCATAAAGGATTTACAAGCATCAATGCAGAAATTAAATTTAAAAATAAAGAAAATGAGAATACACAGGAGCAAGACGCAACTCCAGACTTCCAGCTCACCAAAGGCAAATCCATGGGGCAATGAAGTGAAATAATGCTAAAGCCAACCACCTGGATTCTCTGAAGTAACAGAGGAATTGACAAAACAAATGAGACTCTAGAAAAAAAATCAAATCATAATTTCTCACATAACTTCAGAGATGATGACCATAATTAAGGACACAGTAAATCTAGAGTAGATGTAGATTTAAAAAAAAAAAAAAAAAAAAGACAAGCTTAGGAAAATGATGGAAGCCATGAATGCCCAACATAGGAAAGAAATGAAATTCATGAAACAGATTCATTCAGATATCAATGAGATTAAAAATTCTACTGAAAGTATACACAGCAGAATGAACCACAATGAAGACAAAATATCAGATCTAGTAGAAGACAAGAATGCAGTTAGTGATCTGAAAAGAACTTTCTTAAAAATAGCAAGGGACTATGAAATATCAATCCAACAGTTACCTAATGATGCAAAGAAGTACAATATAAGATTGACTGGAGTCAACAAAAAAGCAGGAGATAGTGCAACTGACAAAAAAACCTGTTCACAGAAGTAATGTCTAAAACTTTTCCAATCATGAAAAAAGAATTTATACAGCTAAGTGAAGCACAAAGAACTCCAATTAGCCATGATTTAAAAAAAAAAATCCACCCTGGGCCAGAGATTAGCTCAGTGGTTCCACCACCTGCCTTGCAAGAACATGGACCCAAATTCAATCCCTGGTACCAAAAAAAAAAAAAAAAAAAAAAACCCAGGCATATAATATTCAATATTCCAGAACTTCAACACAAGAACAGAATATTACAAACTAGTAGAGAAAAGAAACAAATCATCTGTAAAGGCAAGCCCATCACAACGCAGCAGACTTTTCAACACAAACCATTAAGTCAAGGAGAAACGAAATGCTCATGAGGATTTCCTAAGATATCAAATAAAGTAGCCATCATTACCTTTTTGCTGACAAAAGCAAGTATCAAAAATATCTGCAGGAATGGCAGAGTACACACTTAGCAGGCATGAGGTCTTGGGTTCAAGCCCCAGGGGTAGGGTGGGGGAAGAATCACAAAAGAACTTAAAAAGTTAGACTTTTTTTCTTTATCTGTCATACTTAATATGCATCAAGTAACATTCTTATAGTACATTTTTTTAGTTTAGATTTATAGTTTCATAATCTTAAAACTATTTAGTAGAGATAACAACTTGACTAGTAAACCCAGAACTGTGTCTATATTATAATTAGTGTTGCCAATTCTGAAGATGTAGCTATTTTTATTAACCCAACAATATCAGACTAATGCTATTTATAAAAGATTTACCCAAGTCATAGAACAAAAAGCACTTGGATTGATTTCTGTATTTCTAGGGATTTTACGATTTAATTTATTGTCTCTCAGATACGTTTGGAACTGAATTCCCTTTAAAGAATGTTCTAAATTGATGATACCACCGACAGGTAGGAAAGTATCATCTCTCTCTCTCTCTCTCTCTCTCTCTCTCTCTCTTGCACACACAAAACCATACTGACTGATGCAAACACAATTTACAGCTTTCATTCTAAAACTATAGCCATAAATCAGTAAAACAGTAATATAAACTATCTTATACTCACCATTTTAAGTAAAACAGCTCTCATCTTTTCTCTTTATTTTTTTTACTTCTGGGTGCAATCCCCAGTACAAAAAAATTCTCTCATCTCTTTAATATTTACAGCATCTTTATTATATCCTATTCTTCCTTTCTAATACTGTTTTATTAGTGCCTTTTTTTTCCCTTGGTCTATCTTGTCAGGGGTTTATCTATTTAAAAGTCTTTTTTAAGGGGTTTGGGGTTTATGGGAGATTGAACCTAGGCAAGTATGCTAGGTAAGTGCTCTACTGCTGAGCTATATCCATATCCTTAATAGTCTTTTAAAAAAACAAAAATCTTTGGCTTTTCTGGGATTATCTCATTAACCTCATGTGTTTTTATTTCCTTTCTTCTGTTCTGCTTAAATTTATTGTAATTTTTTTTAACTTCTTATACCACATGTTTGGCAGATTAATGTTTAGCTTTCTTCTTTCCTAATATATTCCTTTAAGGCAATAATTATTCCTCTAAGCACTGCTTTAGATGCCTTCTACAATATAAACTCTAACTTATATGTAGTAGTTTCATTATAATTCAAATCTAAAGTACTTTTAAAATTCTCATTTTGATTTCTTCTTTGATCAATGAGTCAAAATTTTCTGGCCCAGGGACGTAGCTCAGGGGCACCTCCCCTGCTTGGCAAGCACAAAGTCTTGAGTTCAATTCCCTGTGTGTGTGTGGATGGCGGGGTATTTCCTACGTAACTATATACTGGTGTGGGAAGAAGGGTAATAACTTAGAACTTCACTGCACTTTACTCAAGTAATGTAGCCCAAGTGGGGCATGGTGTCACACGCCTATAATCAATCCCAACACTCGGGAGGCTGAGGCAGGAGGATCACTGTGAGTTCAAGACCAGCCTGGGCTACATAGTGAGATCCAGGTCAGTCTCAACTATATAGTGAGACCCTGTCTCAAAAAAAAAAAGGCAAAAAAAAAAAAATCAAGTAATGCAGCCCACATAACATGAAAACTCTTGATACTGTAGTCTTATGGTCTTACATAGGAGTGGCAAACTAAAACCTACAGGCCACATGTGGTCCATCACTTGTAAATAGAATTTTATTGGAATATAGCCACACCCAATGTTTGCATATTGTCTATGATTTTACCTGATAAAATCAAAGTTTAATAGTTACAACAAAGATCATATGACCCACAAAGTCAAAATACAGTATTTACCATCTACTCCTTGATGTTTGCAAACCCTTGGCCTAAAGTGTGATCTATTTTCTCGGCCTAAAGTGTGATCTATTTTCCCACATATCCAATATGTAATTGAAAAAAAAAAAACTATTGGTCTCCCAACAGCTGGGAACAGGGCTCTATATACATTCACAAAAATTAAATGTGTTAAGAACGTTCCATCTGCTATACCCTTACCTTAGTATGTTGACTAAGAATTACTGGGAGGGCTATGTTAAAATTTTCTACTACAATGGATCTGTCAAATTTTTCTTATAGTTCAGTCAGCTTTTTTCTTTATAGTCTGAAGTTGGATTATAAAGTTCATACAAACTTAGAATTATCGTAGTGTTCTAGTAAAATCAGTATTTCCTCATTATATAGTACACCTCTCAGAAATTATTTTGCCATAAAATATTTGGCTTAACAATATTTTTGCTATACAGAAATATTTTGGTTAGTATCCTCCTGGTTTGATCATTGTTTCATTTCAACCTTTTTTCTGAGTGCTAGGATTACAAGTAACACCACCACATATAGCATCCTCTATTTTTCATTTTTACACAAATTGATTCTGACAAAAAAATGGAAAAAAATTAGCAGTTTACCATGCAATGGTATGTGGTTTTGCTTCCATACTTTCAATTACCCAGAATCACTGGAACCAAAAATATACGGAAAATTCCAGAAATAAAACAAGTCATAAATTCTGAACTGTGTGCAATTCTGAGCAGCATGACAAAATCTCTTGCCACCCTGCTCAGAAAATGAATCATCCTTTTGCCTAGTGTAGCCACACTATATATGCTATCCGCCTACTAGACATTTAGTGACCATCTGGGTTATTAACTGTTATGCTATCCTTATAACTTAATAATGGCCCAAAATACAAGAACAGTGATGTAAAGGAGGCTCCAGGACATAAAACATAAGACAGATTAATCCTGTTATTATGGGTCAATGGTGCAGAGAGGCTACAGGAAAAGATATAAGACATATAGATTTCAATACTGTGTCCCATTTGCTGGGGTTTTGGAGTATATTCTCCATAGTTAAAGGGGAGCAACTATATTTAAGAGATATTGAAGATTTTCTTTTGCCCCGATATGTAATCTTATACAAGTTAAAGAGACAACCGAGGGCTACTTGTGTATTTCTAATGTCAGTGTAAATAAAGTATTTAGTCTACCTCTATTCAGTCTTTTTCCTTTTCAATGTAGATAAAATATTTAGTCTATTTCTATTCAGTCTTTTTCCTTTTCACCTTGCAGTGGCTAATTTCGGGAGGTCTCAGTCCCTTGAGAGGTCCAATGGAGGACAGGAGGCCTAAAATTCAAATGAATAGACTAGAATGGGAAGGAAACATCTGTGGGAGGTGGATGGAAGATGCAGGAGACAGGGATTTGCAGGGGGACATACCAAAGGATTCACAGGAACAAAAGAGAAGATAAAAGTAGTAAAGAAAACAAAAACTCAGATGCTGTGGTCCACACCCTTAAGCCCAGCTACTTGGGAGATCTTCAGGAGGATCACAAGTTCAACACCAGCCTGGGCAATTTAGTGAGAGCTGTATCAAGACAAAATAAAAAAACTGGAGATGTAGGTCAGAGACAGAGCACCTGCCTAGTATGAATGAGGCCCTGGGATCAATTCCCAATACTAGAGAAAAGAAAAGTATGAAGAAGTGGCAACAACAATAGGAAGAGGAGAGGGGAAGAGACCTTAGAGGAGATCTTAAATTTTCCAGAGGTCAGTGAAGTTCCAGCACAAAGGAAGCAGACAAAAGTTAGCAGAGTACATAGCGGGAGATCAAGAGAAGAATCAGGTGACAGAAGTTCCAATGGAATAGAAAAGCCTCAAAGGGTACCAGGAGGTATGTCCAGTCCAGGGAGTCAGAGAATAATCTCCACTCAGGAAAGCAGGCCAGGGAGAATCCTTCCAGCTAGGAGGTACCTCTCAAAAGAAGCCTAGTACTCTATCATAGCTTCAGAAAGTATAGTCAGAAGCTTAGGAGTCAAAATCTCTCCTTACCAGCTTCAACAGACACTGTCCTGAGAAATGGTTCACCAGTCTGACTCACCATTGGATCCCCGAACAATCAATCAGTCAGGAGTGAAGACAAAGGCTTCAAAGGTGTATACTTCGGGTCCTGTAGGAGAGGTCTGGGGATCCAATGATGAATCTGATTCTATCCAAGCCACAGCAACCTAACTGTTAAAAATTATTCAAAGATGTTTGTTAAAGTATGGTAAGGCAGACTTGATTCAAGGCCATTTCATACAGTACAGAGACCACTGCAATGGAATTTAGCAATGGGGGAGAGAAATTGGGCTCAAATCCAAAGACAGAATGGACAAGTAGAAATTTATAGCCATGGAGTAGGTGGGGAACAGCGGATGGAACACTACTAAGAAGTAACATAAGAAGAAAAGGAGAATCTGGCTAAATTGACCTAAGAGGATTCTTGTTGAAGTCAGGCCACAATGCTCAGATGTCACCTGGAGAATGGCATGGACCTAGGACCCTGAACAGAGAAACATGACCATATATTGAAAGTGCCCAGATGCTCACTCAAGTGAGAAAGTACTTACTAAACTACTTCAGCAGCTGGAAAAACTATTTTACAGAAAAGTAACAGAGGACTATGATGTCTTGAGCCTAAGATTTGGTCAAGCAAGGAACTAAATAAACCACTAAAGCTTACAGCCTACTTGCTTTCAAATACTATCTAAATTAATGTTCCACTAAGTTCTTGTAACAACAGCTAAAGAAATTTTCTTGATGCCCCTCAGATTATCACTAGCAAAAAAAAAAAAAAAAAAAAAAAAACAAAATCAATTTATAGTAAATCCTATCCTACACATTAACTAAGGCTAGGTTAAATATCTCAAAATATCTTAAGACCTCCTCATTCCACAAAAAAAGCATTTTAAATATCTGGCAGAGGGCTGGGGGTTTGGCTCAGTGGCTCCACTGCCTACCTCGTAAGCACAAGGGCCTAAGTTTGATCCTGGGTACCAAAAAAAAAAAAAAAAAAATCTGGCAGAAGGCTGAGAATGTAGCTCAGTGCAAGTGCTTATCTAGCATTCACGGGGCCCTGAATATAATCCCTAGTACAGTACCACAAAATAAATAAATAAATAAACTAGCTGAAAATAACTGATGACTTTCCTAACATTTTAAATTTTGTTGTATTAGTTATTCAACTTTTACTATGTGCCAAGCCCTGTGCTCAGCATTTTCTCAAACACTCCAAGTTTCCAAGGAAACTTTTAGGAAAACAAAAGGAAAGACAAAAAAAAACCTCAGCCTATTTGGCTCCACATGATCTGGCTCTTGCTCACATCAGACTGCATTTCACTTCCCTGTCCCAGCCATCACCCAGCAGTCACATGGTTTGCCACTTCATTTCATAAAGGTCCTGGTTCAAAGGCTGTCTCTTCTCCCCACTTTATCTAAAACAGCAATCCCTGTCACTCTCTATGCTTCTGACCTGGTTTTACTTTTCTTTAGCAAACTTACTACCTTAAGAGATATTCTATATCTACTGATTATTATCCATCTTCCTTAGAATTTATTGTAATATGCTACAAGAACTGAGACTTTGTCTTGTTTATTCTTGCATGTTAGCATCCAGAACAGTACCTCAAACATCAGACAACAGATATTCCAATAAACAAATTATCTTATTTTTAACCTTCATTTAACCCTGAGGGAGGTGCTATTCTCATTTTGAGAAGAAACACTGAGTCCAGGCTAAACAATTTGCCCACTGTCACAAGTTCTAAGCAAGAGAACAAGGATTTGAACCTAGGCAGTTTAAAAGTCTAACACTTTTCCAGGCAACTTCAGATTATCTGTGGTAAAAGCAGTCTTTAAAATTTCCAACCTAATGCAGATCAATGGTTTTATAAACTATGGCAAAACTGTCACAGCAATGCTAAAAATCATAAATTTTTAAAAGGTAGAAAATTATATATTTTGTCAGGCATAATGGCACATGCAACTTAGCACTCTAGGAGACAAAATAAGAGGATCTCCAAGTTTGAGGCAGGCCTGAATAACTTAAGTGACTTAACACGAGGGTTTTAGAAGTTTAAAAAAACAAACAAACGAACAAACAGGCTAGGGATATAGCTAAGTGGAAAGGCTCTTGGTTCAATGCCCATTACCACATACACACAAAATTTTTTTCTATTACAACCATTGTTTTTGAATACTTTATTAGTTTGAACAGATTAGAGACATTCTGATATTGACATTGAAAGTTCTATATCAACTCATAAACTAAAGAACAAAATCACAGATTACACCTAAAGATTTTGGGGGGGTACCGGGGATCAAATTTGGGACGCTGTGCTTTTGAGGCAGGGAGCAGCACCACTGAGCTAAACCCCCAGCCCATATACCTAAAGTTTAACCCATCCAAGGGGTAAGGCCTAGGGACACATTTCTGATAATCCACTGATAGCAAACCTCTTAAAGCTTTCTTTCAATGATAACAAACAGCCAGATGTGGCCCAAGTGTCACAGGTTTGACACGAGTGTGATGGTTCAAAAAGCAACAGACGGGTGAGGAGGAGAAAAACAGCAGGACATCATGTAAAGCACAGGCAGCAGTGCTAAGGTTTCCTGATTATGTGCACTGGAACCATATTCTCAATGTTGAGTTATTTTTAAATTTCACTCAGCCATTAATATAACGGAAATCATTTTATTTTTTTCATCTGAAAACATTTCAGTCACCAACACACTGTAAGCACAAAAGCACACACAGTGATCTAATGATTTTTTTTTAAAAAAGAAAGAAAAACATAAGTTACTTACAGTTCTTTCAAGTGAGTCTGAGAAAAAGCATTTTCTTGGATAGATATTATAGCATTGTTATTCAAATCTCTGAAATGAAGAGAAATGAAACATCATCAGTCACCATTTCTCCAATTAAGTCATATAAATGTTTTTTATATGCTTGTAACAAGCTCTGCTAATAGCAAAGATTAGTTATACAGTGAGAAGTGTATGTGAAATACTTACAGATGCTCAAGGGATTCAAGACCAACGAATGCTTTCTTTGTAATTGACTTAATCTGGTTTCCTTGTAAGACTCTGAAATAAAAATAAATTCACTAAACTTTTACCTATAAAAGGAGAAAATAAGCATAATATTTCCTTTTGTGTACTTGTATCATCTTTACTGAGATATAATTGATTTTTTTAAACTACACATATTTAAAGTGTACAGTCTGATGAAAACATTCATTTTTAAGAGAAAGCTATAAACTTAAGAACTTAAAGCACAGCATGAAGGCTCCTATTATGATGCTGGAGCTCAATGAAGTACCTCTGAACAACCATCCTGACCACTAATAAACCGGTAGTTTTTCTATGTGAAACTGAGTTAAAGTCCCCTTTTTTCTCTTAATAAAAGATTCCATAACTTCTTTTAGGGCCCATAGGAGTGCTTTATCAATTTAAAGTACCCCACTAAAAACAAATCACTTGATAAACAACAAAGCTCCTTCCTTTAGCAGATGGATCAGAAGGCTCAAAGTTTCTGGCGGTATCAAATAAACATAATCTTATTACATTTACAACTGGTTCTTGAAAATGTACCTTTGTAGACATACGCAAATACATACAATTTAGTGAGACTTGTGAGTCCAGTAAAGGCTTCACTAGCATCTTCTATGGCCCATGAAATTTCATTGTTTCTTAAGTCTCTTAAAAAAAAAAGTCAAAGAAAGAGGTTGTGTTAGTCAACACAACCATCACACTGTCAGGCAGCATCCTGGTATGGCAATGCAGGTACACATCTAATTCTTATCTTTATTTTAAGTTATTTATGATGAAGACCCAATTCTACCTTTTATTGGTACCAGGGATCAAACTCAGGACCCCATGCTTGCAAGGCAGGTGGCAGCATCACTGAACTAAATACCTGGCCCCCAATTCTACTTTAAAAAAAAAAATCTATGAATCTACGAATCTTCTAAACTCTGTGATAAACATGGAAAAGCTGCTTCTCATAAGCTAAGAATTAATCTGGCCTTAAAAAATAAATTAAGCAATGTGCTAGGAATATTAATCTTCCTCGTTAACAGCATTTAACTGTATTAGCATATTAAAAATTATAGACAAGTTCCTTCAGAAAGAGGGAGGGTTTCAAGATACAGGAGATAAGGATTACAATCTGATTTCAAACTAATGGGATTTCAGGCTACCTAAGCTTCCCCCTGGGCCATTAAAATGGCTGACAAAGAGTAATATCAATACAGAGCTTCACAGTTCAAAAGCAATTAAACATGCCCCCTGGGAATCAAGAATGCTATACCCATGTGTTAGAGTAGTCACTGTATTTTCTTTAAAAGGAAAAGTATAGATCATTTAAAATCCATTGCTCCATTCTCAGAGGAAATGCAACTGTACCACATCATGTGTTGACGGAAGAAATACAAGTTAAAAATATTTAATCACTTTTGCTTCCTTAAGTCATCTAAAAATAAAACACAAAGCTTTCTTCTTTGCAAGACATATATAAAGTTGTGTCAGTAACAGCAAGGAGGCAGGAAATCCCTCTTCTTGCTGAGCCATCTTTCCTTGAAGTGAAAAGCCAACACAGTTTATTTACTAAGGAGTAACCATCAGTGGCTTGTCACGTCAGAACTCCCCTCCTCTACTGCAGAACATAAACAGAAATCACTCACTGAAGTAAGATGTATCTACTCTTGAGAGAGCACTGGGCTAAAGCCAGAGTTTTTCAGATCTGATCCTAATTCTGCCTTACTTCTGTGACATAAGATAACTATCTACTTCCTCAATTACTTTTCTAAACTTAAATTCTAAAAGTAATAATCAGTGTAGGGTATACTCAAAAAACTTGTTTGCCATCCCTTCAATTGTCAAAAGGCTGCAGCTAATTCTGATGTTTCTGACTTTGCACTGATCTAGTTTCATGATGTACAAAGAAGAAAGAAGAGGAAAGGGCCGGGGATTTAGCTCAGTGATTCCGCAGCCTGCCTTGCAAGGACAAGGTCCTAAGTTCAAACCGCAGTACCAAAAAAATGAGAGAAGAGGATTGCTTTTTAATTTTTCAAGGCCAAATCTAAAAAAACTTAAGAAGGAAAAATAAAACATACCCTTATGTGTGTATAGATACACCTTCACAAAATTACTGTGTTTCCTTTTCATTGATATCTAGGTACCAAAGCCTGGAGCCTACTACCTCTTTTCTGAAACCATTTACTAATTAGGAACCTGATGACTACGAAGTTCCTTACTTACGAACCATTAAGACTAGCCGGGGACTTAGCTCAATGGTTCCACCACCTGCCTCGCAAGGACCAGAGTTCAATCCCCAGTACCAAAAAAAGAAAAAAATCCACAGGTGTGTGCATGGTGGCACACTCCTGTAATTCTAGCACTCTGGGAGGATAAGGAAGGAGAATCATAAGTTTGAGCCTAACCTGAGTGACTTAACAAAATAAAAAATTTTAAAACGGCTGAGAATGTAGCTCAGTGAGAAGGTCCTGCATTCAATCCTCAGCATTACAAATATAAATAAATAAAATACAAATTTACAAATTCTAATTAATCCTTTCTTTCCCCTCTTATTCTGCTCCATATTTGGGACTGCTAGTATTTCATTTTAAAACCTCTATATCATTCAGTAAGATTATATTCCATGACTGGGCAAAACATTCAACTCATAAAACCACAGGATTTTAAAGTTAAAATTGCCTTTAACAATCATCTAATCACGAGTGAAGAAACAAAATGTTGATCAGAGAAAGCTAAGTAATCCTGTTTATCTGAATGTATAAAGTACACCTTAGCTTTTGCATCAAACAGACCTGGATTCCAATCCTGATCCAACCATTTATGAGCTATGTGCCTTTAAGTAATTATTTTAATCTCTCAAACCTCAGCCTAGTAGGGAAAAAACTAGTACCATCCTACTATTTGAAAGCACCTGACACATATCAGATAATAAGTATTAGTTTCTTGTGTACAAAGTCAGGTAATGTAGCAAACTAGTAATAGGGAACAGAGCTACTCCCATCACATATACTACTTCCTTTGGATCTTTTTTTTTTTTTTGAGACAGAGTCTCATTATGTAGTTGAGGCCAACCTGGAACTCACTATGTAGCCCAGGCTGCTCTCGAACCCATAGCGATCTTCCTGCCTCAGCCTCCCGAGTGCTGGGATTACAGGTTTGCGCCACCACTTCCTTTGAATGAGAATACTTCTGGTCAGAGAACAAGAAAATTACTGCATTCTTGACACTAGCAGTTGTATTTTACACAGCAACAACTGGCAAAATAAGAAAAGCCTTACTGTTTGTGATTAACTCCTAATTAAAACACAAACTGAGTAATCTCAGCACTTGAGAGGCTGAGTTCAAGACCAGCCTTTGAATAACAGCAAGCGCTTATCTCAAAAAATAAAAATAAAAAACAAACAACAAACAAAAAACACTGATGTCTACTATAGGCATAGTATTTATTTATGGAATATAAACAAGTAAGAATGACTTGCCCTGAGGCAAAAGGAAGAAGAACCACAAAGATTTACCATAATGAACTTTCAAGGTGCTAGGGATGCAGTTCAGAGGCAGAACACTTGCCTAGCATATGAGAGACACTGGGATCGATCCTCAGCACCACAAAAATAAATAAATTTGCACACTGGGGCTGGGGTTTAGCTCAGTTGTAGAGCACTTGCCAAGCATATGCAAGGCCCTGGGCTCAATCCCCAGTAGAGCAATAAAAAAAAAAGCAAACTGATTACTTGTTTTAATTTCCTTTTTTTGTTTGTTTTTTTAAGAAAGAAAACAGATGTACTTACAGTGTCTGAAGATTGGAAAGAAACCTAAATACACCATCGGCAATGTGAGTGACTCTGTTGTCCCCTAAATTCAATCTCTCCAATAAACTGAGACCCACAAAAGCAGATTCATCCAGGCGGGTCAGCTGGTTATAGGACAAATCACTAAAAACAGGAAATATGAAAGATAAGAAATTCACTGGATTTTGAATCAACTTAAATTTTCCTTATATTTATACAACTAATTTAAAGCTTCCAACAAACTTTCAGAAAAGAGGGACAACAGATCTCATTACCAGCCATGGGAATGATTTATCCCAACCGACTCTAGCCTCACAGCCTCCAGTGAAACACCACCCAACACTTACAGTTCAGATAGTCTTTGGCAGAACTCCCATGCATCAGGGCTGATTTTTTCAATAGCATTCTGGCTCACATACAGCTGCTGCAGCATTCGCAAGCCATATAACCAACCCTTGTTCACTCGCGTAAGGTTATTGTGTTCCAGTTCTCTGTAGAATTGCAGAACAAGACGAAAAAATATTTCAAAATGCAGCATTTCAATAGCAAGCACTTTTAAATCTTCATTATTATCCTTCTCAGCGACACAAACGATCCATTTTATTTGATAAACTCTTATGTCTTAACATTTAGCATTAGAAGATTGTTAAAACTATCTAAATTATTAGCCCTACCAAATCAACACGCCAAGTGGTATATACTCTTCTTCTGGATAAATTCTGGTAATTTTCACAAGTGAAGTTTGTAAGAATGATGACACAAATACCAGGTAACCAAAGGAAATTAAAAGATATGTGTGAAAGTTGTGAGCACAACTCAGTGGCAGAATGGGTGGTTAGCAAGTACAAGGCCTCGAGTTCAATCCCCAACCATACCCTCAAAAAAAGCTTTATGAATGAAGAAGGAACTAATGTACTTCTGTATAATTAAGCAGCTATCCTATCCAAATGGCATTGAAAAGTTCCAGATAGATTCCTTTGCTAGTTCTGTTACGGAACAGAATGTCCCCCTCAAAAGCCCATGTTTGGAAGGTAATTGGATTATGGGAGGCTGTATGCATCAGGATTAATCCACTGATGAATTCAAAGCAAAATATGCAGTGAGGAGGTGGGTGAGGTCAGCAGGGGTTGGTCACTTAGAACAGTGTATCCCCTCTGTGCTCCTCTCCGCACTCTCTCTGCTTCCTAGCTGTCCTGTAAGCAGCTCTCCTTCACCAGACCCTTCCTGTCTTGGAGCCATCTGCCTATGGAACTGAATCCTCTAAAAAGCCTGAACCTTTTGTCCCAGCAAGGAAAACAGTGACTAAAACAAGTTACTAGTACTTACAGTTCTTCCATGTTATTTAAGCCAAAAAATGCTCCATCTTTAAGTTTGCTAATTCCATTCCGTTGCATTTTCAAAGATCTTAAGGAGTCAAGCCCTTGGAATGTAAGGCCTTCCACAATTTTAATTCTGTTTCTTTTAAGCTCCCTTAAACAAAAAGTTTTACAATCAAACAACTGGTTTGCTGAAATGCTCTAACAACAATTAAAAAAGAAAAAGAAAACACTGTAAGGAGAAACTATCTTCTTATAATCCACCTATTTAGTTACTCACAAGAACTGGAGGTGAGGCAGCTTGAAGATCTTAGGTGGAATCATGCTAATTCGGTTCCGGTTTAGCTTTACCACTAATAAGGAACTTGATAAATTATCAAAGCAACCAGCTTCCAAAGTAGTTATCCTATTATTACTCAAATTCCTAAGATGAGCAAGACAACAGCAAAAAGAAAAATTTAGTAAAATTCTACCCTTCTAGCCCCAGCTCTATACACAGCTACGTACAATTTCACAAATAACTTAACTGCTTTGTTTCTTCATCTGCAAAATTAGCTGTAATAAGGCTGGAGTATACTTTAAAGGGAAAATATTTTAAAAAGAAAAATCTAGAATGAAATCCCAAAAATTACCCTAATGCCTATAGTATACTCTTTCTTTTAAGAGGAAGGTAGGTGATAACAACCCTAAAAACTCATCTCCAGGTTTGATTCACACATGCACACCAAAATCACAATAAATTTGGGGTCAGAGGGGCAACAATGAATAATAAAAATAAACTTAAAAATAAATCTAATTTAAACTTGACTTACAGGTATTTAAGCTGCATTCGAGGAAATGAAGACGTCTTAATTTCTGAGATTACATTGGAGCTGAGGTCTAAATTCTCAAGAGCAGGATAAAACTGGAATGCCTCTGCATTTATTTCTGGGATTAAATTATGGACTCTACAAAACAAAGATTATATTAAAGCAATAGCCAGTGATCTACTCCTGACTACAAGGATGCTAACTAATCAGGATCAATAACATGAATACTTAAAAAAGAAAGAAAAAGAAAACCTATGCACTAATCTTAATTTAAGTGAAAGATTTGAAATCTCAATTACTTACAATGAAAGTACAGTGATATTAGATGTTGGCTCTCCAAAATACGGGATTTCTGATAACTCATTGTAATTCATTTTCCTAGGCCAGAGGAAAAACAGATTTAAAACTTTACTGAGGGAAATGCTACCTCTTAAATTCGGTTTTCTGACTAAGCCATATTCTTTAGGATAGGTGCTAAATTTGAGAAAGCTTATTATTCAAAAAGAAACTAAGATTAGCCGGGCATGGTGGTGTATGCCTGTAATCCCAGCACTCGGGAGGCTGAGGCAGGAGGATCACTGTGAGTATAGCCTGGGCTATACAGTGAGTTCCAGGTCAGTCTCAACTACATAATGAGACCCTGTCCCCCCCAAAAAAAGAGAGAGACTAAGATAAAAATGAGAAAGTAGAAATTTTAATAAAATTTTTCATAGTGCTCATTTACTATTGATATCAATATAAGAAAGGATAGGAAATATTTTGCACATTAAATAGTTGTAGTCACAGGAAAGTTGAAGACAGTTAATTTGAGTCCCTACGGGAACTGAGTTCATCCAGATCTCAATCTTCCCTCCTGTGCCCAACCGAGCACACGTAGGCGTAAACTTAAGGAATGTTGTTTAGGACTACAAACAAAAAATCTGTCCATTCAGAGATCAAACTTATGATCACTTTTACACACAACATGACATGTTACATCTATTCCCAAGCAGACCTTTCAACAGACTATCACAATGATTAAGGAACAAATCTATACAATTACATTTCATTAACTTTTTTGGGGGGGGGTACCAGAGATCAAACTCAGGTCCTTGCCCTTGCTAGGCAGGCGCCAGAATCACTGAGCTAAATCCACGGCCTCAATAACCATTTTTTAATCACTGAAGAACCTCAACAATCTAGACTATAGAAAAGAAACCAAATCATACTGTCTCCAAGAAACCAGTTACAAAGTCCATGCAATAAAGCTCATGTGTTTCCCAGTAAGCACCTTAAGGCCTTTCCTCAGTACCTACTCATTCACTCAACAGACTTGTCACCTGTTTATTCAGTTCCATAACAAATTAGGAACATATATTTGGAGAAAAAAATGCAGGGACAAAAACATGAACAAATCATTCTGTCAACAAAGAACTAAAGAAAAAAGAGGCCTGAAGGTTCTGAGAGTATTTAGTAAAGAGGCAAACAGGACTACATACTTCAAATAATTGTGCCCCTGGAAACATCACAATGCAATAATTTGATATTAAGTGCTCCCATAGGAAGACTGAGGAAAGAGACGGCAAGTTAGGGATCCTGTTTCAAACTAAAAAATATAAAAGGACTAGGATTTAGTTCAGTAAAAAGGCCCTTGGTTCAATCTCCAGTACTACATACATATATACTTTCTGAAAATTCTCTCACAATTTTATATATATATTTCATTAAAGAGAAAAACGTCAGTTAAGAAGAAAATTGAATTATATCAACAATCATATTCTCAAATAATATCCAAAATACTCTTTCATATTAACCTACTGTAGACATGGATGCTTCCATCTTAGACTACACATTAAAACACTGAATCAGTTTATACAAGATAGTTCCATGGCCAAAACTTGGCCAAAAAAAAATACAAAACTATTTACTCTGTAGAAGAAAGAAATCTTGCTTTTGGCCCCTGGGAAATAGAACAATTTTCTCAAGTTAGCTTGAATAATTATGCCCAAATAGTTTGTGATAATAAAACCAAAGACAATAGTTTAGATTCTTAAACAATTTCTTTTATAAAAATTTTCCCTTCAATTTTTTTAAGTGTCCCTGGACTGAATATACCCAAATCACTTCAAAGAATTTAATATCAAATAAATAAAAATAACTTACACTTCCTGTAATGTTTGTGATTCCAAGCTGATGTTCCAGTTAGATAATCGATTATGACTCAAATCCCTGAAGGAGGACAAAACAGCATCCTTAATTTAATGTTGGAAAGTAGACTTAAAAAAAACAACAGGACCTCGGGGTATAGCTCAGTGCCTAACATGAGAAAGCCCCAGCATCACCAAAAGAAAAAAGCAAAGCAACTAAAATAGGAATTCTAAAAGTCCTATTAAATGTGAATTTGAGGACAAAAAGAAATGTTTGTAAGTAAAATTTGTCTACATTTCAAAATAGCTGTTTTATTTTTAATTTTATGTCTTTAGTAGAGAATACATTCATATGGTTCAACAATCAAAAAATTATACAATAAAAATTTCCTACCCTTGCTTCCAGCCACCCAATTCCCCTTCCCTCCAGCAACAAATAAAAATAGTGCATACTACTTCTTGTGCAGTATTCCAGATATTTTATGCTATACTGAGCAAACTTTCACACAAAACGTAGAATGTACACATTATTTTGCCTCTCAGTTTCTTTCATTCAACCATAAGTTTCTTAGGCCTGGGGATGCATGCAGCTCCAGCGGGAGATCCCCAGTAGACCATGGTGGGTAGAAAAATCTGT
This sequence comes from Fukomys damarensis, assembly GCF_012274545.1. Taxonomy (NCBI): domain Eukaryota; kingdom Metazoa; phylum Chordata; class Mammalia; order Rodentia; family Bathyergidae; genus Fukomys; species Fukomys damarensis. The sequence goes on along the minus strand of NW_022900945.1, from coordinate 43,955,315 downwards.
TTTTTTTTTCATTCCTTGTAGAGATTATATAATGTTGAATCAGCTTAAATTTGAAGGCAGATTTTACAAATCAAAAGTCTGTAGGCTGGAGATTTAGCTCAGTAGTACTGCGCCTACCTTGCAAGCACAAGGACCCAAGTTCAGTGCCCAGTACCAAAAAACAAACAAACAAAAAATTGAAGTATATCAGTATCTTTCTAGTTTCAGGAGAAGGAAATTAATCTCAGCTTAAATTAGTTAATGATGATGACAGTGGTGGCGAACTTATTAAGTATCAGGTAGTCTTCTATATACATTATACATATATTAGCTACTAAATTCACACAAGAACTAATTTACAAAGTACTTTTATAATCTTCACTTTCCTAATATGGCAACAGGCACAGAGATTAACAATTTGTCAACCCAAGGTCACACAACTATTAAGTGAGGAAGCTACAAACTCAAAATTCAAGCTCACTTCCAGCAAGCAGTTTAGGCTGAGGTGGAATCCAACCCACACAAGCCGTCTGCTCACAATATGTACTGTATGTTACAATATGGCTAACAATAGGGACATACTCGAGAAACATTACAGATCAATTTATCTCACTGTGCCACCACAGGCAGTTGACAAGAGGCATGCAGGTTTGAATGATGTCTCTATCACAGCAGAATAATCTGTTCTCAGCTAGACTCATGCCTGCCCATCTGTAAAAACCTAACCACTCTCATTTAAGAGTTTAATTTACACCATGAAATAATTAAGGCTGCATTAAACCACCACTTTTCCATAAGTGTTCTAAAGCTTTTATTCCAAGATATATGGCACGAGGCAGCAGTTTAAAGATACTCATGAATGAAAGGAAACATAAAGGATACAAAGATAAATTTGCTCCACATAAAAATCTTACATTGGGTCTAAGGATGTAGCTCATGCATGGTAAAGTAACCTGCCTAGCAAACAAAAGGCCTTGGAGTCAAATCCTCACACTGCAATATACAAAGATATTTTTTAAAGTCTTACATTCAGCGCTAGGAGTGTAGCTAATTGGTAAAGCATATAGATTAAAATGTGCAAAGCCCTGAATTCAATCTGCAGCACACACACAAAAAAGAGTAAGCCCCTTATATTCAGATACGTGCTCACACTTGCTATTAAACACAGAATTTCATAGAAGTGAAAAGTTTTGTTACTGATTTATAGCATTTCAACTCTAGCAGAAATTCAATTGTTCTATTTTAAATTAGCTATTCCATATTCTGCTTGAAACTCATTCATATGGCAAATGAAGCATAATAATATCAGGCAAGGATAATATGATCTAATTCTGTATCTCATGACTCCTAAAGTTTAGCATTTTTCCCCCCTGGAGATTCATAAGCATTCTCAATTTATTCATAAATTCTGAGATTAAGAATTTAAATTGGGCACACTTATGCAACTTCATATAAATAAAATGTTCATAATGCCTTCTTGACCCCTACATCTCTCCAGCAGTGTAACTCTTGACTATATTCATCACCAAGAGTTCTATGGACATTACTCATGAACATATGGTAGATAGCATGGGATGCATGCTTATAATCCCTGCTACTCCCAGCTACTGGGGAAGCTGAGGGAGGAAGACTGCAAATTCATAGCCAACCTGGCTGGGCATGGTGGTGCATGCCTGTAATTCCAGCACTTGGGAGGCTGAGGCAGGAGGACTGCTGTGAGTTTGAGACCAGCCTAGGCTATAGAGTGAGTTCCAGGTCAGTCTCAGCTTCATAGTGAGACCCTGTCTCAAAAACAAACAAAGCCAACCTGGGCAGTTAGCGAGATCTATTCTCAAAGTAAAAAGGGTTGGGGATGCAGCTCAGTGGTAAAGCCCAGCAGTTGCCCAGCATGAATGAGGTCCTGGTTCAATCCCCACTACAGAAAGAAAAAGAGGGGGAGGAGGTAAAGGGGAGAGGGAGATACGAAGACAAAGGAAGAGAAGGGGAGAAAGGGGGAAAAGGGGTGCGAGTACTACTGATTGGAGTTGGAGTTAGCTTGGTGGTAGAGCTCTTGCCTAGCATGCCTAAGGAACATGGGCTGGGGAGAGGATAAATACTGATAATCATTTTTGAAGGAAATAATTATTAAATCTAAAGCAACAAAATTAAATTCAATTTATGCATAGCTTAAAAACTTTGCATAATGAGTGAAAACTGTCCAATCTCTATTTGGGGAAAAAGTAATTTTTCTTTTTTTCTTTTTTTCTTTTTTTTTTTTTTTTTTTTTTTGTATGGGGTTCACTTTTT
>NW_022900945.1:43930976-43952886 GCF_012274545.1 Fukomys damarensis | reverse complement strand
TTTTTTTGAGAGGGACTCACTATGTAGTTGAGACTGACCTGGAACTCACTATATACTCCAGGCTGGTCTCGAACTCACAGCAATCCACCTGCCTCAGCCTCCTGAGTGCTGGCATTACAGGCATAATTTCTTTGAAGAAATGATGGGCTTTTCAAGGAGCCAAAAGGATACCTGAAATACTTTGGACCCTCTATATAAGGTAATGCTGTATTAAGAATATATGCTTCAATGGCATATAAAGACGAACTGAAATAGACTCCCAACATCATACTACCACAGAAAGCAACCGGTATACATACTATGACAGCTGTTACTAAAATATAAGGTATCTACCTAGAATTTTATGTATCTACGCCATCAGCAGGTATTCATACAATGAACATTTACTGAAGCATGTACCATGTGCTGTGTTAAGTGCTAGGGTTACAAATATGTCAATCTTTATTTTCTCTACACAAAAAATGTGTAACCTTTCTCTATTTCTCAGTCACTCCAACACTAAAATCAATATCAATTCGACTCTTCCCCTTCACTAGAAATGGATAAACTAAGCATGCCTTTCTTTTTTCTTTTCCTTGTTTGTTTTTTAAATATATAGTCTCATCATGTTGCCAAAGCTGGTCTCAAATCATGGGTTTAATGATACTCCCACCTCAGCCTACCAAGTATCTGGGACTACAGGCACATACCACCATGCTCAGCTTTTGTTTCTCTTTAAAAAGTACCTCAATTTACTGAAAGTTGAAGGATTTAGACTAAGAATTTAAACCAGGCATGGTGGTGCACACCTGTAATCCCAGCTACCAAGGAGGCTGAGGCAGGAGAATGACATTTGAGTACAGCCCACGCAACTCAGGAAGACTGTCTCAAGATTAAATAAAGGCAGATCGCTTCTCGACCTTTTGGCTAATATCAAATGTAAAATTAAATAAAGGCTGAGATATATAAAGCTCAGTGGCGGAATGCCCTGGGTTGTTCAATCCCCAGTACTGGGGGTGGGGGTGTTGGACAGCTTTTTAAAAATGAAGTTTCTCATTATTCTTGCCTATGTCCAAGCATTAATTCCATTTAGTTTGCATAAATGAATGATAGTTTGCCTTTTATTGCTAGCATTTTTCAAAGTATTTTCCCTTGAAACATCCTCAAAATGTACTTAAGTCAACACTTGGGCTAGAGATTTAGCTCAGTAGAACTGTGCCAGTTTTGCAAGTGCAAGGTCCTAAGATCAATCCCCAGTACTGGGAAAAAAAATCAACACTTTCATTTATTTTCTAACACCTCTAGTATGAGTATTTATGAGTATGATGACTGAAGAATAAAGGTTTCACAGAAGGGCTGACTTCAGCGTTGTAAACTCAGCTCCTGCTCATGCTAATCTAGGGGGATGCAGCTGTACTAAATGCTGAATTATTAAAGGTCTTAATATCATGTGGAGCCAGAGGTGCCACTAATGTAGCCTTGCAATACCTCAGGGTGTAAATTATTTATAGAATGTATTGGGCAATCACAACAGCTTGAGGAGCAAAGCAAGTCCTGCAAGCTACTTGCAAAGAGGCTCTCGCTGCAGACATGCAGGGGTTCTCTTCCACACAGGCACATATGCACACCTCTGAATGGACAATTTGCTTTCTCAAGAATCTGTAACACTAAAAGGCTGAGTGGACTTCAACAACAAAACCTCTGATGGAGGGGGGCTCTGCAAAGTTAAAAGATACAAAATAGTTCAGCTAATATTTTAGGTAAGACATTGCTTCACTTAGCAAGCTGGGGATTTAGCTCACTGGTTCTGCTGCCTGCCTCGCAAGCACAAGGACCTGAGAGTTCAATCCCTCCTACCAAAAAAAAAAAAAAAACTTTAGCATGATTATTTAGCAAAATTTGCCATCTTCTGTGAACGGAAATCCCTGTCTTTTTAGAATATACCTAGCATTATTTATTTTTTAATATAATAAAGGTTGGGGGCCAGGGATTTAGCTCAGTGGTTCGGTGGCCTGCCTTGCAAGCGCAAGGACCCGAGTTCAATCCCCCGTACCAAAAAACAAATAAAATAATAAAGGTTACTATTATAATCAATTACCATGCTATGATTTAGTATGCCAGTGATCTGATATTCCTGGGGTATAATGACCTAAACACAAGAATTTTGAAATAGCTTGAAATTCTGTCTGCTTTTATAGGTTTGCTTTTCCTTTACCAGTAAGAGCTTTAGTCTAAAGGTTCTCACTTCTTGGAACTGCCAGCCTTCCTGTCTATAATGGCCTGATTATTTTTTCGAATTTGTCACTTATAATCAGAAGTCTAGAAACCCCCAGCACTGTCTGAATTAGGACTAAATGAGATCTGAGGAAGAGTCTCCTTTATGAATAAAAGGATTCCATTTTGGCTTTGCTTTATGGTTAAAGTAGAGATAGCTGAAAATACTGAATAAATATCTTCAGGATAAATAAGATGTGTGGTAGCATGTAGTAGTAATCCATAATAAACTTTCTATCCTTCATTTGTACTACTGATTTGCAACACACTGTACAATATCTTTTATGTGAATCCACAAAGCTAAAAGATTGTAGGAAAATGGGAACATTTGTTTCACGAATAAGGGCCATATTTTATTTTTTCCATTATCTTTCCTTGGGTACCTATTAATTAAAAATATTTTAATTGGAGGGCTGGGGATTTAGCTCAGTGGTGCCAGCACCTGCTTCACAAAAGCAAGGACCCAAGTTCAATCCCCAGTACCAAAATATATATATATATATTTTTTTTTCAATTGGAGACTGCAACAATAAAATAAAAAACAATTCTACAGATACATTTAAGAATACCGTCTTTGAAGCTGGACACGGTGGCACACTGTAAATCCAGCACTCTGGCAGGCTAAGGCGAGAGGATCACAAGTTTGAGCTCAGCCTGAACAACTTAGCAACTTAGAAAAATCATGCTTCAAAATAAAATAAAAGGGGTTACGGATGTAGCTCAGTGAAAAAGTCCTGGGTCCAATTCCCAATATTTAAAAAAACAAATAGTACCTCAACAAAAAAAAAAGAACACAGTCTTTGTATACCCACTTCTGGGACGGTTGGCAAGTCATTAGCCTCTCTAAATTTCGGTTTCTTCTATCATAAAATGAGAATATCATACCAACTATATTGGATTGAAAATTTAAAGTATATCAATAAAATTAAAGGAACTGGGCTGGGGATTTAGCTCAGTGGTTCTAGAGCCTGCCTGACAAGCGCAAGGACCCAAGTTTGATCCCCAGTACCACAAAAAATAAATAACTAAAATTAAAGGAATTAAATATAAATTAAAAGAATAAAATGCTTAGCACACTGTTCAATGTGTAAATGTTATTTTAATGCTAGATTCAAAATAGGAATATGGTCCAGGATGATGTCTTTTCTGATTATCTATCTCCTGCACATGCAAGTATAATCCACCCCTATTGTAACTTTAATTGAACTACTCTGGTACATTAATGTATCAAAGTACTAATCTAAGCATTGCTTTTGAATTCCAATTTCATAGGATGATGTCAATCATAAGAGAGCCTGCCACAGCTTTTGTCAACCTACTGGAGGTTCATATCTGTATTGGGATATATACTTATATTACAAGACTTGATGTTTCAAAATTACCCAGTGATATCATTTCTACAAATTTCTACCTACTCATGGAACTATGAAGTTATCTACCAGAAAGTTATTATACTAACAAAATTATAAAAGAAACCTACATGTTTATCAAGATGAGATCAGTTAAATAGCTTAGGAAAGTTCCATATAATGGAATTCTCTGCAGACAGTAAAAAATATACATATTTATACTAAGTGTACAGTGCAGGGTGGCAAACCTATGGCTAACATGCTGCAGTGGGCTGTTGTTATTACTGAAAGCTCTAAAAGGTTCGCCATCACTGGTATAGTGTGTATTTTAAAAGAAAAGGTAATATAAGTGGTATGTGGGTGTGTGCGTGTGTGTGCGCGTGTATAACATTATTGGTATAGTGTGTGTCTTAAAAGGAAACAGATATATGCATAAAACTTTAAGAAGCATACACAGGAAATAATATTGGGTTTTCCTTGAGTATGACAAAAGAACTTGTTCTTTTCCAATCTAAATGCTTCAAAAACATTTTAATAGTTTACCATGGGAAAGCACTAATTTATTTAAAAATAAAATCACCATCTGAAAAAAAAAAGTCTACCTTTCCAAAATGTGCCATTAAATAACATTTTAATTCATTTTCTGAGATTACAATTCTTCCTAAGGGCTGGAGGTGTAGCTCAGTGGTGAGGTATTTGCCTAGCATGTGTCAGGCCTTGAGTTCAATTCCCAGTACCACAAAAATAAACAAACAAAAAATAACAAATCTAAGTAGTAACTCAGCCAGAAATGTAGTCCAGTGGTACAGTACTTGTCTAGCATGTGATCAATCCCAACACACACACAGAAACAATTCTTTCTACATAACCCATCATTCCTTTACGCCCATGTAATTTAACCTGGCACCAAGTCAACAATCTTCTCAAGCAAGCACACCGATGCTGACAGTTTGTTATGCTCTTCCTTGTGTGCAAAGATTTTCATTATATAAGCAAACAATCGCAGTGACTGAATTAGATATATAAAAAACAAAATAAGAGGAACCAAAATTTAAAAGCTTCTAGTTACAAATTTACACCAGATTTCACTACTGTCGCAATTTAACTTTTTCACTACAATTTAACTGCTTACAATTTGACTTTAAAACTGCTAATCACTGCATGTTATTCTGGAAGTTGTTACAAATGACATAATTACAGTTTGTTTTTTTTAAGGAAAGGTTGGGAAAGGGCAAAAGAAGTAGAGGTAAAAATACACATACTTTCTAAAAATTTTAGTTTACAAGGGCCGGGGATTTGGCTCAGTGGTTCTGCTGTCTGCCTCACAAGCTCAAGGGCCCTGTTCCATCCCTGGCACCAAAAAAAATAGAAAATAAAATTTTAGTTTATAACAAGATAATTTATGTTAACTCTTCCATTCTTGTGGTTTTTGTCCCAAACATGAAATTAGTAATTTGGCATTGGTAAATTGCTTTTTTTTTTTTTTACTTGCATCATCTGAATAGCCTAACACGTTTTATGACTGAAATAATAGAGAATAAATGCATTGAGTTACTTTGGCACAGAAAATAAAATATGGCATAAGAATGCATTAGAGTACTCTTAAAAAAATTTTTGGTAAGCTCTTAATATGATGTGATCTTTTCTCCATTGGTTAAATGCCAGTTTTTCATTAGGCTAGAAGGACCTTTAAAGAACTGAGTAGAAAATGTCACAGATCTAAGAAAGGGAAATACATTTTCAAGCATTATGAAGCCAAATGATTATCTTAATATAAAGTATCTGATTACTTACAGGTTGATTGTGTATGTTGTATAATGAAAAATGCAAATTATTTTCAATGTAATGAAACATAACTAAAAAAGAAAAAGAAAAGAAGAGGAAGAGGAAGAGAAGGACGAGGAGAAAATACCATGTCACGGCCATTATTTCATTAGGCAGGAAGGTTGAGATTTGAGGCTGCATAGCCCTAGCTTACTCTCCATCTTTCCAATAGAAGCCTTGTTCATCTTTCCTAATTCCTCAGGTACTGTTCCCATGCACAGGAAGATCCTATCAGAAAGGGGGAAGGTTGAATATTAAAGTTCTAATGGATACACTTAGCACAGTTTCTTCTACGTGGTTCTCATATTTAAAATTAGGTGCCAAGCACAGCAACAAAATTAGTGTGGGTATGTTAATATTAAGACAATCTTGACTGCCTATACAAACAGAAGCAAATAAGATTAAGATGATATGACAGGACTGGGAATTTAGCTCAGTGGTTCCGCTGCTTGCCTCACAAGTACAAGGTCCTGAGTTTGATCCCTGGTACCAAAAAAAAAAAAAAAAAAGATATGACAGCAGTGATAAAAGTGTGTGTTTAGCATGTACAAGGCCTAGGGTTCAACGCCCAGTATAACAGTGGGAGGTATGTATGATTTTTCTCATTTCGAATTAGAAAAAAAATGTAACAATGATAATCAATTCTAGGGAAAGTGTGATCAAACAGGCATACTCACAACACCAAAAGGTATTTAAATCAGTGACTTACACTGATTCAATCTAATATTAAGGTGAACCAGGCTAGACCTGCATGAACACCAAGTCAAAGTCATCTGTATCAGTTTTCTTATTCAATTATCTTCTCAGCAAAAATGTCTAGAAGATTGCATTAGATTTTGTGGGCTCATATCTTCTGTTTACTACTTCTCAATATACCAGAATAAAGACAAACTATGTTAAAATCTTCAGTGCAGTTTAAAAATGCACATTACATATGCTTTGAAATGACTGTTGAAAATGAAACATTTCATGGAGGTTTGGTGGCACATGCCTATAGTCCTAATACTCAGGGAGACTGAAACAGAAAGACTGCAAGTTTAAGTGCAGTTTGAGCAACTTAGGAACTTGGCAAGACCCTATCTCCAAATGTTAAAAAGGGTAGTGTAGAGGCTGGGGATTCAGCTCATTTGGGCTGCCGCCTGCCTCACAAGCACAAAGTCATGAGTTCAATCTCGGTACAAAAGGGGGAAGGTAGTGTAGGCATATAGCTTAGGGCAAAGGCCCTGGGCTCAATTCCCATTACTACCCCCCAAAAAAACAGGTTTATATTCAGAGAATTAAACAAGAACTGAAATTAACTTCCCTCCCATTATCACCTTCTAAAACCTAATGGTGTTTTCCAAAGAGAATTTCAATATTTACCAGTACCAGCACAAATGCCTAAAGGAAGGATACAATATATTCTCCTTCCTTTAGGAAAGAAATATGAAATACAGGCAAAGTTATATAATTCTTTGCTTGATATCACACAAGTCACTGGTAGTGAGCCCAGGACTTTTAAAGAGATTAGGATTGAATCCACATGTCAACAGTGAAACATTTTGCCAATGTTACTAAAACACAGTAACTAACAGCTACTGAGGTTCAACCTTGTTTCATACTAGACAGACTTCCCCAAAGTAAATAAATGTCTTTTGTGCACTAAAAACCAACCTACTTATAACTATTCTAAAGGAGCAAATGCAAATAATTCTTAAAAAGCTTACTATAATGAGAAAAGGGGCTAAAAAATGATAGGTAAGTAGACACATGTAATCCAGTGAAATTAATCTAGCACAGCAGTTGTTCCAAATACTGATCCATCATGGAGTTTTCACAGTCTATATGAAAATAGTAAGGGGCTGGGGATTTAGCTCAGTGGTTCCTCCACCTGCCTCACAAGCTCAAGGACCAGAGTTCAATTCCCAGTACCAGCAAAAAACAAACAAACAAAAAAGAAAATAGTAAGGACAAGATTACAAAAGTTTTTCAAAAAGCTAAATTTATTTGGTAAATACAACTGTTCTTTATTATAATAAGTACTGTATATAATTCTTAATATTTTTTGACACTCCCATGAAGTGATCATAACAACTGGAGACATGAGTTTTAACACCCTTACTTGACAAAACTAGAAATTAATATAAGTGGTCCTCCAAGTTTGTGTGTTTGTATGTGTGCATGTGTGTGTGTAATCAGAATATGATACAGAATTAGGTCAAGTTCTGAATACTAATATTTAGAGAAGCAAAAAGATAGTATCTACATTAGGTCTCAAAAAAACAGGATTGGGTTTGGGGTGCGCTCTTACAAAGTACCATAGCATTCACCTCACAGGTTCAAGGCCTTGAGTTTCATCCCCAGCGTCTCTCTCTCTTTCTCTCACACACACACACACATTAACGAATCCTTCCCACAATCATTTTAACAACTGCCACAAGTTTGAACATCTGAGTTTAAATTACTAATACGGGGCATCACCTATGTATTTTAAAAATTCATACTACATAATCCCAGAGTACTTGGTGTTTTTATGGCAATGGTAACTGCTGAAGAATGTTTCATTTCCCAATCTAAAACAGCACAATCCTATTTTTTTAATATTCTAAGAGCTCTTCTGCTAATGTAAGACCCATCCAATTACATTTCTATAATAGAACTGGTCTCCAAAGCATTTCACTTCAACTGAAAATGTCAATTTCATTACAGGGCATTTCAAATTTCTTAATGTCACTTGGTTTTAGGCAATTTGTCTTGATCAAACAAAAATCAAACAGACCCAAAATAAATACACCTTACATAAAAATTTTTCTAATTACTGTTTACCTTACAATGAAGGGTCTTAAAAGGACACATTTCAATTACAGAAAAATGAAGTTGGGTTGTTTTTAAACCTGAGCAAGATTTATTGTCATATTCAGGTAGCTGTTCCAAAAATTTCTTAGAAAAAAACCTCTTGCTGCAAACAAGATGCACAACACTGCACAATGATATGAATTTTTAAATTTGAGTCAAAAGAACCAGTTAGCTACCGGAGTCGCTATTATAAAAAGAAACCATTACTAGACTGCAATTCTGTTTAGTACAACATCTGGTTAATTTCCTCAAGGAATATATGAAGTAGCTTTTTTCCTATTTATGCTAACCTATTTGTAAATATTTATGTGCATATATATTCATCTCTTCAACAGAGACCACCTATTTCCAAAGAAAATGCCAAGAGCCCCTCATTTTAATTACACTCCAAGATGTTCTTTTTAGTGATGACTTTTTGAGTCGACTCTAATACAAGCCTGTCAATTAATAACTGTGTTGCTCAGTTAGTGGAAGAGAAATAACTGTATGATGGTAGTTAAGAATCCCCATAATTGCAGTATTTAATACGTACTGTTGTTCCTAATGCCACCAGGCTGACTCAGACTAATGAGCTCTTCAGGTGCCACTAGCTAATAAAGACCTGTCAAGATGAAAACTCAGCAGAGGATACACCAGAATTTATTCATTCAATCAACGTACTTGACTGTACTGTACTATAAACAAAATGGCCTAATTTTGAGGTTCTCTGCCACAAAGAAATGGGCTGAAAACACCTAAAGCATCACAAGGCTCTAGAAAAAGTACTCATTCCTTGCCTTACGTGGTATATTAAGTCAATTCAAGAATGCTACTTATAAAGATATTCTTGAAGCCGGGAGTGGTGGCGCAAGCCTGTGATCCCAGCACTTGCTAGGTTGAGGCAGGAGGATGGGCTCCGCAGAGGGACTGACTCAAAAAAATGAAAATAAAGATATCATGGTTAGTACTGAATCTCCTGATATATGTTGAAATTTTCAACCCTGTTAAGTATCAAAAACTGCAGCACAAAATGAGCTAATACTCAAACTAGAGACAAAAGACAGTTCACGCGTCTTTGGCAATCATGTTTATAAAGTCACATGTGCCAGCGGGCCCTACGAGCTCAGGTACAAAATAAACGAAAAGCCGAAAGAGGCTGCTTATTCGACCCTCCCCTCCGCCATCCAGAGAGTCCCAAGCAGTGCAGGACCCTTGAGTCCTTAACATTAACTATCCCCGCCCCGACTCCTCCCCAGTCCAGAAAATTAGGCTCCTAGGTCGAGAGACTCTTAAAAGCGTGGTGTTCACACGAGTCTCCAGAAACCTTAACAACGGCTTTTTCAGGCTCCCCCACCGCAAAGTTCACAACATCGGAAGGGCAGTTGCCTTCAACACCTGAGGTTCCGACCCGAGCCCCCCACCTGACCTGCCCGCCGCTGTGCCCTGCGGAGGGGCGCCTGCCCTCTCCTTCGGTCCCTCAGCTCGGCCACTACTCACAAGCTGGAAGTGTCGGGGGGCAGCGGGCCCGACAGCGCCCTCCAGCTCAGCGCGGGCAGCTTCCTGCGACTGCAGTCCAGCAGAGAAACGCTGCAGGAGCAGGGCGCGGGGCAGGGGCCTGCCCGGGCGCCGGGCAGCAGGAGCACCGCCTGGGCGAGGAAGAGGAGCCGGGAAAGGGGTCCGGACCCCAACAGCTGCTCCTCCCGGACGCCTAGAGGCGCCGGCGCCATCTTCCCCGCAAACCGGACCAGTCAAAAAGAGCCGCCTGCTAGACTAGGCGGCACAGCGGAGACGTCTGGCGGCTGTGAGACTGCCCGAAACCCTGCTCGTCACGTGTACACTGTAAAAGCAGGCGAAACCCAGAAGCCGAAGAACAGCGGGGGCGGCGGCCGCGGACACAAGGCTGAAGCACTACAGGAAACTCTCCTCCACCCCGCCCCGCGACGTAACGTCTTCACGCACAGAGACCAGCCAACCGGAGCCACGGAACGGGTTGCGTCGGGGCGGGACTCCGGAGGAGGCGCGGCCCCAGCCTTCCGGTTTACTTAGGAGGGCGTTGAAGCGTGTGGCTACATCGGTGTCCCTCTGCAGTTCCGTCGAAGTTCCTGCGATGGAGGGCGCTATGGCTTCTTAAGAAGGAACAGAAGAGCGAATCCCTGGGAGTCCCCAGTACTCCCTCCGGGTGTAGCTACCTTCGTATTGGGAGTCTTGCGCTCTCTGGGCTCCAAGAAAGGGCTGCCTTCCGAGCCACAAACACGAGGGCGCGGGGAAGCTTCCATCCTGGCTTCGGCCTTCACTGCCCCCTGCTGCTTGTCCTGCTGTTCTGCAAAGGTCCGGCACCTCCGCTCTCCCGTCAGCATGCTCTCCATTCACGGTTGATTCATCTCGGCACTCCCAGGTTCTGTTCAGCCTTCGAGTCTCAGGAAATACTCTGCTCCGTTTGGGAAGGTGATGCTCTTGATGCACGCTTTCAGAAAAAACACGAGGGACAAGTAGATAAAGATGGGGGGCTGTCAACAAAGTGAAGCCTGAGAGGAAAATATTATTTATCCTGATGCAGAGGCTATGGGAAACTTAGTCTAAGTACTTTATGCTCACTCAGCTGTAAATTATATCCAACATTATGAATAAAACTTCGAGAATAATAGTAATGGTTCACTTAAGTGTCGAGTGTTTTAAAGTATTTGCATTTATTACCGTGTATGACCTCTCACTGTGCAAGTGACAAGTGCTTATTCGACCCTCCCCTCTGACATCCAGAGAGCTTTATTGCTGACCAGAAAACAATATCTGAGTGTTAAACCGAGTGACCCCCAAGGCAGAGGCAAGGTTAGAAATAGTATGAGTTTTCTGACTTGTAAAATTTGAGCAGATTAAAGAGTAATAGTACCTAGGTTATAGGGTGGTGTTACAAAGTAACTGAAGTCAAGCTTTCCCGTGGCAATTTTGGGGTCATAATAAAACTTTTTAAAAGCCTTTTACCGCCGGGCGTGGTGACACACGCCTGTAATCCCAGCACTCAGGAGGCTGAGACAGGAGGATCGCTGTGAGTTCAAGACCATCCTGGGCTACAAAGTGAATTCCAGGTCAGTTTCAACTACATAGTAAGACTCTGTCTTTTAAAAAAAAAAAAAAATTGCCTTTTACCATGGTGGTGCATACCTGTAATCCCAGCACTATGAGAGGATGAGGCAGGAGGGTCACACCCAGGAGCCCAGTCTGAGCAATTTAGTGAGACATTGCCTCAGAGAAAACATTTTTAAATGGGGCTGGGGATTAACTCTGCAAAGGCCCCGGGTTTAGTCGTGTTTTATTTTTCATTTTTTTAATATGGAAGCTTTTATTGGAATCAAGGCCATATCCATTGTTTTAATTCAAACGGGGGTGAGGAGGGTGCGGCTGGCTATTGAACCCAGGTGCAAGTACTTAACCACTGAGCTATATTCTCAGGCCTCAAACCAAACACCCCCCACACTGCCTGGTTTTGACTCTGCTACTGAGCTACATCCCCAGTCCTTTGTTATTTTTATACTTTGAGGAAGGGTCTCCCTAAGTTGCCCAGGCTGGACTCAAATTTTGTGATTGTCCTGCTTTAACCTTCTGAGAACCTGAGATGGGCATGTGCCTCCAAGTGCAAATGTTTTAAATCACAAAATAGCATGAAACAGCCTCCTTTCCCTGGCTGTTGAGTAGGGTTAATAACATCCAGTAAGAAACAGGGACGGGCATGAACCCCACAATTAAAGGGGGTATGCAAATACCTCTCCACATTACAACTTCAGAGCTTTCCCCATAAAACTATGGGCCCGTTAGAAATTCATGTTCTCTAACCTATGTCCTAACCAATGTTGTGCACAAATCACCCCAATTTAAAGAAGTCTTACCAGTTTACCGCACATTATTTTTACCATTCTGATAGCACTTACATCACTGAATATATTTTTGTGTTCCCCATATCAGCTAGCACACTACCTGGCACATAGTAAATGGATAGTAAATGTTTGATGAATGAGTAGATGAGATTATACTAAAATCAATATGATAAAATTACCTAAATAATTATAACCAAAAATAATATACCAATAATAAAGAGAATAATGGAATAAGCCCCCATATATCTACCTGGATTTAGCAAGTAACATGTTTCTTAACAGTTCAGTGATTCTTTTCTCATTAACAGTGGAATTAGGGATTTTATATTCATTACCCTAATTAATGTCTAATTAATCCTGGGAATAATTCTTAAAATTCAGTGAAATATGTGAGCAAAGAGTATTTCACTGTGGATTTCCAAAAAAATTTTTAAAAACCCTCTCACTCACTTTGCATCATTATTCCAAACCTTCACATGGGCCCAACCCCCTTATATTTTAACTGTCCTAAGTCTCATTATTTCACAAGTTTGATATTTGCCAAGTCATAGCTGAATAGCCTGATTGATTCCATTCTCTCAGAATCATTCTGAGAGAATTCATTCTTTCAGGATCACCCATGCTTTTTCCTCCCTTGCCTGTAACTAGACTTAGTTGATTCCTGCTCAGGAATAACTCACTTCTCCATCTCCATTGCTACTTTTCTAGACCTTCTTCCCTCATGTGTACTATGGCAATAGCCTCCTATCCTCCTGTCTCTCCATTTCGTTCTTTCTTTCTTTCTTTTTTTTTTTTGTACCAGGGATGGAACTGGGTTCCTTACACTTGTAAGGCAGGCACCAGAACCACTAAGCTAAATCCCCAGCCCCTTGTTTCTCCATTGACTCAGCCTCTAAATCAGTGATGGCGAACCTTTTAGAGACCAGTGCTCAAACTGCAACCCAAACCCCCCTTTCTTATGTAAGTATATAAACCCACAAGCGGACACTGCAATTAAACCTGAATACTGAGGTTTTAGTTTAGAAAAAACAACTTACCCAATGGTCAGTGGCTGGGGCAATTAGGTTCATGTGCCAACCGAGAGGGCTCTGCGTGCCCTCTGCTTGCACAGTGCATGCCATAGGTTTGACACCACTGCTCTAAATTGGGACTGGATGATCTTTCCAGAGAATACTGACACAGGTAAGTTGATAGCTTCTCCCTACATGAAAATATTTTATGTTCCCATCACTTCTCAGCCTTTTGGCTAAGATCAAGTGTAAAATATTGTATGTTCCTTGTGGTTTTTATTTCACTTGTTGTTGTTTTCCTAACATTCTATAATGAACATGGACTATTTTGGAACACAGGAAAAATATTTAAGTTAATGACTCTTCATTGCCTATGTTATAAAATTCCAAATTCTTTGTACTACTGTTTAAGGCTCTACCATCAGACCTGAGCCTACCTCTCTCCTACATTTCCCATATCTTCTCTCCATTTTTTCCATATTCCAGCCATAGAAAAACTATTTACCTTTCACAAATGGGGCCATAAATGTATATACCTACTTTTATGTGCTGTTCCTCATACTGCTGCTCTTCCCCCGTTCTTGGCCAGACATTTCTTCTGCGCTTATCTTCTTCCTCTGTAAAGATTGCTTTGACTCTTCTAGGCATTTGGTTTCTGCCTCAGTTCTGCAACAGTCCGTGGTATACACACACACACACAGACTCTATATGCCTCACTTTCATGTCATCCCTGTGTGTGGAAATTACTTTTTTCTGGTTGTCCTCACTGCTCCTCTACTGAATAAACCCAAATCTACATAGAAAGCCTTTTGTCTCCTGCCATTTCTTCCTTCCTCCTCCTTTTCCCACTAAATAAAAAAGAATAATAATCATATTATTTAATACTCTTTATCGTTATTGAAGCAAAATATAAAGCCAGAGAAGATAGATAAATTAGACTTCAACAAAATTAAAACCTTTCTGGGCTGATGATATGGCTCAATGGTAGCATATTTACCTAGCATATGTCAAGGCCCAGGTTTGATTCCTAGCACCACAAAATAAAATAAAAATTTTGCACATTTTTTTAGAGTGTAATTCAGTTGTATAGCGCTGTTTAGCATGTGTGAGACATTGGGTTCCATCTTCCACACCTCCAACCACCCACTCCAAAAGCACAACAATAAAAAAATATGATCCCCAGGCTTGATGGTGCATGCCTGTAATCCCAGCCCTCTGGGAGAGTAAGGCAGAAGGATCACAACTTTGAGCCCAGCTGGAAAATCTTAGAGAGACTCTGTCTCAATATAAAAAAATTTTTTAAACGGCTGGGGACGTAACTCACTGTAAAGACCCTGAGTTTTGTCTCCAGTACTGACAGAGAAGAAGTGGGGAGGGACACTAGCAACAGAAGGAAACATTTGCAAGTTATATATCAGATAAAAGATTACTATCTAGACTATAAGGCTGGAGAGTAGCTCAGTGGCAAAGCCCTTGCCTTAGCATATGTGAAGCCCTTGGTTCAGTCCTCAGCACTGCAAAAAAATAAAAATAAAAAGTAAAGGGCTGGGGATTTAGTTCAGTGGCACCGCACCTGCCTTGCAAGTGCGAGGTCCTGAGTTCAATCCCGGTACCACAAAAAGATAGATAAATAAATAGTAATATATATCTCCAGAATATAAAGTATTCCTACAACTGAACAGCAACAACAACAAAAACTCAAATAACCCAATTTGAAAAATGAGTAAGGACTTAAGACATTTCTCCAAAGATACACAAATAGCCGGTGTAGGAGACAGCGTATGAATTTATCCCCAACAAAGGGGCAAATGAGGATGAAGACAAAAGACATGGAAATAATTTGGAATGAGGGGACCAGGGGGCTCTTGCCTCTAGTGGACAATGAGCCCTGAGCATTTGGCTCACCTTGCTTTTATTCACTTAGACTCGGGAACAAACAATTAGATTAATACAAGATTCATCTGCCTCTTGTTATGTGCCCAGGTAAACAACCAGAGCTGGGCTGCACTGACTCTTCTCTGGAACTTGCAACATGCTGGCATGCCTCACGTTGCCAAAGGAAGCATAGCTTGCTGTTTTTCTCCTTTGTGCTCACAGAGAAGCTCAGTAAGGCCTCAATCCTCATTATTTGGTGTCCTACAGCCAGTATGCACAATGGGCTGGAGATGTAGCTCAGTAATAATAGAGGTCTTGCCTAGAATGCAGGAGGTCAGAGGTTCAATTCCCAGCACCATACACACACCAAAAAAAAAAAAAAAAAAGTCAAGCATGCTGGTGGCATATGCCTATAATCTCGGGGCCCAAAAGGCTCAGGCGGGGGATCTCACGCAAGTCCAATCTCAAGTTCATTGACAGCTTGGACTACATGACAAAACCCCATCTGAAAAAAAAAAAAAGAGAGAGAGAGGCAGATGGGCCAGGGATTTAGCTCAGTAGTGTTGAGAAATGCTGGCCTTGAACTCATTATGTAGTGGCTTTGAGCACTAAGCAGTCTTCCTGTTTCAATCTTCCAAGTGCTGGGATTATAGGCATGTGCTATCATGCCCAGCTATTATAAAATATTGTTGGAAAGTATAAAGAAGACTGAATAGATGGAGAGATATAACATGCTCTTAGACTAAAAGAATCATTAATATAAAGATGTCAATTTACCTCAGATTGATTTATAGATTTAATGTAATCCCAATAAATATTCCAATGTGTGATATATGGTATTGCAAAGTAAAAACAACAGGAAAGATTCTTGCATTAAAAATGTAAAAAAAAAAAAAAAAAACTTGTCATACCAGGTATCAAGATGTGTTTTAAAACTAGTCAGGGATTTAGTTCAGTGGTTCTGCTGCATGCCCCGCAAATGCAAGGTCCAGAGTTTGATCCCTGGTACCTAAATAAATAAATAAATAAATAAAACGAATGTAATTTCAAAGTTAGAGTATTTCCCTGAGAAAAGCCCATGTCAGAGACTTGATTAGGCATTTGATTTATGACCCAGATCTTCATACCAGTGGTAGGAGGTAGGCTTTTTTTTCCCCCAGTACTAGGAAATAAACCCAGGGCCTCCCTGCTGAACTAGTCCCCAGCCTATTTATTTATTTATTTATTTATTTATTTATAACGAATCTCACCAAATTGTTAGACTACTCAGTTTGGGCTCAAGTTTGAGATCCTCCTGCCTTAGCCTTCAGTGTTGTAGAATACTGGGATTCCAGGCATGTGCCACTATGCTCAGCTAAGAGGACAGGCTTTTCATTAGCTTAAGCTAAGTTAATTAGATAATCATGTAAAAAATGAAATTGGATTCTTTCGTACCATATAAAAAACAATTCAAGACCTAAAAGTGATACACAAAGCTGTGAAGCTTTTACAAGAGAATATTGGAGGATTTTTTTCACATTGTAGTAGAAAAGGATATCTTAAGATATTGAAAAAAATTTTATATATATATATATATATATGCCATAGGAGAGAGGAATGATAAATTTGACTACCTTAAAATGAATGTTCATTCACAGAAAACACTATAAAAAGCTATTTGGAGATGAAAATGTAGCTCAGTAGTATTGTGTGTGAAGTCCCCTTTTCACCCACTTCCACCCCCACTCAATACTCTATTTTTATAAATAGATTAACTAAACAAAAAATTAACAAAGAAATATCAGCTCAATCACACCTTTGAACAAACGGACTTAATATATTATTATCTACAGAGTGTTCTATCCGACTACAACATAATACACATTCTTCTCAGCAGCATACTGAACTTTCTCCAAAATAGACCATATACTAGTCCATAAAGCCTGCTTAAATAAATACAAAAGAATTGAAGTTATCCTATGCATACTATCAAATCATAGTACACAGAAACTAGAAATCAGTTGAAAAAAACAACAACAGAAGTCTTACAAACACCTAAATATTAAATAACACACTCTTTTTGTTTTTGGTACTGGGACTTAGACTCAGGCCCTTGTGCTTGCGAGGCAGGCAGTGAAACCACTGAGCCAAATCCCCGGGCCTAAATAACACACTCTTGACCACTTAATGGGTCACAAAAGAAATCAAGGAATAAATTAAACAATTTCTAGAATCATATGATAATGCCAGCACAACATACCATTATGGGCACAATGAAAGCAGTCCTAAGAGGAAAATGTATTGCTGAAAATACATTAGAAAAACAGCAAGCTCAAATAAATGACATGATGTACCTCATGATCCTAGAAAAACAAGAACAACACATCCCAAACCTAGTACAAAAGCAAACAACAAAAAAAGGGCCAGGGACTTAGCTCAGTGGTACTGCTGCCTGCCTCAGAAGCAAAAGGTCCTAAATTCAATCCCAGTACCAAAAACAAAACAAAACAAATCTAGTACAAGAAGGACATCATAAAGATTGAATAGGGCCAGAGATTTAGCTCAGTGTTTCTGCTGCCTGCCTCCAAAGCACAAGGACCCGAGTTTGATCCCCGATACAAAAAAAAAAAAGAATAGAAATTAATGAAAATAAAACTAAAAAAAACTCCAAGAATCAATAATGAGCTAAAAGCTGATTCTTTGAAAGAATAAACAAAATGTACAAACCCTTAGCCAAATTTACCAAAAGAAGGAATAAAGAGATCCACATTAATGCACTTAGAAATAAACAGTTAAAATTACAACACTGCCAAAATATGAAAATCATTACAAACTACTATGAAAAACTGTAATGCAACAAATTGGAGACTCTTGAAGAAATGGACAGATTTTTAGAGACATAAATTACCAATACTGAACTCAGCCCTGGATTCAACCCCTGGTACCTCAAAAGAAGAAGGAGAATAAGGAGAAGGAGGAGAAGGAGCAAAGGGAAGGGGAGGAAGAAGAAGAGGAGGGGGAGGAAGAGGGAGAAGATAAGGAGGAGGAGGAGGAAGGAAAAGGAGAAGAAGAAGAAGAAGAAAAAGAAAAAAACTAGGAAAAACAACTGCATGACACACCATTCACATCCAAATACTGGGAAAATTAATAAAATATTAAAGTCTAACAATACCAAATGTCAAAGAGCAACAGGAACTCATATCCTGGTTTTGTTTTTGTTTTTGTTTTTGTTTTTTGGTACTGGGGATCAAACTCAGAACCTTGAACTTCTGAGGCAGGCATTAAAGCTGCTGAACTAAATCCCCAGTCCTTGTATCCTGTTTTTCTAGCAGCTTAAATTAATATAACCACTCTGGAGAACAACTTTGAAAGATCTTGGAACGTTTAAGATATACATTGGCAATGACGCCGCAATTTCATTCCTAGGTGTGTATCTTGGAGAAACTCTTGTATGTTGCTACAAAGGGTCATATACATGAGTATTAATTGCAGAATGATTTATAGTCATTTAATATTAGAAGCAATCTAATATCCACCAAGAAGAAAATGGGTAAATGTAACAGCACCAAAGATAAATCTCAATCTTAATTGAAAATGGGGGAAAAGCAGATTATTACAGTATTTCTAAAATATACAAAGTTGTAGTTATGCAAAATATATAACACAGTAAATATCTGGTGAAAACATTCAGAGAAATGGCAAGTGCCATTGCTTCTTGGCCTTTTGGTCAAGTGAAATGACAAGTACCAAGTTCAGAAATGTTGTGGCTTTTGTAAAGAGAAGTCTGACATGAGGTAGGTAGAAGAGGGAGTTGCAAGAAAGCACATGTCACAAAAAAAAGACAGAAAGAAAGCACATGTCTGTCCAGCCTCCACATGTGGGCCTCCAGAAGAGGAAGCAAAACCTGTATTCCTGTAAGTTTGTGAGCAGTCCTATTTACAATTCAGTTTTAATCTCCTTTTCTTTCCCTACGTTGTTTTTTTACTCCAACTTACCTTTAAACATAGAACAATGGGCTTTTAAATTTCATCCAGTAGCAGAATCACACAGAGGTCTTGTAATCTACAGATTGTTGAAATGGCCCCGAGTTTCTCATTCAATAGGGCTAGAGTGCGGGACTTGAGAATTTGCATTTCATCAAGTCCTAGGCGACGTTTAAGTGGCTGGAGCATGGACCACACTTTGAGATTCACCATGATGTCTATTATACACACTACATACGCTTTTGTAGTTGCGGGGGAATTAAGAGACAAAGCAATGAAAGAAAGCATGGCATTCTTCCTCCGCATTGTTTGGCCTGAGGCCAGCAGAGAAGCTCATAATTCTAGGTGGTGAGTGGGAGTGTTGACAGTGTGTAGCAGGTAGGAGCCAGGGAACGGAAGAATGAGTGTGATACGAATCCTGTCTCCCCCAAACATGTGCCAGTAAAGAGATAGGCGGATGCAACTTGTTGGGACAGTAACTGGTCAGACTTCTCATCCAGCCAGGCCCCCTCAGTCGCTGCTCCACCCCTCATTCTTGGTATAAACTAGTTTTATACCATGAATGTGTGGGGAGGCATGGGCTGAAAGTCTTGACCTTCACGTGTACCCAACCAAACTGTCCCTGGGCGGCCTGAGCTTTAAACTAACCTGCAGCAAGTCCCATTTTCTTGTTTTCAGTCAGGCCACTCCCCAGGCCTACTGCATTATCTTCTCAAGGTTGGGAGGAAACCAGCTCTCACTGCCCATGAGGCACTGGCGGTGATTTAATGAACTTGGGAACCTCAGGGTTTGGTTTTTCTCAGCAATCAGCAGGGGCACTCGTGCGTTCCTGAACCCTGCAGCCTTACCCTGCCCACCAACTTTCTAGGCTGGGAATGAATCCACAAACTCTTCAGCTGACTGAAAGCTCAGTGAATCTTGCATGCGTGCCTGCCTGCATATGTGTGTGCACGCCCAAGGTGAGCTGAAGCCCAGTGCATGGACGGAGGCCAGAGGCCTCAGGCTGACCATTATCCCCAGGCCAGAGCCTTCCTGTTCCTGACAGGGACCCTGTTGTTCTGCCAAAAGGACAGACTGGCACTCTATCTAATGAAGTTCTCAGTGATTTTGTAGATGATGCCCAGAAGACTCAGGCCTAGGGAAGTTCATGCTGCCAACCCTGGTTCCTTGTTCAACTCTCCTGTGGAAATGAGGCTAACCCGGAGCCTCCATCTCACTTCCCCAGCACAATGCCTATCCCCGAGGGACCCTGATCCTGGGGCTGAACCGCAGTGACAGCAACTGTTTGTTAATTGGACTAATGAGGGGCCTCGGGCAGAGGGAGAAAGAAGCTGGAAAAGAGGCTGACAGAGGTGTGAAGACAGGAACATATCAACAGCCCTGGAAGAAAGGTCTAGGGTTCACATTGGAATTAGCCCTCACTTTCTGAGTGTTTGGGGTGGGAACAGAGGGGATATGGAAGGTGCTTTTATAACCCCTATTCTTGATGGGAAACATGCTAATTTTTCACCAGCAGCAAATTCTAATCATCCCATTTCTTAAATGCCTGTATTCCAGGCACTGAACTCTTTTACGTGCTTTACTCCAGTAAATCTCAAGATCTGTGTAAGATGGGAATCCTCATTTTCTTTCTGCTGAAAGAAAACCAAAAGCCAAACAAGATTACCCAAAGTCACACTTGTACTAAGTGATCGAGCTAGGGTCTGAACCCAGAGGCCCAAACTTACCCACTGCTTTGTAGGAAGTGACAGAAAATGAGGCTCGATGTAGAAATACATGTAGCACTTTTTGAGCTTTCCTCGGTCAGACTGAGAATACTAAGCCTTTTACAGGTAGCAGCACCTCCAACCTTATGAGGCAGGTGTGTTTATTTTACAGATGAAAAAAATTTAGAGAGGTGAAGCAACTTGCCGAAAGGCATATAGCTAGGAAGTGTCCCCTCAGCAGTTGGATGCTCAGCTACCTGACTCCAGGGGATTCTCTCTCCATTTTGTTGCCTCACTTGCCCTGAGCTCCTGAAAGCCTCTTACGCACAAGAATGATAAGACATTCTCTTTTTCCATAGGGAAGTTCCAGTTTGACAGAGGGATGAGTCGGCCTTGGAATTTAGCCTTGGAATTTAGTGTGTGTCAGGAGCAGATTGCCAGGGGCCAGGGATAGAAGCTTATTTCCTGCAATTGCAAGGGTTCCTTCAAAGCAACCCCAGTTCAGCTCACCCCTGGCAGATCCAGGAAGGGGCATGAGGGGGCTGTTAGTGGCAAGACATTTTCCTCAACATTTTGAGGTTTAGGGATTTTTTTTTTTTTTCTCTTCCCATCAAGGACGCAAACAGGGTAGTTTGCCCTGGCAGCTGGGTCCTTCCTGTTTGTTCTCCTGAAGCAGTTCCAGCTGAACAGCCACTGGGAACCTGCTGCTTAAGCAGCTGGTGATGGACTGCAAAACAGCACAAGGAGCAGGGCAGGCAGGGGTCAGCGCCCTGCTGGGACTGTGCGCCAGGAGAGAGGAGCCAAGGATATGAAGGACTCAGGCAGGCAGCTGATATGTGTACGTCTAGCTGCTCTCTGCCCTCAGCTTATTGAGTGTTTCCACGATACAACGTATACATGATAAATAATTATAGGCAAGTTCGAATGATAAGGAGAATGTAAAAAATGACACTTTTTCTCCTAGACACTACCACCTACCAGGGATAACCTGTTAACCATTTATTGTCTGTCTTTTTGTACCTTTTCCTGTGTAAATCCTGATACAACTATGAGCTTCAGTTTTACATTTTTTTCATACTGGAAGTTGAACCCAGAGGGCCTCTATTATTTTTTGTTTGTTTTGTTTTGTTTTTTTAGTACCGGGGATTGAACTCAGGACCTTGCGCTTGCGAGGCAGGGAACGGAACCACTGAGCTAAATTCCCGGCCCCAATTTTTTTTTTCTTTTTTTTTTTTTTTTTTTTTTTCG
>NW_022900945.1:43916354-43930815 GCF_012274545.1 Fukomys damarensis | reverse complement strand
TTTTTTTTTTTTTTTTTTGGTACCGGGGATTGAACTCGGGTCCTTGCGCTTGCAAGGCAGGCCACCGAATCGCTGAGCTAAATCCCCGGCCTCCCCAGCTCTTTTATATTTTACTCTGAGATAAAATCTCACTAAGTTGCCCAGGTTAGCCTCAAACCTGAGGTCTTTCTGCCTCAAAGTCCTGAGTAGCTAGACTTACAGATGTGTGTCACCACACGTGGCTATTTTTTAAACTATCTAGTACAAAATGGGACTAATACATTGGTCTCCAGTTTGATGAGAGGCTCTCCAAATTATACACCCACCAACATTATGTAAAATTGCCCATTTTAGAGCCAGGTGTGGTGGCACAAACCTATAATCCTAGCACTCTGGAGGCTGAGGCAGGAGATTCATGAGTTCAAGGCCAGGCTGGGCTACATAACAAGACCCTGCCTCAAAACAAACAAAAAACGCTCATACTTAGGGCTAGAGGTATAGCTTAGGGATAGAGATTTTGCCTGATGTATGTGAGGCCTTGAATTCAATCCCACCACCCCAAACAGGAAAAAAAAAATAGTGATTTCTTTTATACTTTAAAAAAAAGTACTAAAAATCCCTCTTCTTCTTTCTCTTTCCTTCTGCCCTTTCCCCTACATTCTATTAAATTCATAATCTTTGAGCCACGCTCATTACACAGAATCATGTCGGCAAATGAGAACAGGAGAGGAATTTGGGGCATCGAAGGGGCTATATGGAGATACAGCATGGCTCCGTAAAGGGCTGGTGCCAACACATCACATATATTTATCAACATTTTTTTCTAGCTCATCAACAAGGGAAAAATATATAGGCAAGACTCCTTGCTAGGAATGCTATCTCACTTATTCTCAGGTCATCGGGCAGTAGGAAAAAGCAAGCACTGTCTTTCTGTTTACAGATAATTAAAAGGATAGTCGATAAATTGGGGTGTAAGTTCACTGAGCTAGTCAAAAGCAGAATTCTAAGTCAGTATTCTTTCCCTCCTATTACATCCACAACTGTTATGTGTGTATAAAATATAGGGGTGTGTGCAGAGATATAAACTCTCAGGGTGATATGTAACTTATGAATATACACTTAGATTATGACTTATTTCATATATATTAAGTGTAATCTCTGTGTGTAATACAATGTATATAAAATGTGGTAGGTGGTACAGAGAACAGTTAAGAGGTGGTTTTAAAAAATAAACCTCACCTAGACATGACCTGGCAGGCCCTGGGTGTGTCAGGGACAAGAAAAGGTTGGGCAATGTTGAACTATAAATGAGACCTCTTATAATCATGATTCTGGAACAAAGCTTAGCAGAGGTCACTTGCAGGCAATTTTGAAGTGAGGTACATGTAGGTTCAGGATCCCTCTCCCTTCATCTGGTGCTGGGAATTGAACCCATGGCCTTATGTATGATAGGCAAGTGCTCTACCTCTAAGCTACATCCCCAGCCCCTCCAGTCCTATCTTATATACATACTAGATATATGACCTTGGATAAATAAGTAAAGTTCCTTGGGCTTTGGTTTTTTCATGTGTAAAAGAGATAATATTCTCTAAATCATAAGATTGTTGAGTTAATAAAATGACATACAATATATAAAATAACTTGCAGGGTGCCTGGGACATGTAAGTCTCAATAAGGGTTCGTTCACTGTATTATATGATTGTCCACTGTTTTCACCTATGTTCTGTTGCTATAACAAAATACCCAGTCCAGATAATTTGTAAAGAATAGAGGCTGGCCAGGCACGGCAGCACATGCCTGTAATCCCAGACACTCAGAAGGCTTAGGTAGGATGATTGCAAATTCGAGGCCATGCTGGGCAAATTTACAAGACTTCATCGGAAAGGAAGAAGAAGGAGAAGGAGAAGCAGCAGGGGGATGGGGAAGAGAAAATGGAAGAGGAGGAGGAAGAGGAAGAAGATGAAGCGGAGGAAGAGGAGGAGAAGGACGAAGAAGAACAGGGAGGAGGAGGAGCAGGAAGAGAGAAGAAGGAGAGGAGGCACCATGTGTAAGTGGGCAGTGAAGGGCACGACAGTGTGGCAGAAGGCGTCACATGGGAAGGGTGATCCAGCGAGAACTCATTTTTATAACAAAGCCACTTCTACAATGCCTGCCCCATTAATCATGAGTGTATTAGGACAGAAGGCTCTGTGACCCAATCACCTCCCAAAGGTCCCACCCCTCATACATTAATATGTGACTTTGAGGACTGTGTTTCCAACACATGAAATTTGAGAGACAGGTTTAAATCATAGCACTAAAATTATTCTGGTTTGTTCAGATTGAACAGCGTTCAGATTTACACAAAACTAAGCACATGACTGAGGAAGTAGCAATAATGAAAGATTAAAGCAGTGGTTCTCAGCCCCTTGGGGCCCACTTGAATTACCCCAGGAGCTGTGAACTACATACTGATGCCTAGACCAGGGAAACCAGAATCTTTGAGGGTATTTGGTACCACTGAATTAACAACTGCTAAGTACAATAAAGGATGCTATGTGAAAAGCAAGTCTTGGTGAGTCCTCCAAATCTTTCTTACATGATTACAGAGGATGATGGTTGAGTGAGCCCTTTATTCATTCCCAGTACTCCTCTTTTCTATTTGGAGATCTATGCAACTCTTGCAATCTGACTTCAGTGGCCAAGCACAGGTCCCCTAGAGACTGAGTTAATCATTGCACCTTATCCACTGCCACTGCGATTGGATTTGTCTGCCTGTGACCAAAGCTGTTATAATCTCAGCACTGCTGTTGGGTGTACTAAGACAGAGATGTTGTCTTTCTTGCTCCACATACATGAGAAGACAGATAGATAGTCCTGGAAGCTGTTTAGCCATTTTGCTACCAAAAGGAGTCAGCTTTAGTAAAAAGACAGGAGAGAAGCACAAGAACAGTATTTTGCTGCTGGATCAAGCCTCACCTAAAGCTGCCTCGGAACATTCCAGTATTGTGCACTGATAGATTATTTGATTCAAATCTGGTTTTTTGTTGGTTGAAACTGAAAGCTTTTCACAAGAGGAAACTCCCTTCTATAGGCAGCAAGAACAATGGTCAGAGAGGAATGCCGAGTGTTTCTTTCTATCTTATAGGAAAACAGCAAGCATTTTGCTTAAGCCTTTTAGAGTCAGCATATCAAAGTTGATTTCCCTAGGCAAAAGAAAATAAACAACACACCAACCAGGAACACCATTTCTCCCACAGCCAAGGTCAACTTGAGCTCCAGGTCTCTGTGAACTTGGGTCCAAAGTCTGGCTTCTCCGTGGTCAGTGGGTGAGGAGGTGGAGTCTCCCCAGATTCCTCACTGCAGCTCTGACCCTGTCGCTCTGCTTGCACCCGCTGCGTGGCTGCTCAACAGCCAGGGAGGCCTCTCCCCAACCAGCTCCTTTCTCACTCCACTGCACCACCCGATTCTTCCTCTCTTCCGTTTCCTTGACCCCAAATCTGCCGTGCATTCGTGTTTTATTCTCCTGCACCTTTTGAACATGCAATTTCCTTTGCCTGCCGTGCCTGTTATCCCTTCTCGCTGTGACAAATCTCCTCTGCCCTTTCAGGTCCAGTTGAAACGCCACCTTGCCCGCTTTCCACGGGGAGGGCTGGGAAGAGGCTGCCTTGGTTCCCGCGTGCTACTGGACACACAGCTTCGTTAAGTACTCATCGGGTGAAAGGCTCGTTGTGTTTCAGTACCTGTAACCCCGGCTGGACCGTAAGCACCTCAGAAGCAGGGCTGCTGCCTTTTTCATTCCAGCACACAGAGAGGCAACACAGAGCGACTGCAAAGTAAACTGGTTCCGGAAGAACCTAGACCAGGGGTGGCGAACCTACGGCACATGTGCTCTAGAGCTGCAGAGGTTGTTCAGTGGTCCGTACGGTGGGGCTTGCCTCGTATTCCAGGTCCTAGATTTGATCCAGAGCACTGGGGCGAAAAAAAGAAAATCACAGTTCCATCACTTATCACAGTATCTCTAACACCTAAGAAGAAACACTTCTCTTTGCTCAATTTCCTCTGCAAAATGGGAGGTAAAAATAATATCCATAGGGGAGGGAGGAGGGAGAAATATTCGCAGCACAGGCGACCGTTAGGATTAAACAAGAGACTCCATCTAAAACCCTTCAGCAAAGTGCCTAGCGCAGGCTGTGTGATGACGACAATTACACGGCACTGACAATT
This sequence comes from Fukomys damarensis, assembly GCF_012274545.1. Lineage (NCBI taxonomy): Eukaryota > Metazoa > Chordata > Mammalia > Rodentia > Bathyergidae > Fukomys > Fukomys damarensis. The sequence continues at coordinate 43,926,630 of NW_022900945.1, read as the reverse complement.
AGTGCCCCTACTTCTGCTTTGCACGTTTGAAGTGCCAAGTAACAAGTTTCCCATTGTTGAAAATGAACAATGACCAGATTTCCTACGCTAATGATGTCTATTTTAATCCCAGAGAGGTAGAGTGCTATTTATTCCTGGATTACTGCTGAGCCCCAGAGACTTTGACCTCAAGCAAAGAGGAACATAATGGAACCTATGAAAGAGGTTTACAGCGCAGCCTTTGCAGTTCTCAGCAATTAAGCCACACCGGAAGCTGCCTCCCTACACAGCCTTTTCTGCTCCACATAGATCCCACTTTGAAAAGTTTCTCCAAACCCATTAGTTTTTAACCTCGATGCAGACTGATTTTTTGTTGTTGTTGTTGTTGCCCATGTGAACAGTTTTATTTTAAAAAAGAATAGCCACAACACTTTTTCATAAAAAATTTTAACAGTACAAAAAGGGAAAACTGGGCAGGAAGTCAGGGGATTTAGCTCAGTGGTTCCGCCGCCTGCCTCACTGAGTGCAAGGTCCCAAGTTCGATCCTCCTTACCAAAAAAAAAAAAAAAAAAAAAGGAGAATTAAGTCATCATCTCCACAGTCCTAGTTTCACAGGTGGTTACTGTTTATAGCTTCCTGTCTTTCCTTTTTTAAAAGTTCAGCTTGTTAAAGTGTAATTGACATTATAAATTGCCGATATTTAAAGTGCACAGTCTGATGAGCTTCGATGTAATGTATATACAATCAAGATAAAGAAGTGCCCCACCCACACACCCCCAAATTACCTTGTGTTTCTCTGTAATCCCTCTCTCCCTTCCCCACCCACCCACCCTGTCTGCAGGCAACCAATGATCTGTTTTCCATCCATGTGGATTAGTTTACATATTCTAGAATTTTATACAAATGGAATAACATAGCACACACTATTTTTTTTACTTCTTTTGCACAATATAATTGAGTTCCATTCATGTTGTTACGTGCATTAATACTTTGTTCCTTTTTGTTTCTCATCTTGACTATCCACTCATTACTGATGGACCCTTAAATCATGTCTAGTTTTTGTCTTTCAAAAGTAAAACGGCTCTGAATGTCTATGTCCAGCTGTCTTTTTTTTTTTTTTTTTTTCCTCCCAGTACCAGGATCAAACTCAGAACCTTGCACTTGCCAGGCACGCACTGCACCAATGAGCTACACCCCATTCCTGCCCAGTTGTCTTGTAAACCAGTCTTTTTCTAAACAACTCATTCCATTTTTTAACAAGTCCGATGATCATAAAGTCTTTCCTTATGTGGAACAAATATTTAATCTATTTCTTTGCCCTAATTATACCCTCAGAACCCCAGTACCAAAAGTTTCCACATAAAACTTAAAATATTTGAAAATAGCCACAACATTTTTGTTTCTGCAAATATAACAGACCCAAGGTCTTTTAACAATTTGTGTTTGGGTACAATCTAAGATCTTACTAACTAGCACTCTGGGAGGAAGAAGCAGGAGGATTAAAAGTTCAAGCCCATCCTTAGTGATTTAGTGAGACCCTGTCTCAAAATAAAAATATTTTTTAAAGAAGGGGCTGGGATGGCGGTTCAGCGTGAAGGTCCTGGGTTCAATCCCTAGTAACATCAATAATGTAAAAACTTACTGACTTGATATTTCTTTCTTCTGAAAGGCAGTGTACACAATGAATGACTAAGTATATAGGTGGGGAAGTCATCTAGACTTGTGTTTAAATTCTGATTATAGCTGTAGGATTTGGGGTAAATATTTAATCTTATTATGCCCAGTTTCTTCTTTGTTAAAGGTGGTGCAGCTACCCTATAAACGTGTTGCAAGAATAAAGTGACAAAATATATAATAAAGCCTCTTGCACATATAATTGTTGAATATTCCCCAGTTTCTTTTTACTACTTTTATTACCACATATTTATCATACATACTGATCACATTCATCATAGGAAATTTGTACTGTACTAATACATCTTCATTCTTCTTTTCCCCCATTCCCCTCCTCTCCCTGCAACCCTTCTCCCCTTCCCCACTTACAATAGTTTTGTTTCCATTTTTTCTCTCCATCCCCTTCATTTTCGCCTTTTCCCTTCCTTCCCTTCTCCCTCCCACCTCTCTTGTTCCCCTCCCCAGATGAACATACCCTTCCTACTTCCTTACATCTATCTTCCATTTTGCTCCTCATTTACCCTCTGGGTTTCTCACACAAGAGAAACAACATGATATTTTCATTTGTGTGTCCAGGGCCAGGGATTTAGCTCAGCGGTTCCAGCACCTGCCTCACGAGCACAAGGGTCCGTGTTTGATTCCCAGTACCAAAAAGAAAAAAAAGTAAACATGTGTCCAATTTATTTTGCAATATTACGGTCTCCATTTTCCTACAAATGATTCAAATTTATCTTTACAGCAGAGCAGTACTCCATTGTGTATAAATGCCATGTTTTCTTTATCCATTCATCTGGTGATGGACATAAGGGCCGGGGATTTAGCTAAGTAACACCGTGTCTGCCTCATGGTCCTGAGTTCGATCCCAGGTGCCCCCCCAAAAAAAACTGTACCCAAATTTGTCATCTACAACTTAAATTAAAGTACTTTCTCTAGTCTTTAATAAAAACAGAAACCAGGACAGGATCAAAGAGCTTTGAATCCATTGCCCTGACACAAACCTTTTAACTTCATTGATCCAGTCAGCCTTGCTAGGATCTTGTCATATTTTCTTGTCATTTCCACAATTATATCAAGGGACTTGGCAATCATCTTGCTAAAAGTAAAATACAGTGTGCTCGATTGTGCTATTTACACATCTCTTAACCTTATCAAAAAATAAATGTAGATGTTTGGACATGAAATTTTCCTGAAAAAGTGAATCTTAAATGTCAGCATCTTCCTCAGTAAAGGGTCCATTAAACAAGTAATACACTATTCTGGGATTTTTTCCCCCAAGATCAGCATTGTACTTCACGGTATGAATTTCGGGAATCCATGTTTCTCTCATTTATGAAATGTATGAGAATGTTTTCATGTTTTGTTTTGTTTTGTTTTGAGGCTTGTAGTTCACACTGGTCTTGAATTTACTATGGAGCCGATGCTGGCCTCAAACTTTCAGGGATTCTCCTGCCTCAGCCTTCTGAGTGCTGGGATTACAGGTGTGTGCCATCATACCTGGCTGAGAATGTTTTCATGCTTCCAGTCTTCTAACACTCTCTCTCTCTCTCTCTCTCTCTTTTTTTTTTTTTGTACTTAGGATTGAACCCATACTTTTTCAAGGATTTTCAAAAGTTTATAACATTTTAAAGTTAAAATATATATATATTTGCATCCAAAGATAAGATTGGTTATGGCATCTCCGTGGGCTCATCTACAAATTACTGAACAATGGGATATAATTCTCCGGGCTGCCAGGCATGGTGGTATACACAGGTATATGTACCTGGCAGGAAGGAGCCAGGTTCGAGTACCCACTTCAAGGGCACAGTCACAGTGACTTGACTTCTAGTGGGCCCCGCCTCAGATACGTCTCACCCCCCACCCCCTAAAACCAAAGGCTGAGGACCCGGTCTTTAACACACGAGTAACCAAACTAGAGCAGGAACTTTCTCTACCACAGCTGGCTTCATGGGTCTGTGACCTGGGCCATTATAGGTCATATAGTTCCCAATATCAGACAGAGCCTCACGCCACATTTAATGCTCTGCGGTCACCATCTTGAAATTCTTAATAATGTTTGAACAACAGACATTGTGTTTTCACTTTGCACCAGGCCCTATAAAGTATGTAGTTGTTCTTCTCCTTCAGCCACCATCTACCAGTGTAGGAAGAGCCCAAACCACCTCTCACCAAGCCAAGTGCCATGAATAATAAACAGGCCCCTCCTACCTGGAAGTGTGGTCCAACTCCAGGCACACAATTCTGGAGGTGCAATCCTGCTCACAATGAATACAACTACGTAAATTATTTATAAGAGATGAAATTCTCCTTCCAGTACCGTAACAAGAAGACAGTGAATAAAACACTGGCATTTTAAATAAATACATAACTAGCATATACTTGGCGTCATATAGACAAAACTATCCAAATGCGTGGTTTGTTCTAAAGATCCAGATATTTTGTCTTACGTAGATCAGAAACCAAGCAAACAAATTTGTATCTAAAGATGTTAGTTTGATTGAAAGGCATGGAACCTGAGAATATTTGGGGAGAGGCTAAAGATCTCACAACATAACAGCCTGAAGAATTTGATCCCTGCCTCTATCTCCTGCCCACCTGTCCTTTCCCTGCTACTCTCCCCTCCACCTCCCATACCTGCCCCCAGAACCTTCAGGTCACTTTAAATTATTTTCCAGAACTGCCAAGGAATGCACCTCCCCAGCAGGAGTCTTATGTGCTGCAGAAAGCCAAGGGTGGGCGACAGAGGGGTGAAGGCACTGTGATGTCAGCTACAGTCAGGGCTGTAAAGGGACAAAGGCAAGAAGCAGGAGGAAATGGGTCACTGCCCATGCTTGGCAGGAGCAACTGCGGCGCCTGATCTCTTCACCCGGGAACAAATCTTTGCTCTTTCCACCAGTGACCCACGTGAACCATCACTCCCAACAGCAATAATGTGGAGCAATAAAGTTGGAAAGAAGAGCTGACGCCACAGCTGTGGGGTAAGAGTTCCTGGCAGGAGAAGAAAGACTGAAAGACACGGCGCTTGCATGGAAACAAAAGAAACAAAGAAAGTCTGAGAAAAAGAGATTCGGGGAGAAAATTCAGAGCCTTGACTAATTGGCCCAAAATGTCTCCACACCATAAATTGCCATAGTATTTTCTCTTTCTTTCTCCCTCTCCTATTTTCAACACCCTTTCTGCTCAAGGTGAGGCAAGGGTGAGCAATAACAGGAAAGTGGCTGCAGAGCCAGACCAGGCAGCCGCCTGGAATCATGCGAGCCGCTGGAGACCTTGGCAGAACCCCGTTTGTGGAATGAGTCCTGGTAACACCCAGTGCATTGGCTATGTCTTCCTTTCCCGCAAACAAAAATTTAACAAGATTCTGCTGCAGCCTCAGAGGTGACTTTTTGACCTCCTGGCCTTCCTCACGTCCTCTCCCGCTCCAACTCCGGAGACTCTTCCTCTTTTCCTGGGCAGGACGAGTCCCGAAGGGCTGTTTCTCAGCGGGCAGCAGGGGGCGATCTGGACCCGGAGAAGGACCTGGTCGACTCCCGCTGTGCGCCGGGGCTGTAATGTCTTGCAGCTCTATCAACATAAAGCTCCGCTCTGCACAAAGGAACATTGTCGCGAAGCATTTTCCTTTCAATTCTCATTCTCAGAAAGCTCAGCTACCTCATCTAACCCCTTCCCGCCTCTAGTCTTCATTCCAGCGCTCCTTCCTCTCCCAGCCTCTGGGAAGCAGCAGGAAGCCAACAAGGTCCACAGTGGAGGAAAACAAACCCCAGGGCCCTGCTGAGGGAAACCACAGGAAAATAAGCAAGTGGCTTTAGCAGCTGCAGGAGTTATAGGCAACTGTGTGTGTGTGTGTGTGTGTGTGTGTGCACGCGTGTATGTGAGACAGTGTGTATGTGACTCATACAGCAGTACTTTTTGAACTTTAGCATACATAAAAGTCACCAGCTAAACTTGTTAAAACACAGCTTTCTGGACCTCACCTTGGAATTCTGACCCAGTAGTTTTGGAGAGGGGTCTCAAGAATTTGCATTCTTAACTCTCCCAAGGCATTCATACCAATAATGCCAGAGAAGATCTTGTAACTCCACTGTATACAAATGCAGTGCATGGATTATGTAAATGTGGGTCAGGGGTTTGGATAAGATTCTGATAAGATGACCTCCCCTAAAGTCAGTCGGATCCCAGCAACTCCAAACCAGAAGATTTCATAGATTAGCCAACTGTTGCTTCCTCCCCTTGGAAAAGACAGAAAAAGCAGCGCTAAGAAAGAATCAACCAGAGCATTGTTTGAAGGGGGCTGATTTCAGATAATAGCCTGGTTCTCCATTGACTTTCTTTCCTCCCAGCTGGCAGGAGAATCACAGAAGGTCCTGCCTTCACCATTGGGCAGGAATGGATACTTACATAAATACGGCCCCCACTGGGCTCAACAATTCCTGCCTGAGATCTCTGTGCCCATTCAGGACCTCTAGACCCTACAGCCTCCAGAGCCACTGGCTGGTGGAATAAGCTGCTATCCTCAAGACACCTAAAGCCACTTAGGGCTGTGAAGGGCAAAAGAAGCAAAAGCGATTAAGGTACAGTAAGTACAATGTATATACCAATTGCCCAGGGTGAATGTATCACAAACATATACTAATTTAAAAGAAACTAAGATAAAGGCACTGTGTGGATTTATAGAGCCAGTCTGTTCTGTTTATATACACCAAAAGATAACAAGACAGAGAAGTGTTGCTGTGGCCCAAATATTGATATACCACCCCCCAAATTCATCTGTTTGAATTTATTTCCCAATGTAATAGGATTAAGAGCTAGGGCTTTTGTTTCCCTCTATTCAGTATTTATTTGCACTGCTGAAGATCAAACCCAAGATTTCAATCATCCTAGGTAAGCACTCTACCACTGTGCTACACTACAACCCTTTTTTATTTTTTTTTATTTTGAGATAGGGTCTCACTAAATTGTCCAGCCTAGGCTCCACCTTGTGATTCTCCTGCCTCAGCCTCCGATGGTGCTGGAATTGCAGACATGCAGCTCCACATCTGGCAAGATAAGGTTTGAAAAACACTATAGCTAACACTGAGCCACAGGCCTAGCCCAGAAGCCTAGGGCCTTTAGAAAGTGATTAAATCATGAGGGCAAAGCCTTTATAAATAAGGCTTGAGAGCTGCCTGTAACCTTAGTGCTCTGGGAGGCTGAAGCAGGAGGGTCACAAGTTTGAGCCCAGCCGGGGCAATTTAGCAACTTAATGAGACCCTATCTCAAAATAGAAAGATGTAAGGGGGTGAGGCTGGGGATGTGACTCAGTGCAAAGGCTCTGTGTTCTATGGCAGGGTCCTGGCTTCCCTGCGCTATGTGAGAACACATAGAAAGTACCATCTCATCTACGAGGAACCAGCCCTCTGGACATCAGACCTGCTGGCACATTGATCTTGGACTTTCTATTCTTCATAACTGTAAATTTCTATAGTTTATAAATTACTCAATCTACAGTATTCTGTTTTAGAGAAGGGACACCTCTTGTCTCTCCTTGTCTTCATTTAAGACACACGCCAAAATCGGTAGACTCCTATTTTTTTCCTCCAGTTTTTTCAAATGACAGGTCTTTCAAGTCAACAAATATCCTTTGAGCTAGGCATGGTGGTCCATTCCTGTCATTCCAGCACTCTGAGAGGATGAGGTAGGAAGATCACAAGTTTGAGCTCAGCCTGGGCAACTTAGTGATTTTGCAAGGCCCTGTTTCAAAATAAAATATAATAAATAAGGCAGGGCCAGGGATTTAGCTCAGTGGATCTGCTACCTGCTTCCCAAGCACAAGGTCTCAAGTTCGATCCCCGGTACCCGCCCCCGCAAAAAGGTAAAAACAAAGAAATTAATTAATTTAATTAAATTAAAAATGGACTGGGGATGCAGTTCAATATAAAGGCTTTAGGTTCCATCCCCAGTACCAGAAAAAACAAAAAAATCTTTGAGTATTTTCTCTGTACAAGCTGTGTTCAATTCTAAGGTTTGTTAAATAAAGATTACAAAAGGCCACTGTTTTATGTTTTTTGTTTTTGCTTTTGGGTACCACGGATCGAACTCGGGCCCTTTCGCTTGCAAGTAAGGCGGCAGAACCACTGAGCTAAATCCCCGGCCCAGGACACTGTTTTAGATGAAGCTCCTGCACTCGGCCCCAACTAGCCAGGCTCAAAATTCAAATGATGGCACTGCAGTTAGGGCCCCACATCACCAAGCTGAAGCTCAACTGTTTCTCTGAGTTCTGAGAACTCTGGATTAGAAAGATAGCCATATTCCCAAACAGTTTCTTCCCTTTTTTATTTATTTTTTATTTTTTTTGGGTGGGGTCTTACTTACTATGTAGTTCAGGTTGTCCTTGAAATCACTACCAGGCCCACCTCTGAAGTTAGCTGCTAGCCCACCAATCCAGTCTCCTTGCAAAAGCCTTACCTGAGTGCCAGAGGCTCTTGGGGGCGTCTAGATACAAAGCACAACAGTCAGGTCCTGCTCCTACCATGTCTCCTCAGCTTCCTGACCCTAAACGGCAGGCTCCTCCCTTCTCACTCTTTCTAGAGTCCTGATCTGAGACCGGTACCACAGGGGTGCACAAGATCATCACCGTGGCTTTAGCCGGCCGTCTTGTTCCCCGCAGCCTCCTAGACCCATAGGAAGTCACACGCTCCCTTCCCCGGTGAGAGTGGACTCTCAGATCACTGGACAGAGCCCCGATTTCCAGAAACCTTCCCGGTAGTCACGGCGGTGACCCGCCCCTGAGGGTGGATTTCGTCACTGGCAGCTGCCATCTCTGATCTCTGCCTACTTGGAACTCTCCCAAGGGCACTTTAACCTCAGGTCTGCAACCGGGCCGCTCTGGGTCAAACTCGCTTTTGAGCTTTCTCTCTGGCTCCGCTCACTGTGCCGCGGTAGAGTGTACTCTCGCTCCAACACGTCTCTCCCTTTCTCAGGCTTCTGCGTCCTGCCGGGCCTGCGTTCAGGATGCATATTGCTCAGGATGGCTATTGCGCAGGCAGACACCTGTCCTGTAACAGCTGTATTAATTTCCATTCCCTCCAACAGCACAAAAGGGTTCTGTTTCTCCATGCTCTCACCAGCACTCTTTTTTTTTGTAATAATCATTTTGACTCAGATAAGCTAGAATCTCAATTTAGTTTGCTTTGGATTTCCCTGACAGCTAAGACTATTGAGCATTGTTTTCACATAGTTATCTGTCATTTAGACCTCTTTTCAGAAGTATGTTTGGATCATTTGCCTTTTGTTTTTGTTTTGTTTTTTTTTTAACCAGAGATGGAACTTGGGTCCTTGCACTTGCAAGGCAGGAGGCAGAACCACTGAGCTAAATCCCCAGCCCCCCTGAGTTGATTTTTGTACAGGTTGCAGGGGTCTAGTTTCAGTCTTCTACCTGCGTATATCTAACTTTGCCAGCACCATTTGTGAATGAGTTCTTTTCCTCCAATGAATAGTTTTGGCATTTTTGTTGAGAGTCAGTTGGTTATAGGTGCCTAAGTTTATTGCTGAGTCTTCTATTCTGTCCCATTGTACTATGTTTCTGGGTTTTTTTCTTTTTCTTTCTTCCTATTTTGTGTCTGTTGGGTTTTGGGTTTGTTTGTTTGTTTTCTATTTTCTTATTTTATCTGCGTTAGTTACTGTGATTCTGAGGTTTTGTTGTTTTGTTATTGTTGGTTTTTGTTTTTGCAGGATTGGGGACTGAACCCAGTGCCTTTACACTGAGCTACATCCCCAGCTTGTTTTATTTTTATTTTTTAAATTTTGAAACTGAGTCTTGTGGATAATACTTCAACGAAAATATTTTCCATTAAGGACTGTGAGAACATTCCCCATGCTTTGGGCCCTCAGTGTGTGGTTGACAACCAACATTTCAAAATGTCAAAACACAAACTTTACACCGGGCATGGTAGCACATGCCAGTAATCCCAGCACCCCTCAAGCTAAGACAGCGGGATCACCAAGAGCTCAAGGCCCGCTTGGACTACATGTAAAACACTGTCTCAAAAACAAACAAGCAAACAAACAAGCCCACACACAAAAACTGAAACTAAAGAAACACAGCGAAACTTTCCCAAGAGCACAAGTACCCACGTGCTGCTGCCCTTCACAATCAGGGGTGCAGTTGCCAATGGCAACAACAGACCTATGCCTATTGCCTGCCAGAAGAAAAGCATCCTCTCCAGCTCTACTGTAGTCCCCTCTCTTATTGCCCTGCTTTTTCTCCCAGTGTATATTTCAATAAATTTCCTTCTGCATTTATCTATGCCTGGAAAGTTTTTTACCATCTGCATCATTGGCTTTCTACCTGCCATCATGCACGGCAACACTCACAGTCACTAAGTGGCTGAGTCTGTGCTCAAACTTGCAATCCTCCTGCCTCAGCTTCCCAGAGAACTAGGATTATAGGCAGATTTACCATGCCTGGCTAGAGCATATTTTTAAACTACTGCCTCTGGCATGGCTCTTTCTGCTTAGGATTGCTCTAGCTATCTGGGTTCTTCTGTACCTCCGTATGAAGTTTTAGAGTTATGTTTTCCAGTTTTGTTTTCTGTTTTTTTTCTTTTTTAGATAGGTTTTTCACTATGTAGTTGAGTCTTTTTTT
>NW_022900945.1:43886157-43916330 GCF_012274545.1 Fukomys damarensis | reverse complement strand
TTTTTTTTTTTTTTTTTTTTTTTGAGACAGGGTCTCACTATATAGTTGAGACTGACCTGGAACTCACTATGTAGCTCAGGCTGGTCTCGAACTCACAGTGATCCTCCTGCCTCAGACTCATGAGTCCTGGGATTACAGGCACGCACCAACACACCCAGCCAGAGTCTGTGTGTGTGTGTGTGTGGTATGGGTTCAAACTTGGGCCCTTGCACTTGCAAGGCAGGTGGTAGAACCACTGAGCCAGTCCCCGGCCCCATTATGTAGCCCAGGCTGGCCATGAACTTACAGTGATCCTCCTGCCTCAGCCTCCTGCCTGAGTGCTGGAATAATAGGTGTGTACCCGCCATGCCGGGTACTTTTTTCCAGTTTTGTGAAGAATATCGTTGGTATTTTGATGGGAGTTGTATTGAATCAGTAGATCACTTTTGGAAATACAGCCATTTTAACAACATTAATTCTCCCAATTAAGTCAGCCATCTTGATACATGCCAATAATCCTAAATGTAGGAAGTTAAGGCAGGAGAATCATGAGTTCAAGGCCAATCTGCACTACATAGCTAGACTCTGTCTCAAAAAAAAAAAGAATCAAATAAATAAACAAACAAATAATAAAGGCATGGAAGTGTGTGCCTGTAATCCCAACACTCTAGAAGGCCGAAGCAGAAGGATCAAAACTTTGTGAGCCAGGAATTTGGCTCAGTGGTTTTGCCACCTGCCTCGCAAGCTTAGGGGCCTGAGTTCAATCCCCAGCACCAAAAAACAAAAATCAAAAAACTTTGAGCATAGTCTAGAGCAACCTAGTGACTTAGTGAGAACCTGTCTGAAATTTTTTTTTTTTTTTTTTTTAGGTACTGGGGATTGAACTTGGGTCCTTGCGCTTGCAAGGCAGGCCACCAAACCGCTGAGCTAAATCTCCGGCCCTGAAATTTTTAAATAAAAATAAAAAGGCTGAGTATGTAGCTCAGTGCAAAGGTCCTAGGTCCAATACTCCATGTCATAATTAAATAAGTAAACAAATTTTTTAAAATTTTCCAATTAAAAACACAAAAGAAAAAAGAAGAAAGAAAAACTTTAAACAATCCATGAACTTGGGCATTTTTCACATCTTCTTATATGTTCTTCAGTTTCTTTCTTGTTTTACAATTTTCATCTTAGAGGTCTTTCACCTCCTTTGTTAGGTTTATTCATAAGGTTGGTTTGTGTTTTGAATTGTGTTTAGATGTCTCCTGAGAGACAGGGATTTAGCTCATTGATGCTTTGCCGGCCTGCCAAGTGCAAGGTCCTGAGTTTGAATCCCAGTACCAAAAAAAAAAAAAAAAAAAAAAAAAGTCTTCTGAAAGCTTCATGAGGTCATAGGTGGGGTTTTTCAGAACTGGCTGGGCCTAGAGTGTGTGACTCTGGAACCAATTCACGATGCAATGCTAGACTCAAGGGCACTAGAATTAAGGGTGTGAGTGCTACCTGCCCTAAGTAGTTGGATGAGATATAAGGAAAAGAAAAAGCCCCTTGCTTGCTGTTGCCTGCCTGCTTGCTGTGGACTATTTCTCCTCTGTGATGCCACCCTGCCTTGGAGCCAGCCAAGTATGCGCTGAAACCTCTACAAGCTGTGAGCTAAATAAACCTTTTCTCCTTTAACTTTGGGTGCTGGGTATTTTGTCTCAGCAATGAGAAAATAACTAAGATAGAATTTGGGATCAGAGAAATGGGATCGCTGCTGTGACTGTACCTGACCATGTGGTTTAGGAGCCTTTGGAGCCGGCTTGTGGAAAGGGGAGGAAATAGGAAAGGGTTGCAGATGCCGGCCGAGCAAACAGAGCTGGAGCACCTGAGGCTGCACTTGACGGGAGATTCTGGTCAGAGCTTAGCAGACCACAATGCTGATAGAAGTGCTACAGGTTAAGACCAAGCTCAGGACTTTTCTGCTGAGAAAAAGGACTGCACTGGCTGTTGCACTCCCGATGATGTATGTTATGCCTTGGCAGAAAGTGTCTGCGTTCTGCTCATGTGGAGAAACTTTGCCTAAGACTAAGACTAAGGGTGGCAGACTAATTAATCTGGCAGGAGAAATTTCAAAATAGTGCATTGGTGGCATGGCTACTGTTGGAAGCTTTAACCAGATCTGTGTTATGACTCAAGAGCAGGCCAGAGATTTAGCTCAGTGGTTCTGCGCCTTCCTTGCAAGTACAAGGTCCTGAGTTCGATCCCCACGATCCCCAGTAACAAACAAACAAACATTCAAGAAGCCGGGCATGGTGGCACATGCCTATAATCCCAGCACTCAGGTGGCTGAGGCAGGAGGATTGCTGTGAGTTTGAGACCAGCCTGGACTACATAGTGAGTTCCAGGTGATTTAGCTCAGTGGTTCTGCGCCTTCCTTGCAAGTACAAGGTCCTGAGTTCGATCCCCACGATCCCCAGTAACAAACAAACAAACATTCAAGAAGCCGGGCATGGTGGCACATGCCTATAATCCCAGCACTCAGGTGGCTGAGGCAGGAGGATTGCTGTGAGTTTGAGACCAGCCTGGACTACATAGTGAGTTCCAGGTCAGTCGCGCAAACGCAATTACATAGCAAGATCCTGTCTAAAAAAAAAAAAAAGAGCAAAGCCCAGAAGAATGATTTTTTTAGTTTGGCCAGAAAGGAAGCTCTGGTAAAGAGTAAGTATTGATAGCTGAAAAGGAACCAGAGAATAGAAAAAATGGCCCGAGGGCATCACAGGAAGCAGCAAGGCTGCACCTTTTGCAGCCTCAAAATTGCAAAAGTAAAAGACTTTTCTTTGAGAAGAGAGGCCTGAGCACTGTGTTCCAGAATGCAGCAGCCAAGGGAAGTTGTTTCTCTGGATTTGGATCATGGGCACTGGACTCTGATAGCCAAGAGAAAAGGCAGCCTGGTGACTGCTCCAGCTGGCAGCAGACCTTGGTGTCATCCATGTGGTGCTGGTTTCAGAGCCATGAAGGATGCAAGAGTTGTGGGGTCAGAAAAGTTTCCTCCCAGATTTCAGAAGAAGGCCCGGCAGGCCAGGCAGCATGCCTCTGAGGGCGGCGGGTGTTGTGAATGTGAAGCCAAAAGTGCAGTGGAGATCCCAGCAGGCTGGAGAAGCCAGTTTTCTCCTGGACCATCTGGAGAAAACTGCAAGGAGAGACCAAAGCCAGCCAAAGAGAGAAGCCATGGGAGCTGTAACCACCAGAAGTGCTTGCGGGTGGAGCCAGCAAAGCCCTCTGGAGGTCACAACTTGCCAGAAAGCGCCAGGGATGCTGCTAGTGGAACTGTGAGATTTAATGTTTGCGCTGCTGGCTTCTGGTCTTGCTTTGTTCCCACTCCTTGCTACCCCCCTGTTTGTAACTTTTGGACTGGAAATGTCTGTCCTGTGCCATTGATTTTTTGTCTTGGTTTTTGTTGTTTTTTTTTTTAACCAGGAATCAAACTAAGGACCTTGCGCTGCTTGCCGAGCAGGTGCATCACCACTGAGCTAAATCTCTGGCCCCATCTTGTGCCATTGAATGCTGAAGCATCTAACTTTCTTTCTGTTTGTACAGGCACTTATAGCTAGCTGAGTTTGCCTTAAACTCAGAGAAGACTCTGGACTTGGACTTTGCAGCAGTGCTGAAACTGTTAGGACTTCAGCAACTCTTAGAGATGGACTACGTGCCTCTTGCATGAAGGAATGTGCATGAGTCTTTGGGGCCCACAGGTGGAATGTTGCGGCTGGTGTCTAGATGTTCCCCCAAAGCCTCCTATGATCACAAGTGGGGCTTTTTCGGAGGTGGATGGCTCTAGAGTGTGGGACACTGGGATTGATTCATGGTGCAGTGCTAGGCTCAAGGGCACTAGGATTAAGGGTGTGAGTGCTGCTCGCCCTAAGTAGCCTGGATAAGACATAAGGGACAGAGACAGCGGTGGCCATCCCTTGGTACTTTGCTACCTCATCTTTACCATAAACTGTCTTTCCTCTGCCATGCTTATCTGCTGTGTCACCCTGGCCTTGGAGCCAGGTGACTGAAACTTCTACAAACTGTGAGCTACATAAACCGTCTCCCCTTTAACTTTGAGTGTGGTATATTTTGTTTCAGCAAGAAGAGAAAAGTAACGATGACAGTCTATTTTTGTTTTTTGTTTGTTTGGGGTTTTTTGGGGGGTGGGGGAAGGAGGACTATCGGTAAAGGGATTGCTTTCCCGACTTCTTTCTCAGTGAGTTCATTATAAATATATGGAAAAGCCGCTACATTATGTATGTTGATTTTTGTATACTGCTATTTTGCTTTATTTTTCACCTCTAAGAGTTTTGGGTGAGTGTTTGTTTGTTTGTTTGTTTTTCAGTGCTAGGGATTGGATCCAGGGCCTATGTACTGGGCTACATCCCTAGTTTTTATTTATTTATTTATTTTCGATACCGGGTCTCCCTAAGTTGCCCAGACTGCCTGAAATTTGAGATCCTCCTGCCTTAGTCTCCCAAGTAGCTGAGAGGAGAGGTAGACACCACTGAGACTTCTCTTTCTCACGTAGAGAGGGAAAGCCCTTATAAATAACATTTTCCTATTTAGATGTAAATTTATCTTGCTTCAATGTCTGTTTTTTGTTTTGATTTTTTTTTTTTTTTTTTTTTTTTTTTTTTTTTTTTTTGAGACAAGATCATGCTATGTAGTTCAAACTGGCCTTGAGCTCTCTATGTAGGCCAGGCAGGCCTCAAATTCATGGTGATCCTCCTGTCTTAGCCTCCTGAGTGCTGGGATCACAGATAAGGGTCAGCCTGCCTGGCTTGAGGTCCTCTAATAACTTTAACTTTTATATCTGACCTAGCATTCTCAATTAACAGAAAAACTTCTCAGAGTGCATCACCGAGCATTCTGCCAGTCTGTACCATCTCTAAGGCAAAGAATGCTGGAAGATAAAATCTGAAACGTGTGGAAGAGATTTTCCTGCCTTGATTGATATTCCCACCAATGGACTTGCTACTTGCATTGAGTTATGAATTAGTTTGTTCTGTGACTATAAAAGTTCATATACCTTCTTCAAGGTGAAACTTGTCATATAAGGTAATTTTTTTCTTTTGTACCAAGAATTGAACTTAAGTCTTTTGCAATGAGCTATATCTCCAGCCCTTTTTATTTCTTATTTTGAGGCAATCCTTTTTTTTTTTCTTTTCTTTTCTTTTCCTTTTTTTGGTACCGGGGATTGAACTCAGGTCCTTGTGCTTGCAAGGCAGGCCACCGAACTGCTGAGCTAAATCCCGGGCCCTAGGCAATCTTATTAAGTCGCTAAATTGCGTAGACTAGGCTTGAACTTTCGGCCTCTTGCCTCAGACTCCCAAAGTACTGGGATTACAGGTATGAGCCATCATGTCCAGCTCATTAGGGTATCTGTTTCCCCCCCAGGCACTGGGGATTGCACTCAGGACCTTGCGCTTGCCAGGCAGGCGATGGCATCACTTAGCCAAATCCCCAGCCCACATCATTATCTTTAACATGTTCCCAGGCCACAGTTAGTCATATCTGGCTCAGAATAAACTATCTTTTGCATTCCTATAATGCCAGCATTCAGGAGGCTGAGGCAGGAGGATCGCAGTGCATTCAAGGACAGCCTGGGCTACCTTATGGGTTTGAACTACAGAGCAAGACACTGTCTCAAAAACAAACAAACAATGACAACAAAAAAATCCAGATGAACAAAAATGAACTATTGTATGGGGGATTTAGCTCAGTGGTTCCGCCACCTGCCTCACAAGCGCAAGGACCTAAGTTCGATCCCTGGTACCCAAAAAAACAAACTATTTTCTTATTTCCTCTACAGCAGCATTATTTTATATCAATGGCATCTACATGTAGTACAAACATAGAGTTAACTGAAAACCTTTAAGGCCATCAAAGGGAAGGGAAGTGTCTTGAAAGAAATGATTGAGCCAGGCATGGTGGCAAACGCGTGTAATCCCAACTACTTGGGAGGCTGAGGCAGGAGGATCACAAGTTCAAGGCCAGCCTGGGCGATTTGGCAAGACCTTGACTCAAAATCAAAAAGAAAAGTGAAAGGGCTGAGAATGTAGTTCAGTGGTAAAGCACCCCTAGGTTCAGACCTCAGTACCACCGGAACTGAGTTGAGATTTGGAAGCTAAGTGTGACTCCAGCAAGGAGACGAAAGGCAAGGAGCCTTTGGTGGTGGTGGTGGTGGTGGTTGCACTGGGGATCAAGCAAGCCTCACACTTGTAGGCAAGGGCTCTGCCAATGAGCTACATCTCCAGCCTCCAGAGGGGGACACTTGTGAGTCTTGAGATACCTCAGAAGGAGGAGGACCTGTTTCCAACCATCCTGCGTCACCAGGCTTCCAGGGTCAGGGCTGGATGTCAGGAGCAGATGATGGCTGTGCTGATATCAAGGGCTGGAGACCCTTGACAGTCAGATGTTTGTAGGGCGGTTTATTTGTTTGTTTGTTGTTGTTCTAAAACCTCTTGGAAGAACGTTGTAATGAGAAGTTGCTATCTCTTTCTTCTTAACTTATAAGGTGTTGCTAATCTGCCAGCAGTCACACAGATGACCTTAATGCTGTGTTCCGTAATTTTGTCCTTTAATGTCTGTGAAATTCAAACCCCCTTTGGTAAATTTCAGTTGTATCCACATTGCTGGATCTGCCTCCGTTTCTTCATTTTTTGTGTTCTGTCGCTGGCCCAGGCCTGGAAGGTTGAACTCAAGATTCGGGCAGCCCAAAGACGAGTCATGGGAACACGCGACATACTTCTGCTGTCTCGGCAGCATGGAGAGCAGCACTGGAAAGTCCCACTCTCCTGTATATACAATATCACAGAAAGCCGGCAGCTGGTCAAGGGGTCGTTTAAGTGGGAAGCAGGGTATTGTGGGAAGGAGAAGGCGGCTATTTCATGTAGGAGCCGTTTTAGGGCGAGGGAAATCTGCCATTCCAGGCTTCTGGTCAGCGTCATCGAGTTATAACACAACTTGTTTACGTCTTCACTGTGCATGTGAGGTAACCTAACACATGCTGACCCACTAGCAAGCCTGGGGCCTAAGCAAAAAGCCCGAGCCCTCCGTCTTGGGCACCACACAGAGGGCCTCACCCTGCATCCTCACACATGCACTGGTGTCCATCCCCATTCCTTAGCCAGGGTCTTGCTGTGTAGCACAGGCCAGGCTTGAACTTGATATGTAGCCCAGGTGAGGACTACCTCTTCACCCTCCTGCCTCAGCCTCCCAAGGGCTGGGATCACAGACACTTGCCACCTTGCCAGGCCCAGTTTCTTCTTCTTTATCTTCCCATCTACTGTAGATGACTCACACAGTCTTCTAATTCCTCTTTTTATATTTTATTTACCTATTTTTATTAGTACATTTCAGTACATGATGATATGCACTGGAGGGACCTACATGTATATAACACACTTTAATTCTTTTAACTTTAATTCTTTAACATCCCTTTCCTCTCCCTTCCCTCCCTCTCTTGGTCCGTTTCCCCTTTGTAAGAAATCTATCTCCGGGCCGGGGATTTAGCTCAGTGGTCCCGCTGCAGCCTGCCTTGCGAGCGCAAAGACCTGAGTTTGATCCCCGGTACCAAAAAAAAAAAAAAAAAAAAAAAATCTAGCTCCTTCTATTATCTATCTATCTTTTATTTGTTCTTTAATGTATTTATCCTTTGGGTTTCTCATATAAGAGAAACCATGCAACACCTAAACTTGTATGTCTGATTTATTTCACATAACATTATGGTTTCAAGGTATAGTGGAACAGTGAAACTATGGTTCACACATGCTTTGCTTTTATTTTTTTATTAATTAATTAATTAATTTTGGTTTTTTGAGACAGGGTCTCACTGTGTAGTTGAGACTGATCTGGAACTCACTGTGTAGCCCCGGCTGGTCTCGAACTCACAGCATCCTCCTGCCTCAGCCTCCCGAGTGCTGGGATTACAGGCGTGTGCTACCATGCCCGGCTACACTTTTGTTTGCAATTTGGTTCTCAAACAGAAGTGTTTGGCAAAATTTTGTTTTTGTTTGCAAAATCTTCGTCGGGTGACAAGCATGACCCCACATAAACACAGAGGTAGCCATATTTTCCAAAATCATAAAACAAATTAACTTCATGTACCAAGGAACCACTATGTACTCATTTTTCTTTTTTTTTCTTTCTTTTTTTTTGGTTTTTTGAGACAAGGTCTCACTATGTAGTTGATACTAACCTGGAACTCACTATATAGCCCAGGCTGGTCTCGAACTCACAGTGATCCTGAATGGTGGGATTATAGGTGTGTGCCACCGCGCCCGGCAACTCATTTTTCTACAAATGGCTCAAATACGTTCTTCTTTATTGCAGGGTAGTGCACCATTATACCAAATATAAACACCACATTTTCTTTATCTGCTCACCTGTTGATGGACATGTAAGCTGATTCCAAGATTTAGGTAATATGAATTTTGCTGCTATAAATATGTGTATGCATGTACCACTGTAATATGCTTTTATTTTTTTCAGTACCAGGGATCGAACTCAGGACCTTTTGCTTGTCAGGCAGACACAGCACCACTGAGCATTCCCTTCCTTGTCCAGGCCAGGCTCCAACTCAGGATCCTCCTGTCTCAGCCTCCTGGGTGCTGGGATTACAGGTGCGGTCCACCACACCCAGCTTCCTAATTCCTCACTGTTAACACTTTTCAGGGGCCTTCAGTATGTTCTTCCATTAAAGATTTAAATTTGGCACCACAGTTAAAACTATTATAGCTTTGGGCCAGGGATTTAGCTCAGTGGTTCCGCAGCCTGCCTCATAAGCACAAAGTCCTGAGTTTCATCCCCGGTACAAAAAAAAAAAACAACTTTAAATAAACGATGATCTCTAAAGCTTACAAAGAACCCTTGTAAAATAGCAAATACTCTGCTTTGGACATTTGAGGTCAAGTTGAAGCTGGAAATGATCTTCTTTTAAGCCCCTAGAACAGCGGTGGTGAACCGGTGGTGTGTATGCCGCCATGGGCTGTTCAAATCATTTTAAACTCTACCAGGTTTGCCAGCACTGCAGAGGCAGATCAGGAAAAGCAAGTGCTGAAGAGGAAAAGGAGAGAATGGAAATATAAGTCAATGTTATGCAGATTTATGCCTTTGCAGCATTTAAAAAAATGATGTGTATTTTATTTATTTATTTATTTGGTACTGGGGATCAAACTCAGGACTTTGCACTTGCAAGGCAGGTGCGGTGACACTGAGCTAAATCCCTGGCCCTATTTTCAGTATTTTTTAAATGTTGGGTCTTTTAAGCTGGTTTTGCTTTCCATTAGATATGTATAGCTTGCTTAATTAGCTAGTGATTTAGTTTTATATTTAAGCTACAATTAATCTTATTTTTGGTGATATATATTTCTTTGCTTTTTTTTAGCTTAAATTTTAGATGTTTTGTTAGCTCTGTTTAGAGCTTCATCACCAGGCCAATATGCATTTCCCTTAAAACGCTGCAAATGGGGCCAGGGATTTAGCTCAGTGGTTCTGCTGCCTGCCTCACAAGCGCAAGGTCCTGAGTTTGATCCCTGGTACAAAAAAAAAAACCAAAACAAAACACTGCAAACAAATATAGTTGGAGTGCACCCTTTTCATCTTCACCAGTTGCTGTGAGATCGCTGTGTAAGTTCACATTTGAAATACATTGTTTGCAGGGAGAAAATTTCTCGAGTTAAAGCTCAGAAAAAGCCTGCTGAATTTATGTCACACGCATTACATAACACAGTATAAAGATGAAAAGACAGCAGAAATAACTTCATATTTCCTCATGTCCTCATTGCACAGAACCCTTAACTGGGGAAACCTTACTTCTCTCTCTTTGTCCTCCTCCGCCTCTCACTACTGTCACCTTGTAATATTCGGAGAGCGCTTGGATTGCAGATCTGAAGAGAGAAAGGCTTTCAGATAATCCTTAACCCGCACACCTGTGACTTATACTCAAAGGTGGGATGGGGTTGTAAAGTGCTTTCACAATACAATATTATTGTTGAAAGCAAGGATTGACTCTTGTTTTATTTTGACATGGCATGTCCTGAAATTAAAAAAAAAAATTTTTTTTGGCGGTACCAAAGATGGAACTCAGGACCTTGCACTTACGAGGCAGGCACCGTGCCACTGAGCTAAATCCCTGGCCCCTGAAATTAATATTGATTCAATGTGGCAAGTGAAAAAAAAAATGTTCTTCCACTTCTTCAAGCATGTTGGCAAATTCCTCACCAACTTATTTTGGTATGTGAATGATTTTCCTAATATCTCCATCCGTTAGCAGGAGGCCTTTTATTTATTTATTTTTTTACTTTTTTGGAGACAGAGTTTCCCTATGTAATCCAGGCTGGCCTTGAATGTACTATGTAGCTCAGGCTGGCCTCAAACTCACAGCGACCCTCCTGCCTCTGCCTCCCAAGTGCTTGGATGACAGGCGTGCGCCACCGCGCTTGGCTGGAGGCCTGTAGTCATCGATGATGTCACATGTTCATCGATGACATCATATGTTCTCCCAACAGACATTTTAGTTTTAGGTTTTCCTTTCGGTTTGGTAAATGGTATTGCATATGAGTTAGTGAATGGTTTTCAGCATTGCACTGTGCTCAGATTAGGGTCTGCATCAAATTTTTATCAAATGCAGTCAAACAGCAGGCATGCATATCTGGCCTTGACAGACCCAATGGTGCCCTGGCCAAGGGTTGAGACACTGAAGTTGTGTTTGGAAGAAAGAATGCAGTCTTGCCTTGTCTTTTCTTTTCTTTTCTCAGTACCAGGCATCAAACTCAGGACCTTGTGCTTGCCAGGCAGGCGTGGTGCCACTGAGCTAAATCCCTGGCCAAGAATGCGATCTTGATGTTTTCATTTTAATAACACACAGATTCATGATGGCCAGCTGCAAGAGGATTTTAAATTCCAACTCTTCCTCTTCCAAATATTTTTTTCATTTATGGGATGAAGCGTTGCTGGGACCGTTCCATAAAGAAGATAACTGTCATCTATGCATTCTGATTATGTCGCCAGAACATGACCAGAGATATTTTTCTCCCATCCAAGTACTAACCAGGCCCAATCCTGCCTAGCTTCTGAGACCAGACAAGATCAGGTGCGTTTAGGGTGGTATGGCCGTAGACAAGATGATATTTTTCTTTTTGAGAATATATGGCTTCTTCACTTTATTACTGTGCCTGGCTTTATGATATTTATGGGTTGTTTTATTTTGGGTGTTTTTTTGTTTTGTTTTGGGGTTTTTTGGGTACTAGGGATCAAACTCGGGACCTTGTGCTTACAAAGCA
The DNA here is from genome assembly GCF_012274545.1 of Fukomys damarensis. Lineage (NCBI taxonomy): Eukaryota > Metazoa > Chordata > Mammalia > Rodentia > Bathyergidae > Fukomys > Fukomys damarensis. The sequence goes on along the minus strand of NW_022900945.1, from coordinate 43,905,069 downwards.
GGCAGTGGCACCACTGAGCTAAATCCCCCTGCCCTGGTTTTGGTTTTTCGAGACAAGAGTCTCACTATGTACTTCAGTCTGGCCTTGAACTCATATGTAGCACTGGCTAGCCTTGAACTCGAGGCAATCCTCCTGCCTCAGCCTCCCAGGTGCTGGAATTACAGGTGTGTACCACCCTGCCAGGCTGTTTTTTGTTTTAAATCTCAAACCTTTTGCCTGAATCTGTGTAGCCATCCCTTACTAGTAATAAATGGCTGATGTCACTCATTTTAGGAGATTCTTGCTGAACTCTGTATAGATCCATTGCTTTCAGGCACAAGACATCACCACTAATTGCAACACATTTTTTTTTCTTTCTTTCTTTTTTTTGGTACCAGGATTGAACTCAGGTCCTTGCGCTTGATTTCAAGGCAGGTGGCGGAACCACTGAGCTAAATCTCCAGCTCACAACACATTTTCTGTTCATGTCTTCCGCCCTCAAATTCCATGCCTTTTCCCTTGTAACCAAGCAATTACCGCACATTGGGCTTGAGGCACAACAGCAAACCTAGCATCACTTCAGCTGGGTGTGGTGGCGCATATCTGTGATCCCCTAGTCAGGAGACCCAGGCAAACCAAATCAGGGGGGACATTGGCATAGCCCAAGAAAAAGTGAGCAGGTAGCAGCAACACTGTGCAACGAGAGAGGGAAAGTCAATTGGGCTGCCAATTAAGCAAGCAAACTGCTGTCATCCTTGAGATTAAAAAATGGGATGTGCAGGCAAAGTGGGTAAGACCAGTACAAGCAAAGATGGTCACAGAGCTGACAAAGATCTGACCCTAAACTTCATTATACCCTCATTATAATAATGAATTCCCTACCCAGAAAGAGACAGAACACATTTCTGAGCACACTTTGGATCTTGGGCAAACGCACACCAGTGCAGTAACTAAATTCCACCCTGTCCAGAGACCCCTGCCCCTTTTGGAAAAAAAAAAAGAATAATAAGTGATATTTCTTTGAGACCTGATAAAAACAAAATGTAGCCTTTGTTAGATGCTACTGTCTGTGATTGTATCCACTTCCTGGGGCTACACACGGGACGTCCAGCTTTGCTTCCTCCCCTGCTCTTTTTTACTCCTGCCTCTTTTTTTTTTATTAATATTTGTTTTCAATGCACAATAATGGCATCATTTTTACTTTCCTTTCCCCTGTTTCTTTCTTTCTTTCTATTTTTTTTTTTTTTTTTTTTTTTTTCAGAACTGGAGATCGAACTCAGGACCTTGCGCTTGTGAGGCAGGGGGCGGAACCACTGAGCTAAATCCCCAGCCCCCCGTTTCTTTTTTTATGACAAACTTTTCCTTTACCTAAAATTAGTCTGTGTTACTTCCCAGTTGAAGCTTTTGCCTTTGTAAATTCATGCTGTTGCCTCAAAGTTGTGTTTGGTTTTAGCAGTACTGGGGATTGAACCCAGCGCCTTCATATATATGTTAAAATAATAATTATATTTTAAATTATTTATTTACTTACTTACTTACTTTTTCCTTGAGACAGTCCTAGGGTTATGGGCCTGCACAAACAGGCCCAGCTGTTGTCTCAGTTTTATTTTCCAATTTCACTGAAGCAAAGACCCCGCTAGCCAATGATAGATGGACCTCAAGTTTCAAATCAGCCTTAGCAATTTAGTGAGAGACCGTGTCTCAAAATAGAAAAATATAAAGGGCTGAGGGTATCGCCCAGCACGCCTAACTGGGAAACATCACAGCTATTGTCTGGGGCCAGAACAGAGCAAATTAAGAGTGGCTTGAACATAAGCACTGATGCTGAGCAGTCAGTCGGGTAACTGAAAGGGCTAAGTGACTCGCAGGCAGGTAGCATACGCAGCCCAGGTAGGCTGGAAACGGGATGATTCACCTTCCAAGTGTCACACTATCCAAAACAGTGTACAATTTAAAAATGATGACTTACCAGTGGAATTTTCCATTTAGTATTTTTGGACTACGATTGACTATGACAGACTGAAACTGAAAAGTGAAATCACACATAAGGGGAACTACTGTATTTTACTGCAGCAGATAGTGACCCATAGCTCTGCAGTGTTATAGATGAATGAAATGGGCACAAAGGAGCCAGGGTTGGTCTGTTAGTACCAAAAAGGCACCATCAGAAACTACAGAATGTCAGGTGTGATGGCACATGCCTTAACCCCAGCACTTGGGAAGCTGAGGCAGGAGGACTGCTGTGAATTCGAAGTCAGTCTGGGTTACATATTTGAGCTGAGACCCAGCCTGAATTACAGTAAAACTCTGTCTCAAAACATCTTTCTAAAAAACTCTACGAGGGCCGGGGATTTAGCTCAGTGGTTCCACTGCCAGCCTCACAAGCGCAAGGTCCCAAGTTCGATCACCAGTACAGAAAGAAGAAGAAGAAGAGGAAGAGGAAGAAGAAGAAGAAGAGCAAGCACATACTAAGCTCTGGTTCAGAATCCTATCTCACAGAACCCCCCAACCAAAAAAAGCTGGGTGTGTGGCAGAGTACACTTACAAAGCCAACACTCAGGAGACCAAAGAGGAAGATGGAGAGTTTGAAGCTAGCCTGGTACTATCTTACAAACAAAAACAAACAACAACAAAATGTAATTTCAAAGAAAAAAAGAACAACGTAAAATTTCCAACTGACAGAAGATAGTCATAAATTTTCTAACTCAATTATGGTTTGATCGTTCATTGTGATATCAACTTGAATGGGTTAAGAAATACCTCGTGGATTAGTGGAACGTAGTTCAAGGTGTGGATGCTTGATGTGTAGGCTACGAAGTGAATAGGGAAGACGCATTCCGGATATGGGTGGCATCAACCAATAGGCTTGCACCCTGGATGAAATAAAAAGGGGAAGAAGAAGTCTGCCTTTTTTTGCTTCTTGTAAGGTGCTCTGTTGTTCTCCATCACCTTTGGACATTCATCTCGTTTCTTGAGCCTTCCAATGTAGACCATTTGGCTTTCTAATACAAACACACAGGACTCTGGAGTGAGCTCCAGGTCTTTGACCTTTGACTGGATCCTCTGACTTTCCAGTGGGCAGGAAGCCATTTTGTATTCTTTCACCCCGACTCTGCAGGCAGCCATTGTAAGTCTACTTTGAATATCCTTTATATATCTCATATATTTTTATAATAAGTCTGTTCCTCTACTGACTCCTGATAGAAAATATTAGAAAATTATTTTGATATTTATATTCCTTTAACTTCATTTAAAAATGATTTTATAGTTTTATTATATTAAGTCACAATAATTATATTTTTTAACTTACAATAAAAAATGTTAGATACCAACTTTATTGTTTGTTTGTTTTTTGGTACTGGGGATTGAACTCAGGTCCTTGCGTTTGCAAGGCAGGCGGCATTTGCAAGGCATCGCTGAGCTAAATCCCTGGCCCTTAGATACCAACTTTAAAATGTATGAAGGTGCCCAGGCATGGTGCCTTGTAATACCAGCACTCAGGAGGCTAAGGCAGGAGAGAATCGCCATGAGTTCAAGGCCAGCCTGGACTACAAAGCCAGACCCTGTCTCAAAAAACCAAAACCAAAACCAAAACCAAACAAAACAAAATGTATGAAAGAATAATTGGTTTTTCAGAATTTTCTTTACAAGCTACAAGAGTGAAAAGCATTAGAAGACCACACTCTAGGCCAATATGGTGTGGGGAGCAGGGGGTCAGAATAACCAAGACTTGCCTTTCCCAGGAAACGCTGGAATTCATGATTCCTCCAGAGCAGGTCTAGAATGGTCTTTGGCTTCCTGGTTAACTACCTCCAGCTCCACTTCCCAGTAACCAGCAGGGGTTACTCACCTTGGTGTCATAGCCTCTGCTGAGGCCAAGCCTCACTTAGTCACGTACACAAATACCTCAGCACACTTGAGCAAGTTACTAAAACTCTCTCTACTTCAGTTTCCTAATTTATAAAATGGAAATAATATAGGCTGCTACCACTTTTTAAATTTTATGTAAATTACCTCAAAAATACCTAGCAATGGAAGCCATTATTGCCTACATGAGTATTCATTTAGCAAAAAAAAAAAAAAAAAAAAAGAAACAAAGGCTAAGCCAAAGGTTAAAAGTCATCTGATTGGTCAGTCAAAAAATGAGAACCCTGAAATCCTGTGTTTTAGTTTACTCACCTTCGGATCTCCAGGCAGAGGCTCAGATTGTCCAAGAATCTGGAGGGATGGCTTTCACATCTTTTCCTCCACAGACTTTCAGAATAATAATTTCTTTCATGGATTTCTGCTAAGCATTGCCCTGAAGCATCCACAGCCAGAGAAGGGGGCCTAGACTTACAAACGGAGGGCTCTTATCTCCTTACCCTAGGCTGGGCTGCCCCCACAGCAAAACAGTAAAATACTTGCTAACATCTCTATCACTTCTCATTTGTTCATCAAATCTTTGAAACTCTTTTAAGATGTGACAATTACAAGGAATTTTAGAAGTCAGATTGTCCTTGCCTTAAGGCCCAAACACATCCAGTCGGTCTTTTCAAGGTGGGTTTCAGGCTCCTTTCTCCCATCCAAATACTAACCAGGCCCAAGTGGTATGGCTGAAGACTCAGATTCCTTTCTATCTCCCCGGGCTTAGATCTTCCTGGCCGGCCTCACCACCTTGCAACAAAGTCTAGTGCTTGGGGTTGGAGAGGGCAATGTGGAGTGGGAGGCACTTCTGACCACTGAGCAGGGTATCTCAAACTCAAATATATATTTTCAACTTTCGTGGGTCTGCAGCCCTGGGAAGACTGGCTTCGCAGAAAGTCAGTGCTAGTGCTGGGGTTAGGACAATGATACCCCAAAGACCAAGACTTTGACCTGCTAAGAAGCCTCCAAGTCTACATCAGCACCAAAGTTCCTCTCATCTTCCCTTGTTTCTCCCCTTCCCAGCCCAGTGAAAGAAAGCCCCTCTGCAAAGTCCCTTTTCTACCTGAATAGGGAAGCCAAAAAGACGCAATCACTTTCAGTCATCTTGCTGAAATTTCATTAACCAGAGAAGACCAAATTCATATGTTAGAAATAAAGATAAGTTCTCCTAGTCGCCTGGACAGACTTGTTACACAGCATTATCCTCTATTTTGGTACCATAAAGAGTCATTTACAATCTGCTGGTAGTGGTGATTCATACCTGTAATCCTAGCTATTCAAGAGGCTGAGGCAGGAGGATGACCAGCCAGGGCAATTTAGCAAGAACTTATCTCAAATTTTAAAAATGTTTAAAATTTTTTCAAAATTACGTGATCCCAGCACTCAAGAAGACTGAGGCAGGAGGACTCACAGGGAGCGTTTGAAAGCTAGCCTGGGCTACATAACAAGACCATGTCTAAAAAACAAAAAAAAATTTTAATTAAAAAATTTTTTAAATGTTTTTAACTTTTAAAATTTAAAAACATTTTTGGAGAGTCATTTGCAATCTATTATCAGTTCTGCAGGTGCACTGGACTTTGCCACAGAGTACAGTACGTTCTCCAAGCCCATTAAGTTCCCCTAAAACTCATTTACAATTTATCTGATACTCCCTGCTCTGTCCTCTGTCAAAAGAGAGTTTTACAAATTTCATTCCTTCTTGTTCTTCTTTTGTTTTTGAGGGGCACTGGTGATTGAACCTATGGCCTTTGATCCTCCTGCTTCAGCCTCCCAGAATGCTGGGATCACAGGAATGTGCCACTACACTGGACTTGGTACATAAATTTCTCATTTGTGTCGGGCTAGGGGCTAATGACTCTGGCTTCTCCTGTGCTGTGATTTCGCCCTCTTTGCACCTTAACACATTTGTATTTTTCCCATATAATTCCTATCTGGGAGTACATTCGAGGGGACCTTCAGAGGGTGGAGGGGGAGCTTCCCTCTGCCCCTACCCTGCAGACTCAATCTACCATTCACCTGCCCCTTGTATCCCACCCGCCACCTTGCAGACGCAGAGTGCGTGGAGTGCGCGCTGCAAACCACCCGGGCTGAACGGAGGCTGAGCCAGACACCCAGTAATTATTAGGCCCAGCACCTGCAGGCTTCCCTGGTTGCCCCGGCTGGGGGTGGGGAAGAGCTGCAAGGGCATAAAGACTATAAATAACCACAGGAGGCCTGACAGGTGGGGCTGGAGAGAACAGCTCCCTGAAAACAGCGCTCTTTCCAACTCCGAAATAGAGGCAACAGAAGAGCCAGGGACTTGAAGCCAGAAAGGCAGTTCCGGGCCAAACTGAGCAACTCTTTTGAAGAGAATTTCTGTCTTTTGCCTTTCTGGTGCCCTTCTCTCACTTCCTCCTGTGCTATAGTGTGTTCCTGTTTCCAGCTATTCTAAATTGCCTCTCCCCACTTCCTGCCAGTCTTTCTTTCCCCCTCGTTAGAATGGTTACATTGCCAAATTTGCATGGATTGAGACGAGAGGAGATTTTAAAAAATCATATCGTCAAACATCTTTTTACATTTTGTTCCCGTTAGGTTTTTGTTGCTGTTGTTGTTTTTCTTTAAATTTTTAAAAACTTTGACGCACAGTAAGTACATTTTACACCATGATCCAGTACCTGTGTCCGAAAATACAGCCAAACCCAAATGTCACGAAAGAGTCTTTACCTCTCCACAAATGGTACGCTCTGATTTCAGCTTTAAAATGCCAGTTGCAACCTGCTCGTGAGCTGCTGACACAACTGACTAGTGGATCATGGATCACGCATATTAAAACTCACTCCTTTCATGGATGAACAAACTGAAGCAAAGGGAAAGCCCTCGAGTCATCACCAGAGTTGAAAACAGAGAATTTAGCCCGGGGATTTAGCTCAGTGTTTCTGGTGCCTGCCTTGCAAGCGCAAGGACCCAAGTTCAATCCCCAGTAGAAAAACAACAAAAATAAAATAGATGGAACTTTCTACTTCTTCACAGGGATAGGCTTGACTTAAAGCAAGGTTTTGATAGAAACTGGAATTTTTTTAAAAAAAAAATGCTACCAGTGGATAAACACCCTGTATGTTTCTGTGCCCTTCTTGAAGAACTGGGAACTGAAGGTGCATTTTTTGTCCTAGACAGGAAACTGCTGATACTCTCTGCCTGGCAACTGGGGAAATGGTCCTAGAAGAGAGAGGTGCAGGGGAGGGAGGGAGAGTTAAGGGTGGGAGTAATGGGGTTGGAGCTTGAAAAGAAGGGGGCTAGTGAGATTGGTTCTTCTTCCTCCCTGCCTTTCTCCCTTCCTTCTCTTCCCTTTCCTCCTCCTTTCCATGAGCAAACTGGTGTTAAATACTCGTCCAAATACAAAACAAAAAACCTTCTGAGAGACAAACGCTCGGCCACGGCCATCAGTCTTTTATGGTGCTAATGAACCGGTTCCTTCTGTGAAAAGCGCTCTGAGCTCCTGGTCTACCAAAGTGGAAGAATGAAGTGGCAAAACCAAAGGGGAAAGTTAAGAGTTTTATTAGAAATAAGAAAATGCTGGGGTAGATGTCCACCATGAGGGGATTCCAAAAGGAAGTCCAAATCGCGTTCTTTGTGTGAAATTGTTCTTGTGTGAATACACGGAGCACGTGGGAATAGTTCAGAGGAAATTGTTATTTTGCATTTCTTGCGTTTCTCCAGTTTCTTAAATCCGGAGGCAGGGAGGAGCTGTCAGCTAACTGAGCCCTCTCTTGAGAACTTTTCTTCCTGGGATGAAAGGTCTTTATCTTTCCATTCTTATCCTAACCCTTTATCTTTTGTTACCATGTTTTCTTTTACGTTTCTAAGCTTAACCAGCTGTTTGAATTAGCTCTTAACGTGGGCTACTTTCTTTTATCTGACCCTTCGACCCTACCTCTGTTTTCAGGCTCTCCTAGCTGCCTACTCATAATAAGTAAAACTACTCCACCACACTGGAGGTTAAAGCAGTGTACAGAGGCCGCGAGCTCACACCCACCACACTGCTGTGGGGAGGTCAGGAGAAGCTTCCCTGAGGATAGCTGAGCTCACTCTGTCCCGGGGGAGAATGGGAAGGAGACCCTGCTCAGGGATGGTCTTGTTGTTTCACTGGATCAGCACAAAGAGCTCCTGACCATTTTGAGAAAAATCCATCAAATATGCCCTGGCTTTTGACTCCTGTCTCTGGAACGTGCTTACATTGGAGAAATCTCTGTCCATCCACCTGACTAAACCGGTTTCCCAGCAGGCCGACCTGGGAAGGGGGTGGGTAGGAGCCAAAGAAGAGAGCCAGCGCTCTCAACCTTATTCATTCTTTGAGTTTTTTAAATCAGTTTTAACGAAGGTGGTTTGTTTTACTCACTCTGAAGTTAAGGGACTCAGACCCATTGAAAACGCAAAGCTTGTCAATAAAGTAAAGACAAACAAAAGATAACCTGCTTGGGGGAGGGCACTTAGTGCCTGGGAGCTCACCTTCCTCCCCTGACCTCCCCCAGCCCCTGGGGAGACTGGAGAGACAAGGCTGTTGGTTTAGACAGGACCCTGGGGCTGTGGCTCAGCATCTCAGTCAGCGAAACGGAACAAACATGAGTGAGGTCAAAGCTTGGAAGCTCAAACCGCACCCCTGAAATGTCACACCTCCAACACAGAAGTCTCAGAATGAGGACTCTCACAAAGGAAAAAAATGATATCTCAAGCTCTAACTTGAAATAAAGGCACTTGGTCCATACATACCTGGTGACTTTCATGTTGAAAACAATGACCCAACCACCCCCGAAATTTTGACACAATTTGGTAGTTTTGCCCCCATTCCATCCCTCTCTGAGGATCAGCAAACTCAATGAGATCATGTTCTTTTGTTTAGCTCATAATTTATCTCAACTGAAAATATGTGAGGATGTGGATTGTGTAAAGTCCTTTAATTCTGAGGCCTCAAAACCCAAACATAAGGCAGCGCATGGTGTGCATGCCTCTAATCCCAGCATTTAGGAGGCTGACGCAGGAGGATCACTTGTAGTTCAAGGCCAGCCTCAACTGCTGTACATAGCGAGTCCTTGTTTCAAAAATCAAAAAATTCATACATAATGGTAATTCTTAAAATATCAATTAATGACTTAATACTGGGACTGTGTGTGTGTGTGTGTGTGTGTGTGTGTGTGTGTGTGTCCTTCGGTTCATACAGTTCTCCTGCAAAACAGTGGTCCTGTGTGCCGAGTATGCCTATGTCTAGCCCCTCACCCTACATACTGAGAGGCAACCTCTACCAACCAATAGCCCCTGGATGTTTATGAAGGAGTTTGGGGTTTTGGTTCAAGACTTTGTTCCCACTATGATAAAATGCACTACGGTAGGATCAGGGATTTAGCTTGGAGGTTCTACTGCCTGCCTTGCAAGCGCAAGGACCCGAGTTCGAACCCTGGTACCCCCTCCCAAAAAAAAGTGTAAAATTGCACTAGGATAGCCTTTCCACTACTAAGTATCTCTCGGGCAGATCTCAATGCTTCAAAAGATTTTAGCCTGCTAAACAAATATCTTTCATTTCATTAATCCCTTTTCCCTTAAAATAACCAGCAAAACACACGAGACTCAAGGCAAAAGCAAAGGAAAAAAGTCAAAGAAGCCTAAAAGGAATGGACAATTTCCATGAGGTTCTTTTGAACCAAAGGGAACCGCTCCCAACGCCTCGGTAGAGCTGGTGGCAGGGGTGGAGATGGTGCAGGACCCACAGTGGAAATCCCAGCTCCCACTGTCTGGGTTTCTGGAAGCTCGGTTTGATAAGAAGGGGTTGAGAAAGGAGGAAGACAGGTTACTGAGTAATGGAGGAGGGAGGAAAAGACGATGAGTGTCAGAAAAGGAGCGAGGGAGCAAGAGGAAGGGTACTGCTCTGGGTATTTGGCCTTGAGCATGTTGTCTATTAAACTGTAGCTTAATTTAGCCAATTAAGTAAATTAGAGTTTACTTTGGCTAAGCTGAGAAGAAGGCGTTGCATTAGAATGGAAAGATTACAGATTCTGGATAGAGGCACATTTAGGTTTCAATCCCTGCTTTTTTTAACGACCTCTATAGCTTCCAAATCTCATGGAATGAAATAGTATACTGGGGATTTGGCTCAGTGGTTCTGCTGCCTGCCTTGCAAGCCCAAGGTCCCGAGTTCGATCCCCAGTACCAAAATAAATAAAACTCATGGAATGAAATAACTGTTCCTGTAGTTGTATATGAGATAGGATATATAGAAAGAAAGGAAGAAAGAAAACCTTAGGCTTAGATGTAGATGTAGCTTATAGTGCTTAGCATGTGTGAATTCCTGAGTTCAGTTCAGACTGAAGGACTGAATTAATTGAAGATACGTTGACTTTGATATCTAGGACCCTAATACAGAATCTGTAGTCTGCAGAGTTAAAATAATAGACTTTATTCATGCTGAGAACCTGGGGGGGGCGGTGTGTGAAAATTTTTAAAGAAATAATGAGACTTTGACAACAAACAACTAAAATCCTGACTTTGTTGTTTGCTATCAGTTATTGATCAAATCTTGAACGTCTCTGTGCATCAATTATCCTCAGCTGTAAAATAAAAATAACTATCTCAGAGGATGCCAATGGGATGCGGTTAAAGCGCAAGGTGGCCAGGTGTGGCAGTGCCCACCTATCTTATCTCAGCACTCTGGGAGGCTGAGGCAGGAGGATCAAATGTTTGAACCCAGACTCAGCAATTTAGCAAGACCCTATATCAAAACAGACAAACAAACAAACAATAAATAAAAGGGGGCTGGGGATTTAGCTCAGTGATTCCACTGCCTGCTTCACAAGTGCAAGGTTCCAAGTTCGATCCCTGGTACTGGCAAAATAAATAAATAAATAATAAAGGGTAGGAATATAGCTCAGTTTGAAGGCCCTGGGTTCCATCTGCAGTACTGCGCCTACCTATCTATATACACACATAAATAGTGCAAAATGTGGGCTGGGGATATAGCTCAGTGGTAGAGCACTTGCCTGGCAAGTACCAGCTGGGTGTAATGTCTGGGAGGCTGGGGCAGGAAGATCACAGATGCAAGCCCAGCCTGGGCAATTTAGCAATTTAGTAAGATCCTCTCTCAAAAAAGAAAGGGTGAGCAGGAAGCGGGGGGCTGGGATGTAGCTCAGTGTGAAGGTCCTAGGTTCAATCCCCAGTATCACCAAAAAAAAAAAAAAAAAAAAAAAAATTGTAAGAAATCTGCTTGATAAATGTCATAAATTTTTTAAAGGACCATAACCAAATTTATCTTTCATTATGACATAGACATATCTCACTCCCCACCTGCCAACCAATTAATCCCCTTTTTCCATGCAGAAATGTAAAAATGGCTGAACAAAGAGTGCAGGAAAGTGTAGGCTGGCCAGAAGAATGCACGTCTGTTACCCAGAGCAAAGGCACCCACCGCATGGAGGGGTTTAGGTCTTCTCCACAGAAGGCAGGAAGAGGCAAAGAACAAAGAAAGGCCCACTCTCAGGAAGCTCATGCTCTCTGGGGAGCCTGGAGCCCTTATCCTATCTGAAATGCCCTCATGTCCCCTCCCATATGAAATGCCAGTCCACCTTGTGAACTCTTGGAAAAGAAAGAAAAATCCACCCCAAGTATGTTTTTTTGTTTGTTTGGCTTTGGTGATAATACAATTTAATTTGCAAGTTTCTAATATGAAAACTTTCCCAACACAACTTGAGACACCCGGACAGCTTTTATTATTTATGCGTTTATTTGGTACCGGGGAACGAACTCAGGACCTTGCAGGTGGCAGAACCACTGAGCTAAATCCCTTGCCCCAGACAACTTTGACTAAAAGGATTTACAGCAGCCAATGTTGAAAAAGTTTCTGCAGCTTTTGACTTCTTCAAAGAGCTGATAGCCCTCATCTGCGTCTTCACCTTAATCATCATCATCTTTCAATAGCTCCTCCAGGGAAGTACAACGCTGATCTTGGAATTTTACGCACACATAAAAAGTGACCAATTTTAAAGTGTGCAGCAAGAACAGCTTCAGCAGCAGCACCCAGATCTCCACTCTCAGGAACTTCTGGAGGAGCAAAAAAATTAAAGAAAGAATAATTGGAAATTGTCTTAGTCACTGTACCAACTGTCCCATGTCCCGTATGTCTCTGCTTCTTTTTAATGGTTTTCAAAGTGACATTCTTTCCTGTTTTCCAATCTATTTGGCACCCTGTACAGCCCATAATTTCTGGCCCATCAAATGCAAAGGGATCAGAACCATCTGGTTCAGATCTCATTCTATATACGTCTTTGTCAACACTTCGTTTGTGAAATATATCCACTGGGTTCAAAGTGGAAATTCTAAGGTAAAACTCATAGGCTGGTCAGCATCTGAGAACTTCACTTTAATGTCCTTCAAATGCTTCAGAATAGGTTCATCATGCTCCTGAACCACGTCACCAAGCAAGTCAACATTCTTAAAAACAGGAATTCCTTTAGGATCTTCTTTTTCTTCATCTTTTTCCTCATCTTCAATCTTGACCTTTTCTTTCAGCTCCTCTGAAATTTCTTCTTTCTCACCTGGTTTCTGCTAGGTACAAAGAGCCCAAAACCAAGAGCAGATCAGGACCATAACAAGCCTTTATTATGGGGAGGACCTGCTGGGCTGTGTCGGAACAAAGGAGAGAGAGAGAACTATATGGCTGAACCAGGGAGCGCTTCTTATAGGACTGGGGTGGGATTGAGTGATGCAGTGGCTGGGGATTGGGCGAGTTTGTGACACCACTAGGAGGGGCTCGTGTCATCGCGAGTTAGGGCCATCTTAAGGCAAGAGAAACCTAACAGTTTCATTCACATTCATCTTCCGTAGGTTTATAAAGTGTATTAATGATCTCAAATCGCTTATCCAGTAGAGGTTGGTAGAGAACAGCATACTTCCTTTCAAGACCGTGAACTTCTTCATAGAATTTGGCTTCTGTCTGTGCACACTTAGCTTGAAGGGTCTTGAGAGTATTCACTCTCCTTTTAACTACCCTAGGCAAGCTTTCAGGGCGTCCTGTTGGTGAGTCTACCAGACCATCCAGTCTTCCTTGAAGGGCTGTAAGAATCCGAGGATTTTGCATCATCTGAAGAGTCAGCTGATGCGCTTTGATTTTTGTTTGTTTGTTTGTTTCTACACGAGTTTCTGCTTCTTCTACTTCTTCAACATCATCCAAATCTTGATCAAGCTCAGACTGTGCTTTGTTGTCAATGTCGGCTATGTTGTAAGATCCGGGGATATCTGGGGGTAGCTGGGGGACTCGGGCAGCTCGGAGCTGCGCAGGAAGTGACGAAGGAAGGCGGGGGAGGGGGACGGGGCACAGGGCCTCAGGAGGAGCAGGAGATGGCGCCAAAAGAGACCAGCCCTCACCCCTACCCCCCACCCCCGCTGCTGGTGCTCCTGTACCATTCTGAAGTGTGTTTGGTGAAGGAGGGAAGGGTTTGTTGGTTTGTTTTAGGGAAGGGTCTCTTAAACAGTATTTGAAAGAAACTCATGAGGACTGACTGTCCCCAGGGAGACTTTGCAACTCTCTGCTGTCACCCTCACTGCCGCGTGTAGGCCTTTCTCCCTCCATCTGTCCCCACCATTACCACAAGTGCCCTGTTACTTGTCCTAGAACACTGTTTCAGTCGTGTCACTCCTCACTTAAAACATCAGCAAGGGCTGGGAATTTACCTCAGTGGTTCTGTGCTTGCCTGGCAAGTGCTAAGTACTGAGTTCGATCCCTGATACTGGGGGGAAAAAATCAGCAATACTCCATTATTCATGGAATTAATCACAGATTTCCTTGCCTCGCCAGTGTGAACCCGATCTTTGACCCATGGCTTCTCAACCTAAGCCAGAGTGCTACAGTCATCCCCTCAGCATGTCCTGAGCTTCTGCTCCTCCATACGGTTCTTTATTCTATCTAGAATGTCCTCTGGTCCCTTTCCATTTCAAATTCCACACCTCCTTCCTCACAAAGTTCCCCTAATCTCCTAATCCCCTTAGCAATTCCCTCAGACAAACCTTGAGAGTCTTATCATTTGCTGCAGGAGATTAGGGGATTATGGCTCTTCCTAAATTTGGTCTCTTACCCGTCATCAGACTGGTCACCCCCTTGTCTTACTCTACGTAGCACCTCCTGCCACGCTTTGGCACTTCCCAGCAGTGTATCTGCTCCCATCTGTGGTCCTATGTACTTGGGAGACTGAAGCAGGAGGGTCCCTTGAGCCTAGGAGCTCAACTCCAGCCTGGGCAACATAATGAGACTTTGTTTTTTTAAAAAAGATGGCAGCGCTGGTGGGTTTTTTTGTTTTGATTTGTTTTGTTTTTGGCACTGGGGATCAAACTCAGGCTTGCGTTGCGCTTGCCAGGCAGGCACAGTGCCTCTGAGCTACATCCCCAGCGCAGGGTATTGTTTGTTGAATTGAATCATAGCTGAATTAACCACACTCTGCAAGACTTTATTCATATTTGTCACATTTATTTTCCTGACAATACCCCTTCAGGTGAGATAGTCTTGATCTGTCCTATTTTGTCCTGTGTTACTCACAGCAGAAGACTGAGGCTTGAAGAATAAAAACAATTGATCATAGGGGTCAGTGGGGGAGGTACTGAGGTCTATGAGGAAACTATGTTTTGATCAGTGCAAATGCAGGATGACTGCTTGTTAAGTCTCTTGTCTGTTGAGCAAGGCTGTCTTGAAAAGAAAAAAATGAAGAGACTGGGAATGTAGTTCAGTGCAAAAGCCCTGGATTCCATCCACGATATGGGGCAGGAGGATGAAATGAGAAAGGAAAAGGATATTTGGCCCCTACAGGAATCACTGCAAAGTAAAATTATACTTTAAAATTCAATGTTTTTCTCCTCTGAAGATAACCAAGGACAGTTTGTCTCTGCCAGTTTTCAAAGTGTACAAATTGCTTTGCTTGAAAGGCAAGTGGGGAGGTAAATATAGCAGCAATATCTCCGATGTAACATTCTTTGACCTGGCCTGGGCAGATCTTTGACCTTAACCTTTAGGAAAGAAGCAGAAGGGAAGTGTGTCCCTGCTACTGTAGAAGAAACTCCCCTTCCCAGCCGTTCGCAGGCCACAGCAGACATCTGAGCATGAAGAAGCCCGGGATCATGTGTTTTGTCAGGTCTCCCGGGTTCAGCTCCTCCTGGCGGGGAAGACAGAGCCAGGGCCAGTCAGTCAGCCGTATTTACTGAGGAAAAGGTGGCCGGACACCCTGCCTGGAAGCCACACTTGGGTCAGCTTGTGTTCTGCATGTTGCATTTTGAAAAGCGATCCTGCCTAGCATGGTAACGGTGCAGGCTATCAAACCCTCTTTCTTCTCCCTCTTTCCAGAGTCTCTTTTTGCCTAAGGGAACAACTTAAAGACAACAATAAGGGAACTTTAATTTGAAAATGGCCTGGAATACACAACCCAGTGGTAATTGTGTCCTTGGGGCATGAGGTGAAGGACTGGGGGCTGGGAGACTGGCACAGTGGAGAAGGACCCGCTGCCTCTTTGCTCCGGGCTGTTGACTCTTTTACACTAAGAATGAATTAGTGAATTATAGGTGTAATTTTTTTTTTTTAACTGGTGATTGAAGTCAGGGTCTTTTCACTGAACTACATCCCCAGTCCTTTTTATGTTTTTTATTTTGTGAAAGTTTCCCAGGCTGGGGCTTGAACTTGTGATCCTCCTGCCTCAGCCTCCCATAGTTGGGGGAAAGAGGCATGGGCCACCACACTCAGCTACATGTGTAATTCTTTTTAAGTAGGAAAGGAAGAAGACAAGCGATCGATTGAGGAACAGCTTACCTGTGATTTATACATGAAACTTGACTTAGACACGTATGCCCTGCTGCTGCCCAGGAACATATGTGGGGAGGTAACCGTGATGAGCCCATTTTCAGTGTCTAACATCATACCTCAACCCTTTTGTTGCTACTGTTTTGGGGTAGAGAATGTACTCATCAATTCGACTTCTTAAAAAAAAGTTTTCCCCTGGTGTAAAATTGTAAATTATCTATATCACTTCAGAAGGAATAGAAAATGCAGTAAGGCCTTAAGTAAATATCATAGTACTGTGTTGAAGTCACTGTGTGGACCTCTCCTAGGGCACAGCAAAGTATATGAACAGCAGGTGCGCTTCATTATATAGTAGATGAACGATTGTGTGTGTGTGTGTGTGTGTGTGTGTGTGTGTGTGTTGGTGTTTTGTTTTGCTTTTTCAGGACACTGCTACTCAGCCAATCCCTGGGCTCAAGAGATCCTCCTGCCTCAACCTCCCAAGTAGCTAGCAGTATAGGCATGCACCACCAACCCTGGCTTTAATATTATTGTTAAGGGCCAGGGATTTAGCTCAATGGCACCACGTTTGCCTTGCAAGGGCAAGGTCGTGAGTTAGATCCCCAAAGTTTGATCCTTGGTATAAAAAAAAAATAATATTAATATTATCATCCTTGTCAGTTTTGGCATCTGTGTTGAAGATTTCAATAGTGTTTTGAAGGGCTGGAGCAGCATCCTGAGTCCTCCTGAGGGGTGAGCACACAGCCAGCCCTGAAGAACAGGCTTCCCTTCCAGCAGGGAAATCCTTGGCCCTCAGCCCTCACCCTGTTGCCTGGGGCAGGCTCTGTGAAAAGCTTGCCTAATTCCCAACTAGAAAAACAGATCTTGTCTGGAATTCAATCACAATTTAGGAAGGTCAGAGGAATTCACAGCCTGGTGCTAAAGAGCCACCAATTGTGCTTTCTGCTGTACATTGTATAAAGCACTCAGAGAAGCAAGGAAACTGCACAGCAGGCTTTAAGGAGTTGGCAGTTCCCGTTTAACAAAGTAAACTCAAAATATTAGCCCCATTTTATAGACCCTGAAACTGAGAGCCAGAGGCAGCGAAGTGGGAGAACCAGAAGCCCAAACGCACCTTTGGACCCACCCCCAGCCCCCCACCCCCGGGGACAGGAAACCACAGCATCTGCTGCCTCCTCCAGGGGGTCATGGAGCTGGGAAAGCCTGGCCCAGAGTGTGACTGCATTCAGATCTGCAGCTCCGTCTGAACAAGAGGCGCTGTTTGCGGGTGGGACCCTGAGTGGAGTGGAAGAGAGGAGATGTCAGGCGTACACGGATCGGTTTCCGCGGGATAACTTGGGTGTGATGTGCGGGGAGACTTCCCCAGACTAAAACTAGGCAGCACAAAGCCAGTGAACATGTTGGGCGTGAAGAATAAACCCAGGAAGTTATACTGGTCAGAAAATGAAATCTTACATTTCTCTTCTCGGCCCTGATCGAGTCTTCTTAATAACAACTCAATTTTTTAAACAAATAAAACATTATACTGTGCCATGAAAGGTCCCCTTTCCTGACACCTCCCCCCACCCCGTCTGACTCAGAAACTGATTCAGCCCAAATAAAGAAGGTTCTAGGGCCAAGAAGGGGCTGCTCACCGCATGGTGTGATCTGGGACGGTGAGAGATCTCACTCTTGGTCCAAAGTCACCAGCTTGGTACCAACTCCCCCCTCTGTCTAGCAGGAAAGCCCCTCGGATGAGGTGTCCTGATTGCCTAAAAGAGATCTGGGACCTTATTACTCCCCAAACTACCCAGGAAGGGCATAATTGTCAGACTCAGTAATTTTGCCTAAAGACTTCCTGTCCACCAATCTAACCACTGTTTTTCCTCTCCTCATTTTTATTCTCTTTACCATTCTTCCCATTCAGGAAGGAGCCCTCAGTAAAGCCAATCTGATTTTAGTTTGTTTCTTTATTTGACTGGGTTGCCCAGGCTGGTCTCAAATTCTTAGGCTCAAGCCACCCAATCACATCAGCGTTCGCAGTACCTGGGACTGCAGGTGTGCACCACCATGCCTGTCTGATTTCAGAATTTTAAATGTGATAGATTTTTCCACAAGCCTCACATTTTTCCATTTTTTGAGGCAGGCAGCAGAACCACTGAGCTAAATCCCTGGCCCTGTTTATTCCATTTTTTGAAACAAAAATTAAGCTAAGTGTGTTGGTACACGCTCTGGGAAGCTGAGGCAGGAAGACTGTAAATTCAAACCCAGCCTGGGCAGCACAGTGACTTAGCAAGACCCTGTGTCAAAATTTTAAATACTCATATGCTGTCTATTTTTTGTTGTTGTTGTTTGTACCTGGGATCGAACTTGGGACCTTGAGTTTACGAGGCAGGCAGCAGAACCACTGAGCTACATCCCCAGCTCTAAAACTTAAAATACTTAAAAACAGGCTGAAGATATAGCTCAGAATGAAGGCCCTGGGTTTTCCAGTACCACAAAAGAAAGAAGAGGAAGGGAAAAGGAAAGAGGGAAAGATGGGGTGGGGGGAGATGCTGCTATACAAATTTCTGTTACAATCTTAGAGCAAAAATTTTTCTTTCACTTGCTGTATTGAGGTTTGAAGCCAGGGCTTTATCTCAGCCCACTTTTTATTTTTTATTTTGGAAAGGGGGTCTCATTAAGTTGCTAAATTGCCTAGTGTGATAAATACTTTTCTCGTGCTGAGACAAAATAACCGACACCCACAAGTAAAAGGAGAAAAGGTTTATTTCAGCTCACAGTTGTTAAGGGTTCAGTCCATAGTAGGCTGTTTCTAGGGCAGGGTGGCCTGGCAGAGGGGCGTCAGTGAGGAGAAATAGTTCATGGTATGGCAGGCAGGAAGCAACAAGGCAGAGAGCAGTAAGCAGCTGGTCTGTCTTTCCTTTTTATCCCATCCACTATAGACCTCTTGGTGATGCCACCAATACCCAAGGTGGGGCTTCCATTGTCCATAGTCTTAATCCCAGTATCACACCTTTAACCCACATTCACACACTCTAATGCAGCCATCTTTGAAACTCCTCATCTATGATCACACAAAGCTTTGGGAGGACATCTCGATATAAACCATAACACCTAAATTGGGCTCCAACTTGCAGTCCTCCTGCCTCAGCCTCCCAGAGTGCTGGAATTGCAAGTGTGTACCATCATGTCTGGCTTTTTCTTTCCTTTTTTGTGATGCTGGGGATTTTTTTTTTTTTTTTTCCGGT
>NW_022900945.1:43835223-43885933 GCF_012274545.1 Fukomys damarensis | reverse complement strand
TTTTTTTTTTTTTTTTTCCGGTACTGGGGATCGAATTCAGGATCTTGTGCTTGCAAGGCAGGCGAAATGCCAATGAGCTACATCCCTAGCCTGGTGCTGGGGATTGAACCCAAGACCTTGCACATGCCAAGCATACACACTATTACTGAGCTATGCCCCAACTCACAGCAACATTTGATATTTGACTGGGGATATAACTATAATTTGATACGTAAATATTATACTACAAAGGATATGCAAAGGTAATAATGTCTAGAGCACAAGAGACTCTTAAAGTAGACCTCAGTAGCACAACTCCAAACTATATAAAAATAAATTTGTGGGGCCATGGATTTAGCTCAGTGGAGCCACCACCAGCCTCACAGTACAAGGTCCCAACTTCGATCCCAGGTACCAAAATTTTTTAAAAATTTTTAAAAATAAAAATAAATTGGTATCTAATTCTAAGATATTTGAAAGCAAACCAAAGATGTGAATAAAAAACAACAAACTAGTTATGGCAGGTACCATGGAAAGGGGCTCACTACCCTCTTCTGCTATTCTCTGTCTTAAATTACCTGGCTTCTGCCTTTCTGCAGTCACTACTGCTCTCCCTCCTTGCCTTGACTCTAGAATGCCGGGCACCGTCCCACAAGAATAAGATAAGGGCAGTCCCCCTTCTTTAGCCACCCAAGTGCTGCGATTATGGGTGTGTGCCCCACAGCTGCTTTATTAAAGTTTAATATTTATGAAAGAAAGTGGGAGGGAACAAAATTGGCAGAGGAAAGAATTAGTGATATAGCCCAACAACATCGGCCAATCCATCAGGGAGCTCAGAAATAGGGATTGTCCCTCAGAACTGATCAGAATGAGCCGGGCTGGGTGGCATCTAACTGGAATCCCTGCTACTTAGAAGGCTGAGACAGGAGGACAGCAAGTTCAGGTTCAGGGGATATGGGTCAGTGCCCTGGGTTCAATGCCCAGAAACAAAACAAAAAGAAAAGGAGGAAAAGTGAATTGATCAGAATGGGACATAGTTAGGGCTGTATTTTATCATTTTTATGTTCTCAGACAAGATCTTCAAGGCCTTGAATTGGCGATCCTCCTGCCTCAGCCTCTCATGTAGTGGGACTACAGACTTAACACCACCAAACTCCTCTGGGGCTTTATTTACATCTCTCCCCAGTCTTCAGATGTGGCCTGCCACAGGAAGTCTCTGTCCTTAAGTAGCAGGGCTCTTTGTGGTTGAGGCTGACCCAGACAGAGCTGAAAACTCATGGCTTTTTGCCGACCACAACCTTCCTGACTGCACATCAGATCCTTTCATACTTCTTTAATCAGGTCCTTTATTCAAGGGGGACAAGGGTAGTGCATCTCCCACTTCATCTCACTGATGCACTTATAATAGAAGTACTTTAATACTCTAGGGCCGAGGATTTAGCTTAGTGGTTCTGCTGCCTGCTTCACAAATGCAAGGTCCTGAATTCAATCCCCAGTACCAAAAACAAACTCTAAATTAGCCATACATGGTCGCTCATGCCAGGAATCCTAGCACTGTGGGAGACTGAGGCGGTAAGACTGCAAATGTGAGGCCAGTCCAGGCAACGTAGTGGGTTAGTGAGACCACCCCTCAAAATAAAACTCAAATACAGTAAAATAGCTGAGGCTGTAGCTCAGTGTGAAGGCTGTGGGTTAAATCCTCAGTCACACACACAGTGAACAGCCTCGCTCCCGCCCACCTTCCACTTACTTCTGCGTTTCGCCCCGGGCACATTGGCTTTCCTGTGTCTTGAAGCCCATCTCCTCCTCTGGGCCTCTGGAATCTCATATTCCAGTCTGCACAAGACCAGCCCCTTCTAAAGTTCCCAGCGTCCCTCCTCATTAGTTCCCATAGTGTTACCCTATCTCACTTTCAGCATGCACATAAAGAAGACTAAATTACTTATTTTTATTTCCATCGATCTCATCAACTACAATGTAAGTTCCATGAAGGTGTGGATCTCGTCTGTTTCTGTTCATTGCTCTAACCCCAGTCAGTAACTAGAACACAATAGACTTTTGGTTCATTTTTTGGTTTTTTGAGACAGGGCCTCACTATACAGTTCAGGATGACTTTGAACTCACAGTGACCCTCCTGCCTCAGCCTCCAGAGTGCTGAGATTACAAGTGTGTGCCATTATGCGTGGGTGAATACAATAGACACCCCCATACCAGAGATTAAACTCAGGACCTTGTGCTGGCCAGGCAGGTGTGGTGCCACTGAGCTACATCCCTGGGCCTGAACACGGTAGATTTGTTTTAAAACAATAGGCTTTTGGTAAATATTTTTTAAACAACTGGATGAGGTGCAAATGTTAAAGTATAGTAAGGATAGCTAAAATTTTAGCTAATTGAGAAAATTTGCCTAATACATACTATTAGTGTTGTAAGGTTAACCTAGAAGAGATCTCTAATGGGCCCATACAAGTTTGTTCCTATCAAACAGCTACAAGTCAATACTTTGTGTGTAGATAGAAATGTTATAATCATCCAACTTCCTTATTGTTTGTTTGCTTGTTCTTGTTGTTTAAGAAGTGAAAACAAAGCATAGCTTTATTAGCCAGGATCCCCTCCTCAGGGTGGGAGCAGGCCAGACAGAAGAGCTTTTTGCCTGGTTTTGTTTGTTTGCTTGCTTCCTTTGTTTTTTAAAGAGAGGGTCCATAACTGGGCATGGTGGCACACATCTGTAGTCCCAGCACTCGGAGGCTGAGGCAGGAGGATCAGTGTTAGTTCAAGACCAATCTGGGCTGTATAATGAGTTCCAGGTCGTCTCAACTACATAGTGAGACCCTGTCTCAAAAAAACAAACAAACAAAAAATAAAGATAGGGTCTTCCTGTGTGTGTCCAGGTTGGCCTTGAATTCATAATCCTCCTGCCTTAGCCTTCCTAGTGCTTAGACTATGAGCAGGCACTGTCCTGGCTTCATTTAAATTTCTAATAACCCCCAAACTGGGAGTATGGTGGCAGGTTTTCAGTTCAGAAGTACTTAAAAACTCCTGAGCTAACCAACTGCTGCCTGTTATCTACACACTATGGTGAGTGAGTTACTACTGCTATCTAAAACGTGAGGAATTTCACAAAGGTAATGTTGAGGGAAATGAAGACACACACACAAAAGAAAATAGACTGTATGTATTTCAGAACCAGGCAAACTATTGTGTGGTGTTAAATGTCAGGACTGGCTGGGTGTAGTGACCTCTACCTCTAATCCTGCATTTTGTGATATGACACGTCTTTATTACAAGTAAAAAAGATGGTCTGAGGGCCAGGGGTTTAGATCAGTGGTGCTGCCACCTGCCTCGCAAGCCCAAGGACCCAAGTTCAATCCCCAGTACAAAAAAAAAAAAAAAAAAAAAAAAAAAAAAGATGGTCTGAGCCGTCCATAGTCTCTAGAATTTTCTGGGTGGGTGGAAATAAATCTCCTTAGTCTATTGTCAAGAAAATGTAGGAAGCCAGGCATGGTGGCATGTTTGTAATCCTCGCACTCCGCATGCGGAGACAGGAGGGTTGTCGTGAGCTTGCGGTCAGCCTGAACTGCAGAGCAAAACCCTGTCCCCCACTCACCAAAAGAGAAAGAAAAAAGGCAGGACTGTGGGCCAGCTGTGGTGGTGCGCAACTGTAACCTCAGCACTCAAGAGGCTGAGGCAGGAGGGTGGCAAGTTCAAGGCTTACCTGGGTTATATACCAGAGTGAGACCCTGTCTCAAAAAAAAAAAAAAAAAATCTGGTCTCTTTAGGAAGGGGAAGGGAGAGGGGCAGGGTTAGGAAGGGGTGTGTAGACAGCTTCTGAGGTGCCGGTAACATCAACCTGGGCGGTGGTTAAACAGATGCCTTTATTCTGCAAAAAAGCACTGAGCTATACATTAATGATTTGTGTTCATTATGCATCAATTTTAAAGTTAAGAGTAAAATACACTTGGGAGATTTAGCTCATTGAAAGCTCTATCCCAGTATTCTAGGAGGCTGAAGCAGAATGGCAAATTCGAGCCCAGCCTGGGAAATGTAGCAACTTAGCGAGATTTTTTTTTTTTTTTTTTTTGAGACAGGGTCACTGGGGAGTTCAGGCTGTCCTTGGACTCACTATGTAGCCCAGGTTGGCCTTGAACTCACAGCGATCTTCCTGCCTGCGCTTCCCCAGTGCTGGGTTTACAGGTGTGTGCCACCACACTTGGCTTCGGGATGTTGTTTCAAAAAAAAAAAAATTCCTCGGTGGTGAGGAGAGCTCCAGATTCATCCCATGAAGATAACAGAAAATTCCTAGCACAGGTCAGGAAGTTTTCTCCCTCTTACAAAACCGAGGACGTGCAGTTCCACCCATTAGCCCACCAATTAATCCCACTTGATATGGAGAAAGAAATCAAAGGGAGGGCTTGGCCCTCAAAAAGTTTACATCTTATCTTTGGGTACTGTTTGTCTCCTTTTTCATTATTTGGGGTTTCACTTTTTTTTTTTTTTTGGTTTTTTGAGACAGCGTCTCACTATGTAGTTGAGACTGACCTGGAACTCACTATGCAGCCTAGGCTGGTCTCGAACTCACAGCAGATCCTCCTGCCTCAGCCTCCCGAGTGCTGGGATTACAGAGCAAAATCCTGTCCCCCACTCACCAAAACAGAAAGAAAAAAGGCAGGACTGTGGGCCAGCTGTGGTGGTGTACGCCCCCACGTCAAGTTTAGGAGTTTCACTTTTGAATGACAAAAAATCCTACATTGAACCTGCTTTGTTCCTATTTGTCTGTAGGTGATTGCATGAGCAATTAGATTGATAGATTGGTTACTGGGGTGGGGTAAGAGTTGGTGGAGTAAAAGAAGAGGCAGGAAGGAAGGTAAAGTCAAGGAAAAAGGAAAGATAAAATAAAAACCAGAGGATTTTTCCTTTTTTTTTTTTTTCATTGCTTTTGTTTTTCTTTTTTGAGGATTTTTTTTTCTTTTCTTTTTGGCTCTTTTTGAGTCAGTAGTCTCCCACCACAGGTAAAGTACTATGTAGGTCTGTTGCTGGGACAAAATACCTGAAACCCACAGCTAGACAGAGGAGAGGTTTATTTCAGCTTACAGTTCCTGAAGTTTCAGTTCATGGTCAGCTGCCCCAAGGAAAAACGTGGCAAGAGGAGTGGCGTACATTGCTTCACTCGTGGCGACGGGGAAGCAGACAGCATGGGATCAGGAGCCGGGTGTAGTCCACACCGCTAGGCCCCCTGACCCGCTCCTGGACAAGCCCCCACTTCCTAACACACGCAGCTCTGGACTGTCGGTGAGTTAGCCCCTGATGACGTCAGGGACCTCGCCATCCAATCACCCGGACCGACGGCCAAGATTAACTGATACCAGTACACACTCCACAGTTTTGCGTCATCAATAGATTGCACTGTGTCTGATCAAAGGATGTCACAATCCCTGTGTACTTCGTCTGTTCAAATCAAATCTAGCACATTGCATTCATTTCTGGACACCACAGATACTCCCTCATCTTTGCTTATTAATCCTATTACAAAAAAGAATGATTAAAAATCAGGCAAACCTGAGCCAGGCATGATGTTGCACACCTATAATTCCAGCACTCTGGGAGGCTGAAACAGGAGGATGAAAAGTTCAAGTTCAGCCTGGGCAGTTTAGCAACATGCAAGATCCTGTCTCCAAATTTTAAAAAAAATGAAAAGGGACGGGGATGCAGCTTGCTGAGAAGTGGTTCGACACCCAGTTCTGCAAAATAAAACAAAATAAAAAAGATGTGGACAAATCTGGATTTCAGTTTCCTTCAGTCACATAATAGCTCTGTGACCTTGGACCCTAGTTCCCTCATTTGTGGGATAGGGAGAGTTATAGTCTCTATATCTAGGGTTATTGTAAGAAAATTAGAAAGACAGGTCAGGAACTAGCATCTGGAAAAAATGTAAAACATTCATGTCGATGTCATTAAAGGAAGCTTTATCCTGAAAATTATAATTTACATGTAAACAAGGCAATAGAAAAACAGAACCACAATCTTACCTTCCAAGCTAACTACTGTTAACTTTTGAGTGTTCATGCCTTCAAATGTGATCTGAAAGATCATTATGAGACTTGGTGATAGATTAGCAGCTATCAAAAAGGGGTGTCTTATGGAAGAGAGGTAGACTTTTTTCTAGAACTGAATGCAGGGCCTTCCCCAGCCTCCATCCCTTTTTAAATTTTGAGACAGGGTCTCACTAAACTGCTAAACTGTCGTGGTGACCCTCCTGCCTCAGACTCCCAAGTTGCTGGTATTGTATTACAGCCTCTGCCACCACAGCCTAGCTCAGTGATGGCAAAAATTTTAGAGGCGGAGGCCCAACTGCAACCCCAAACCCACTTATTTATCACAAAGCATCTACACTGCAATTCAAGCTGAATGCTGAGGTTTTAGGCTCTGTGTGTGCGCTGTAACACGCATGGCATAGGTTCACCAGCACTGGTCTATCTGAAGCAAACATGTTGTAACAGAAAAGGTCTGTTGCGAACTATCCAGCAGTGGAATCAATCAGAACTGCCTACACCACTGGGAACTAAATATTTTATTTTTAGTTAGAACAAATAACCAAGTTTGCCTGGCAACCATCTGTCAGAAAGGTCATGGAAGAGCCAGGCATGGTGGTGCACATCTATAACCCCAGCACTCGGGGAGCTGAGGCAGGAGGATCACTGTAAGTCTGAGGCCAACCTGGGATACATGATGAGTTCAAGGCCAGCCCAAAACTACATAGGGAGACCCTGTCAAAAGAAAGAGAGAGAGAGAGAGAGAGAGAGAGAGAGAGAAGATTCACAGCCCACAGGGGACAATCTGTGTGGTTCTTAGTAAATACTCCGTGGTGAGGAGAGCTCCAGATTCAACCCATGAAGATGACAAAAAATTCCTAGCACAGGTCAGGAAAAGTTTTCTCCCTCTTACAAAACCGAGGACGTGCAATTCCACCCATTAGCCCACCAATTAATCCCACTTGATATGGAGAAAGAAATCAAAGGGAGGGCTTGGCCCTCAAAAAGTTTACATCTTATCTTTGGGTACTGTTTGTCTCCCTTTTTATTATTTGGAGTTTCTTCCTGAGAAAAATTCCTGACTTGGCAAAAAGTCATAGTAATTACTCAGGAGAAAGGAAAAAGAAGAAAAAAACAAACAGAAGTATATTAGTATGGTCGAGGTGGGGGGGGACTCTAAGAACTCAGTGTTGGTGGGGAGAAGACTAAAGGTCCATGGAAGACCCTCCCACTTGCTTTTGATGTTTGCCCAATTATTATCTTATTATTCTTCCTGCTATAGATGCAGCTGCAATTTATGTAACAGGATGTTTAAAAAGATTAAAGAGAAGTTGTAATAGGGTTCTGACGTGATAAGAATTCCTAGAATATGTATTTATGGACGTTTAGAATATAAGTTCCGGTACATTCTTAGAATAAATCATTTATTTGTTTTTCTTTCTAAAAAAGAAATAAATAAAATTTGTATTGCAACATGGCTGCTTCCTGCAGCAGGTGACATACGAATAACAGAGCAGAGAGGGCAGACGGGAACACAAAGACAGCTTGGGAGTAGTTCAACCTGTGGCCCCTGCTGGCTCTTAATTAGCTTTGAGCATTGGGTCCAAAATATTTTATCTCTATATTATGCAACAGGTTGGAATTCATTTGGATTCAACCTGTTTATCAGAAAATGTATTCTTCTAGTGTTCAAGTAGGAGCGTTGTGTGGAATTTGTGCCTGCAGTCAACCAGTGTGAAGATGAAAGTTAAAAGAAATAAAAAGAAACAACAGCAGCAGTCAGGCACGGGGCACATGCTTGTGCTCCCAGCGCTTTGGGAGGCTGAGGCAGGAGGATGGGAAGTTGGAGCCCAGGCTGGACAAGACCTTGTCTCACCAAAAAAAGAAAGCTGAAGTTGTAGCACAGTGTGAAGGTCCTGGGTTTAATCCCTTCCATTGACAAATACGTAAATATATAAATAAATTTAAGGGAGTTTGCAGAGTTGAAGTTGAAATGAGTTTAATAGACTTTGTGTTTTTAAAAGTGTGCAATAATTAACTTGAACAGAGAGTAGCTCACTAGTTTTGAAGATTTTCTGCCATGTGGGATGCTAGTACATATTCGCACTGCTTACCACATAAAAAGGATTTTTGCAGGGCTGGGGATTTAGCTCAGGGGCACCGCGCCTGCTTCACAAGCCCAAGGTCCTGACTTCGATTCCCCATTAAAAAAAAAAACAACTTTGGGGGGTAGCCTCAGAATTACTGATGCTAATAATAAATTGCCTGTTAATTTTGATTCTTTCTCCTAGTAATCTAGGCTAGGGCCTAATACAGACCTGCCTGGACTCTCTTTTTCTGTATTATGTACTTATATGTGGATACAATTTTCTCTGAACTTTTATCTGTTGAGAAATGTTGTAGATACCATGACCCTTTTCTCTAAGAACATCAGAGTATACTTCCTAAAAACCAAGTCATTTTCTCTCTCTCTTTCTTTTAAGGCATTCTTTTTGATAAACACAGTAAAGTTATGAAAATTAGAAAATCAATACTGATTCAATAGCATTTTCTAATCTATGGACCTCATTCAAATTGTGTCCAATTGTCCCAGTAAGGTCAAATTCAGTGAAACAAATTCCAGGACATACTCTGCATTCGTCAAGTATCCTTAGTTTCAAATCTAGAATAGATTGTCTATACTGTTTTTCATGACCTTGATTCTTTTGAAAAGTTGCAGACCGGTTTTTGTAGTGTTCTTGTTCTTTTGACAGGGTGGGGGAGTGTTGTAGAGACAGGGTCTGGCTGTGTAGTTCAGGCTGGCCTGGAACTCACAATGTAGTCCAGGCTCATCTCAAACTCACAATGATCCTTCTGCCTCAGCCTCCCAAGTGCTGGCATTATAGGCTTACACTTCTATACCCAATTTGTAAAGTGTTCTTTACCTTGGGTTTTCTGATGTTTCTTCATAATTAGACTCAGGTTATATACCATTAGCAGGAATACCACAGGAGCAATACTGTGATCTGTATACATTAGGAGCTGATTTGTTCCATTACTGTTTTTTTTTTTTTTTTTGAGATAGGTTCTTACTATGTGGTTGAAACTGACCTAGAACTCACTATGTAGCCCAGAAGTGATCCTCCTGCCTCAGCCTCCCAAGTGCTGGGATTACAGTGTGCGCCACCACGCCCAGCTTGTTCCATTACTCTTTTGTTTAATTGAGTTTATTGGTACATTTTAGGTATACAGTACAGTTACATTCATTATTGAGATCTTGTATCTTTACATGACAGGTCTTGGTTCTCATTTTTTCCCCTTGTCTCTGCCCTCCCTTCACCCCCTCCTCCCCTCCCTGTTTACAAACACTTTATTTCCATTTTTTCATTTTCTCATATTTTTTTCTTTTCCCTTATTACCTTTCCCCTTACTCTTAAAGTGAGCTGGATAGTGGCACACACCTGTACTCTCAGTAATCAGGAGGCTGAGGTAAGGGGATTGCCATGAGAGTTCTTTTTTTCTTTGGTACTGGGGATTGAACTTGGGCTTTGCGCTTGTGAGTTAGGCGACAGAACCACTAAACTAAATGTCCCACCCTAGGGGATTGCCAAGAATTAAACAGCCTGGGCTGCATAGTGAGTTCAAGGCCAGTATGAAGTACATAGAGAGATCCTGTTTTAAAAAACAGCAAAACAAGGGCTGGGGATTTAGTTCAGTGGTTCTGCGCCTTGCAAGCGCAAGGACCCAAGTTCGATCCCCGGTACCAAAAAACAAACAAACAAACAAAAACCAGCAAAACAAAACAAAACAAAGTTAATTTTGATGACCTGGTTAAGGGTTAGGGTTAGGGTATCTGCCAGGTTTCTCTACTTCAAAACTACTTGTTTTCCTTTCGTGGGTATCTTATATCTTGTTGAAGATACTTCAAAACTATGTAAAGATACATTTTTCATCTGGTTTTATGCATGCATCCTTTGGCCTTTTTGGTCTTTGTTTGTTGGTTTGTTTAGTTTGTTTAGTTTTGGGATAGGATCTTGCTAAATTGGCCAGGCTGGCCTCCAACATGAAATCCTCAGCCTCCCACAACGCTGAGACTACAGGTGTGCACCCCTCCAACAACAACTGAATCAATTATTCCTGTGACGGTTGCCAAATCTTATAATTCCATCATTCTTTTTATATTTTTGTAGTTGGTATTTTATAATAAGAACAAGATTTTTTACCAGATGTGGTGGCATACACCAGAACTCTCAATGCTCTGGTAGGCTGAGGCAGAAGTATCACAAATTTATATCCAGCCTGGGCAGTTTAGCCACTTAGCAAGACTCTGTCTCAAAATTACAAATAAAAAAATGGCTGAGGATGTATCCCAGTGCAAAGGCCCTGAGTTTAATCCCTAGCATCAATAACACACACACACACACACACACACACACACGGAAAGAGAGAAAGAAAAACAACTTTGTTTTCTCCATGATCGGTTTGACTGTTTATACCAGTGTGGACTCATATATTCCTATTTTATTAGTGGGTTATAATCTATTGTTTTGTTTTTGGTTTTGTGTTTTGTTTTTTGAGACAAGGTCTCACTATGTAGCCCAGGCTGACCTCAAACTCACAGCAAACCTCCTGGCTCAGCCTCCCAAGTGCTGGGATTCCAGGTGCACAGCACCACACCTGATACAATGCACTGTTGACAGTACTGATACTCAAAACCTTCCCGATGTGGTCAGTGGGAGTCTCTTCAAGCTATTTGACATGGCCCCCCCAATTTTTCGAGCTTCCTCACTTTATGACACTAAAAGATATTCCAGACTTACCTTGCATATTCGTAGCAGCAGCCTTGGAAATTAGCCCTCTATCTAAGAAACTCTGGTTCCCTTAGCAGAGAATATTAGAAAGATCTGGGTTCTAGGGTGCTCCTTTGTACTGGGCTATTGCTGGGCACGGTGACATGCACTGTACTCCCAGCTATCCACGAGGTTGAAGCAGGAGGGTCATTTGAATGAATGCAGCAGCCTGGTCTACATCGTGAGTTCAAGGCCAGTATGAAGCTCATAGGCCTGGGCAAGTTAGCAAGACCTTTTTTCAAAACCAAACCAACCCAAAACAAAACAGTGCTAGATCACTGCTTGTAGACCCTCTCAGAGTACCGGTTATTGCACAACAACATATGTGCCTATTTATAAAACCCTGTGCTCATATTGATATTTCTTTTCTTTTCTTTCTTTTTTTTTTTTTTGGTACCGAGATCAAACTCGGGACCTTGTGCTTGCGAGGCAGGCGTGGTGCCACTGAGCTAAATCCCCAGCCCCATGATGTTGATATTTCTATTCTGAACCAGCACTACAGAATGCTCCCTAGCCTTCCCAGCTCCTGATTCGTGACTCCCTTCTCTGGTAGTGAGAAATCTGTGGAGTTTCTATCTTAACTCCTACCCCCGAACACACCTGCAGTGGTACAGGTACCTTCCTCCCTCTGTCATGCAGGTGCCATCCTGAAGCCAACCCGTATCACTGGGCGATGCCTAGTCAGAGGCCCTGGGCTCGGTGATAGAGGGGATGTCCCTGCGCTCACTCAGGTGTGATGCTGCCCTGATCCCTCTGCACACGATGTTGGCTGCCTCGGTGGATAGTCCTACGCATAAAAGCACCCTATGCCCAGCTCTGCTTCGCCAATGACACGGCCAGTCCAAAAGGGCTGATTTAAAGTCCTGGTATCCTGGGGATTGTATAGAAACTTCTCTGGTGGGTTTTATGTGCTCTTTTAAAAATAAATAAATAAATAATAAATAATAAAATTTAATTCTGGAAATCTTGGACTCAAACATAAATCTAATTTGTATCCAGAATATCTTTTCTCTCTTCAAATTCTATCTTGCAGTCTTTTTTTTGGTTTTTTGAGACACCTGTCTCACTATGTAGTTGAGTTGAGACTGACCTGGAACTCACTATGTAGCCCAGGCTGGTCTCAAACTCACAGCGATCCTCCTGCCTCAGCCTCCCGAGTGTTGAGATTACAGGTGTGTGCCACCATGCCCAGACTATCTCGCAGTCTTTTCTTCCCTTAGGATGAGGGGCTTTTGTTTTGCTTTTGTTTTTGAAATAGCATCTTGCTATGTAGTTCAGTTTGGATTTGAACTTGATGCTGTAGCCCAGGCTGGCCTCCACCTAACAACCCTCCTGCCTCAGCTTTCTGAGTGGCATGCATCACCGCACATGGGTTTATACACTTTTCTTAATCCTTCCCATTCTTGGAACCTTGTCAGGCAATGAATGCCACAGTGTGTCACCTTAAATTCTCAAAACAAAACACTGTCATCACATTTGTTAATCTCTCACACTGTCTGCATTAATAGTTTAGTTTGGAAATCTTGAAGACAGAGGTTTATTTCACAGCAGCAGTACTAAAAGGACTGTAGTGCTTCTCCAAGGATTTGATCCAAGGAAAATAGCTTCACGATCAAGGATCTGATCCACTGAAAAGAACTTCTTTATGATCTTCCTGACAGATGGACGGAGAATGGAGCCTAGAGAGCTTTCCATGTGAAGGCTTCCCTGAGCCACGTTCGCTCACAATGACACAACTGTCTAGGAGGCCTCTTTAAATGCCATCAACAAGATTTATATAAAGATTTTTTTTCCGAGGTGTTAATTGACACCAATATATTATTCCCTGATCTGTTTCCAACTGTGTGTACCCGAAGGGGAACTGGCCTGGGTTAGTAGGCTGTGGCTAAAAGATTAAATTGCATTAACTTATTTGTATGCAGAACAAAGCCAAGAGTTGATAACCTTGATGTCATTAATATCCTTCTTTGCGTATTAAGCTAACTACTATACTTACAGATAAGCTACAGTTAATATTTTATTAGTATGGTGGATATGTAGCAATATGCAATTACTTGAGATAAAAATCTCCTGAATACATGAGATTTACATGCACGACAGAGAATCAACCTCTCGCCTCCATCTCCAGTAGTTCCCAGCCTGGTGAAGAGGTGCTTCTAAGAACTGACCTACTTCTCTCTCTCTCTCTCTCTTTTTTTTTTTTTGGTACTGAGCAGTGAACTCAGGACCTTGCACTTGCAAGACAGGTGCACTTCTACTGAGCTAAATCCCTGGCCCTGACCTAGATCCTTAAACGAACATTTAAAATTCTGTGTGGTTTAGGAGTAGCTAAGGGTGAGGCTTGTGTTTGAAGATCCAAGGGGCACAGTTTCAAAGCAAGAGAAAAAAGGTGATGTGTTACAGGGCAACAGAAAATGTCTACTCCTTAAGGATATGGGTCAGGAACCTCAAACTCAATATGTGTGTGTGTGTGTGTGTGTGTATAAAATATAATGCAAAAGCGAGGACTAGAGACGGCATAGAGTAGGGGCTGTTGAGAACTGCATGCACCATCATGTACTTGTTTTGTTTTGAAATCAGGAGCAATAAGAACAAAACATTGTGTTGACCAAAATATGTTTGTGGACTGGATTCTTTTCATACACAGCTTGCTAACTTTAGATTTTATATTCTCTCTGTGAATTAACATTTGACCTTGAAAGATCCGTGTGTGTCTGATTCTGAGTGTTCCAACAGTTACTGACAGGACAATTTTAGGAATAAGGAGGTGCATCTGCCCCTCACAGTGGCAAGGAGATTTAAATAGAGATCACATGTGGAGGCCGTTTTCCTACTTGCACTGTTCCGTGGGCTGGAGCCGCAGAGACAGGACTGCTGTACGTGAATTAGCTGAAGCTTTGGGGGTTTCGGCTGACTAACTCAGAGGAGGAGCCTGAGCCCTGGGAGAGCGAAGGGGCTATTTCCCGGAAGGGACAAACTCTTCACGAGTAACGATTGGAGCTTCCTAGAGGGAGGTGAGCGGCCTCACAGCAAAGGTTAGGAAATGGCAGGGCTCTTAGACCTGAGGGTAGAGTAGAAAGCTTATAAATTGCATAACCTACAAGGCAACCTCCTGGAAGGATGTAATGACTCGTTAGCTTTCCCAGGATGATCAGAACGGTCACTTAGCTGGAACGCCATTGATACACTAAAATTTAGATGGACAACAACCAAAAATGATACGGGAAGTAAAAAGAATTACGTACATGTACCAACTCCCCCTGCTGATGTGGTCGTTATGTAGTGCTAATCTGTGCTAGTAAAGTTAACAATGATAAAACTTAATTAGTATTACTAATCTCATTTTGTCCTCCAACGCTGACTTTCTCTTGTAGGGGTCAGGTGTCTGGGGATTCCTTTTGCTGACCGCCCTTGCAGAGTCTTCTGTGGGTATCTTTCACTAGACTGAAACCATAGCGACACGAAGAACTCTAGAACGGAAGACGGACTTCACTCTTGAAGCAATGTCTATGTTGCCATCAGTCTGAGTTTCTAATTAATGGCATTTGTTTGTTTGTTTGTTTTTGTACAATTCTGGGGATTAAACCCAGGGCCTTCACCCTGTGACATCCCCCAACTTTTAAAAAATTTTTGTTTTGATGCAGGCCTCACTAGTTCTCTAAGTTGTCCAAATCGGGTTTGAACTTGGGATCCTCCTGCCTCAGCTACCTAGAGTGCTGGAATTACAAATGTGCACTTTCAGGCCACATTTGAGTGGAAGTCTTGATGAAACTTTTAGGAAGTTTAAATACAGCTCCTACCTACCTATCAATGCACTATAAGTTGTGCAGTTATAGCAAGTTTTGTGCTCAGTTCAATCTCCTCCACTGTAAGTTTTTTGTTACTCCAACCATTCTTGGGTGTTTTGTGTCATTTTGTTTTTGAGGTGAGGTCTCTCACTGTAGTTCATGCTGGCCTTGAACTCACAGATACTCCTGCCTCAGCCTCCCAAGTGCTGGGATTACAGGTGTGGCCACCACACCCAGCTACTCTAACC
Organism: Fukomys damarensis; assembly: GCF_012274545.1. NCBI lineage: Eukaryota > Metazoa > Chordata > Mammalia > Rodentia > Bathyergidae > Fukomys > Fukomys damarensis. Next base: position 43,871,063 of record NW_022900945.1, on the reverse strand, counting down.
ATTCTCTAAGTCCAGTAAACCTGTACTATCTCATATGACAAAGGGGCAGAGGGATAAGGGGATGAATCATAAAGACTCAGGCTACATCCATCACATGGAACAATATTCTAGTGACGTATGACAGAGCTGACGACTGGAGGAGAGACAGGATACAGTGGGCCCGGGAAGAACTTGCAACTTGCAGCCAGCGGGCAAGGGCTGAGGAGTGCATCAGGCAAATTCTAGAAGCAATAAGGATGAACCCTATTCTCTTGGGATGCGTTAAAATCATACGAAAACAGGCCTTGGTATTATGTTGGGAAGATGTCATAGGGAAAGAAGTTGACTGCTTGATCTTCATCAGCCTAAAATAGCTTTGCACATGATTAATATTATTATTATTGATAGAGTATGTGAGACCATACCTGAGATAATCAGGTATGATAAACCAAATAATTTCTGAACTTCATGATCGGAGGAGTAAAGGATTTATAAGATAAAATGCACGAGACTGGGACCTTCCTAGATAACTTAGGACAAATGATTGCCCTAGCTGAATCTTGTTCACATGTAATTACCTTCACACTTTTTTTTTTTTCCTGAGTACCAGGAACTGAACTCAGGACCATGCACTTGCCAGGCAGGAGTGACACCACTGAGCTACATCGCTAGGCTCACACTCTGAGTTAATAAAATAGTACTGTGGCTAACTGTGGCTTCTCCTAATTTCGAGGGTTATTCCTGAAAGATTGAGCTCACTTTTCTAGCTCTTGGAGTAAAGGTTGAAAAATAAGGCTTAGTTGGGTGTGGTGGTACATGTTTGTAATCCCAGCACTATGGAAGCTGAGGCAGGAGGTTTGTCACAGGTTTAAAGCCAGCCTAGGCTACATCATGAGCTCAAGTTCAGCCTGAACTACACAACAAGACCTGATTCAAAAACCAGAACAAGGGCTGGGGAGCTAGCTCAGTGGCACTGTGCCTGCCTTGCAAGTGCAAGGTCTTGAGTTTGATCCCCGGTACCAGGAAAAAAAAACAGAAAAGAAAAAAGAAAAATGAGTTTTAAATCAGGAAATGGGTCAGAGTGTCTCTTTTTCATGGCTGGATGGTTTTGATTGTCACCTGTAGCGAACAGATATAGAGGTATTGGAGTGGGAGAGCTCCTCTTACTTTTTCCTGTTCTTTTTAAATCATTAAACATGATTTAGGAGATTATTTGCCAAGTAAAGAGCAAGCTTCATGAAATTTTTCCTTGGATTTTTTAGACCTTGATAAATGCTCAAGTGCTGAACCTATAATGCCTTAGTTGTCTCTCTTAATATTAAAAACCAACTTGATCCGGGCGTGGTGGCGCACACCTGTAATCCCAGCACTTGGGAGTGAAAGCCATAATATTCCCAAATATTTCTATTGTCTCAGCCTAGTGAACTTTCACCCACTTGGGACCTTCTTTGAACAGCCTGGTCAAAAACAAAGTCTTTTATTTTATTTATTTATTTATTTTAGATTATTTACTTACAACAAGCTAACCCTTTAGACAGCAGGCCAGCTCTCAGTGGTCACCTCCAAACAGGTTAGCTTTGGACTGAAGAGATTAAGAAAATACTGCACCTTTCAAATAGACACGTGAATGATATGAGTATGCTTGACTTTATCTACTCTTCTGAGTATTTTCTCTCTCCTGCGGACCCCTTAGAGGGGCAAACAGCACGGCTTTAACGGGAGGCCCCTGCCCAGTCTTAAGTGGGTTCGGGTGCCGACCCACAGATCTGGGGTTGCGATCAGTGGTGGCTCTGAGGGTGGGAGGAGAAAGAGGGTGGAGCAGCGAGTGCAGCCACATGAAGAGAGTCTTCGCCTTCCACTTTCACTTGATGCCTTCTTTGGGTCACCCACGCATGCTTATCTATTGCTTTTTCAGCATAGGTACCAGGAAAAAACATTTAGTGTTTTAAAAGCCTCGTTCTTGTGTTTTAGGAATGGTGTTTTCCTGGGCTTCCCTGAAAAAAGCAAAAAAAATGAACAAACAAAAGCACCAAGGTTCAGTTGCCAATTTTGCCCAAGTGGTCTTTCCGTATTGAGCAGTGATAGGAAGTATAAATAGTTTTTGGACAAAATCGGTAGTAGAACAGAGGAGCACTTTCGTAAAATTATGTTAGAAAAGATCAGTTTAAAGTCAGATTTTTAGTAAACAAATAACTGATTTTTCTAATGCCATACTTAGATAAGGTTAATATGTGCAGAACGCCCATGTGTTAGAACACAGTGTATGGCCTAGTTGCGAATGAGTGAACAGAGATCAAAGCACGTAACACTGGTCACCAGGGGGTGTAAGTGCCCTCATCTGACCATTTAATTGTGTATAAACTCAAGGATTAAGAATATAAATCAGAAATACTGATGTAAGTATGGGAAATTAAACTCCATATTGTTTGGTAAAAACATAGGAGGTCTGGGAATGTAGCTCAGTGGTACAGCACTTGCTTAGTACGTGCAAGGCCCAGGGTATTATGATTTCCTGCACCAAAAAAAAAAGGAGAAGTGGAAGAGAAGGCGAGGAAGAGGGAAACGAAGAGGAAGAAGTAAAAGGAGAAGGAGGAGGAAGAGAAGCAGAGAGTAAAGGTGGTGGAGGAGGAGAACCTTATAAACATCTCAGGACATTTTTTTATCTAATATGTATAAAATTGCTGACACTTAAAGGGTAAGCTTCAAAAACCGAGCTGGGCATGGGGGCTCACGACTGTAATCCCATTACTCGGGAGGCTGAGGCAGGAGGATCACTGTGAGTTCGAGACCCGCCTGGGCTACATAGTGAGTTCCAGGTCAGTCTCAACTACATAGTGAGACCCTGTCTCAAAAAACCAGACACAGTGACAAACGCCTGTGATCTCAGTACTCAGGAGGCTGAGGCAGGAGGATGACCTTGAGTTTGAGGCCAGCCTGGGTTATATAGGGAGATCAAAGCCCTCCAAAACTGCATAGAGAGACTCTGTCTTGAAAAAAAAGAAGGGAAAAGAAAAGAAAGGGCAAGACAGGGAGGGCCTCAAATATCTAGACATTCTATTCATGCAGAAAAGTTAGCACTTTCAATTTTTTGTGTTGGCTCAATGGGATTTGATTGTTTGCTGCTTTTATGTCTGTCTCTACCATGCCTTAAAGGATCCCTGTACTTAAAACCCTCAACTCCAGGTGATCAATCCATCATGGGTTTTGTTGTTTGTTTTTGTTTTGGGGGAGTTGTTTTTTTGAGACAGGGTCTCACTACATAGTTCATGCTGGCCTCAAATTCACAGTGATTCTCCTGCCTCAGCTTCCCAAGTGCTGGGATGAGAGACATGTGCCACCTCAGGGAAATCTCCCATCCCAGGAAATCCCTCCGTCCTAGGCAAATCAGGATGGTTTGTTACCCTAGCTTCAAAGCACATATGGATGCTTTCATGTTTTTAGATGAAGGTAATGATTATCAATAGGATTGGGCAGGCTTGAGTTCTTTCTAGGCAAGAAAGAAGTTGTCCAGTTTCTGTTTCTGCAAGCATACCTCAAGCTATAGGGAAACTTTTCCTGAAACTTTAACGTTCAGTTTTCTGTCACTAATATATAATTCTTTTGTATTCTGGTCTAAAATCCATCTCAGTGAAGCTTCTACACACTTTTTAAATCTAATTCTTTGCTCCCATATGGGACAAACAGAATCCTCCCCCCAATGTGATTACACACTAAATATTCACAGAAATCTATCATGCTCCCTCTTTCCTCTCTTCAAAACTCCTCATACTGTTTTATCATCATAGTCTTCTGAGTACATATATTTGTTTTGAGCATCTCCCTCTTAAATTTTACTTTCTAAATCTGACTAGCAGTCTAGAGTGAATGTGATCTCCTTGTTCTAGAACCTGTGCTTCCTCTTTTCCATGTGTGCTAGGGATTGAGCCCAGGACCTATGCATCCTAAGCACATGTTTTGCCAACTGAGCAACACATCCAGACCTATAATTCAGCATTAGCTTTAGTAGTTTTCTTGAAAGACATTAACTCAGTTTCATTCTTATCTCTTAAAGCTTAGAAACATTTTTTTTTTTAATGTGCTTCTGCTAGTCATTATTGCTAGCCTGTACTCGTGCAGTCTTTTTTTCTAGTTTGAAGTACAGGATCTTACATTTAACTCTATAAAATTTAACTTTCAACCTTTTTAAATTGCCCATTCCTAACTTTGTTTGATTCATAGGTTAGACAAACATAGTATCTAAATCTTCATTTAGATATTGAGACATTTAGAATTGTGAAAAGGACAAGACCTTTGTAGAAACCTCTTTAGGTCTTATATTAAACCATTAATTAACCTATGAATTTTTTGTGGTGCTGGATTGAATCCAGGGCGTCTGCCTGGATGTGCTCTACCACTGAGCCACACCCCAGCCTCATTAATCTTTTCTTTCCTTTTTCCCCCATTAATCTTAGATACAATAGTTCAGTCCACCATTTCAAGTTAACTGAATTTACTAGTAACAGAATTTTCTTGACTTCATTTGATGAAAGGCCAATGTCATAAGAAAATGAAATTAAAGTAATGCCAGTTTACTCATAAAATTATGACTAGAAACAGAAAAATAAGGATCAAGGACCAAAACATCCATGTTCTGTGACTAGCGTGAGGGAAGTCAGATGTTCAGAGTAGGTTGCTTGGAGAACATTGAGTAAGAAACAAGGGGCCTGTTTTTGTAAGTACAAGAGTTGTTTGTTTTTGTTTGTAGGAATCCTGGTGGTTTTTGTTTTTGTTTTCTTTTTGCATTGCTGGGAATCAAACTGAGGGCCTCATGAAAGGAAGTCTGTTGTTTGAGTATTTACAGGTTATGATAGAATCAACTCGGAAGCAGTGAGTTAGCTCGGCAGCGGAACAGGCTAGTGCAACCTCTCACCTACAAAGCCTTGAATCAATACCATCAGCATTTACTCCAAGACCTCTTCTCTTGCTAAGCTTCCAGGCCTCTTTAGCTCCACTTCTGAAGGATTTTTTTAAAAAATTTAGTTGTTTTTTTTGGGGGGGTTGTTTTGTTTTTCTCACATTAGAGCATAATCTTGCTGGCCAAAGAAGCCATTCTTCCTCTTTAGTAAAACTTTGAGTAAGTATATAGATCTATTATGAAATGATTTCAAGGTTTACATCTGAAAGGGCAACTTTAGTTCCATGCTCTTCAAGGGGAGTCCTCTCAGAGGCTCCCAAATACTGACAATAACAAGAGACAGGACTTCTTTGGTAGAAGCTGTGTTCTCATTTCTGAAGATTTTCCTGACTGGCTCTCCAGCTACACAAATAGAGACTGTCCCCACCAGATTCTAGCCTGTCTACTGAAAACTAAAGGATAACAAACACTGTTTCTCTAGCTACCAAAGAGACAGACTGCTTGCAGAAAGATTTGCAGACTCCCCGGCTGTGCCAGCTCTGGGGGAGTCAGTGCACACAGCATGAAGCAGTTTTGTTCCTTGGCACCGTGCCACAGATCCAGGCAGCGATAGCAACAGCAGTGGTTCCTACTCCCATATAGAGCTTCTAGAATGCCTCGGAGTCTCCTGCTGATAAGCAACTGGTGAAAGAGATGGTTAGAAGTACTATGAGCTAGGTACCCAAGATTTAAAGAAAAGACAGTTGCCCCCCAAAGCCCTTGTACCCAGGATAATACTAGAACTTAAAATCAAGGAAATGATGCCCCACTGCCTGCATATGCTACATGACACCTTGCACAGCAGGTCACAGGGAAAGAATAGTACATGGACCCTTGACTTACGAACTCAATTCATTCCCGAGGGCTGGTTGTAACTCAAGTTGGTCAGTTGAAGGCTCAGGCTCCTCTACATAGGCATCAAGTTTCTCTTCTGTTTATAGGCAGATCTCAAGGTCCTTAGAGAGACATTGGCCCAGGATTTCTCAATCAACCCCACACAGAAAAAGATGCTGAAATGTTCCGTCCAGAACTCTTTAAGGTTAAATCTATGTCTGAGACCATCTGGAAGCACAAGTGTCCAGGATTCTGGTCTTAACTCAAGACTTTGTTCATAAGTTAAAAATCAAAATTCTGGTCATGATCCAAGTTTCCTATGTCAGGCTGGTTGTAACTCAAGGGTCCACTGTACAGATAAATTCCTCTCTTCTGCTCTTTGTTGGGACCTGGGAAAGCAGAAACTTTTCCAGCATTATTTGGCTGCCATATGAAAAATAAGAGTGTGAACTAAGGCCTGTGACTTTCAAGGCTTGCACTTCCCAACTCATTTCTGCAGGATGGAAAATCTCAGGTAGGGACAGAACTCCTGATGCGTGGATGGACACTGGACACAACTGAGTAGCCACAGTCTCTTCCTGGAGTGATCTCTAGATTTTGCTAGAAGGAAGTAGAGCTTATCAGGGCAGTCAAAGCACAGCTTGATCCTCTGTTCTGATCCCCTTTTTTTTGTACCGGGGATCAAACTCGGGACCTTGTGCTTGCCAGGAAAGCAGGAGAACCACTGAGCTAAATCCCCTGCCCAATAGCTTGATTCCCTTCGATAAAGTCCAGCCAGGGCCAGGGACTTAGCTCAGTGGTGCCACCACCTGCCTCTCAAGCACAAGGACCCGAGTTTGATCCCTGGTACCAAAAATAGATAGATAGATAGATAGATAAAGTCCAGCCAGGGTTCTAGACTGCTAAGTCCTCTTTCTCAAAATTCTGTGATTTAGTGCCATATCCCACCTCTGTCCAACATTCACATATTAAAGTGAAGCTCCCACAAGTGTTCAAGGGTTAACTGAGTAGGAAGGTTTGGCCCCTTTATAACTCCAGATTCGGGCAAGAGGTTTGTTTTTGTGACTATTCCCCACTGTGCGCTCCCATCTTGTCTTAATCAGCCCTACCCATTGAGGTGTGTTCCAGATTTTTCTCCTATATCTTTGGTTTGGCTCAGTACTCTGATCCCTCCACTGCAGAGTCTAAAAGCAGGGAGATCGCCAAAATAGGCAGTCGGGGAAGAGCACAGGCATTCCTATTGCATCTGCTCAGTGTTTCAGCCATTCTCATGTCAGAGAACCTCTCAGGGTTAAGAGCTGGGGCTCGGAAAGATCTCCTCTTCCCCACACACTGTGTGAAAACAGCACGAGATACAGAACAAGGTCTCCCCCAGAGCCTGTCTGCTGAGTGCTGAAAGTCAGATACTGGTTTTTGAACGTGGGTGCTCTCCATGGGCCGTGTGTGTGTGTGTGTGTGTGTGTGTGTGAGTGTGTGTGTGTGTGTGTATGTGTGTGTATGTGAGTGTGCTGGGGACCAAACCCAGGGCCTTGTGCATGTTAGGCACGTGCTCCACCACTGATCTATATTCCCAGATCCTTAGGAAACCACATAGAAACATAGATGCACACAGAAATTACTATAGTATAAAAAGGTGAGGACAGAAGAAAGGCATGTCACTGTTAGAGCTGCCACATGCAGTAAAGTCACAGGACGGCATTTTCATTTTACAAGGCCACAAGGCAGATGCTCGTTGGCCTTCTAGGGTAGACAGATTCTGTTTTGCCCAAGAATCCAACACCAAGATTAATAAAGACAATTGTAACACATTAAGCACCACAAAATAAATACTTAGTAAGGCCCTGTGTGCATATAATAGGAGATCAGTGTGTAATCCCTTTCAGTTAGGGAAATAAGGTTAAGTGCCAATCACTTCTTTTTAATAGCAAGAGAAGCAGAAGTTGCATTTCTTTTCCCTGTTCCTCAGGGCAACTAATACAAGAACAAACAGGGTTCAGTACCAGGAATAAAGTTGACTCATACGCTTAGGCTTTCTCTCCTTTTAGAACACATTGATTGAAGACTTGGAAGAGGATGACATTCATTCTCACAGGGAAACGGATGAACTGGCCAAAGGAGAGAGATTAAGGAGGGAACAAGGAACATGAAGTGAAGAAATAGGAGGCAGTCGCTATGACGCTATTTTGGACAAAACCTTTTCTCCGATGAAAAGGCTCCTCAGTCCGGTGTGGTGCCGCATGCCTGTAATCCCAGCACTCTGGGAGGCTAAGGTAGGAGAACTGCAAGCTCAAGCCCAGCTGGGGCAACTCAGCAAGACCCTGTCTCAAAAATAAATAAATAAATAAAAAGGAAAGGTTTGGGGATACAGCTCAGTCCGAAGGCCCTCCATTCAGTCCTCAGGATTGCAAAAATGAACCAGTCAAGATGAGGATGAGTAGATATCCCACAGACTCCCAACATCTCAGGGGAACAGAGAAGTTGTTATAACATGAATAGAGTCTTTAAGACCTAGTACCAATCCATGTTTCCCATGTCTAGAAATTTTAAAAACAAACTTGACAAGAGTCAAGCTCCAATACTTAGAATTAGCTATATAAAGAGAGGTGAATCTTTTCCCAAGGCAGGTATCTTAGTGGTCTGATGAGTAATCTCAGGTCAGGAGATGAGAAACTAGAACCCACAAGTGGTAGCCGAAGGTACACAAAGATCTGTAAGGGAGAGAGGTGTCATATATTTTCAATATATGCACTTCACAAAGGTGATACAAAGGAAAACAGGACATAGTGAGCTCCTATACTGTGCTTTTGGCCTTTGATGTCTCCTTCAGTGAGTTCTTGTGGACCTTTTTTCTTCTGCATTGTCTTTGCTATATCTTGTGTTTTTAATTGTCATTTAAATTTGTACCTGCTAGTTATATATTCGTGTTTGTTTTAAATAAACTGTAATACTTTTTCTTATATAAGCTATTTGTTCATACCTTCAATGGCAGCTGGCTCGGTGCCTGCTCCTATTAAGTCATTAAGAAATGTTGTTTGAAAAGTGGGCTGTGACACAGCCTGTGATCCCAGCTCCTCAGGAGGCTGAGGAAGACGATCACAATTTAACCAGACCCTAGCCAGGTGTGGTGGCGTATGCCTGTAATCCCAGCACTCGGGAGGCTGAAGCAGGAGGATCGCTGTGAGTTCGAGAACAGCCTGGGCTACATAGTGAGTTCCAGGGCAGTCTGAACTACATAGTGATACCCTGCCTCAAAAAACCAAAAACAAAACAAAATAAAATAAAACCTGAAAAAAACAAACAAACAAAAAACCAATTTAACCAAACCCTGTCACAAAATTTTTTTAAAAATGTTTAAAGGGCTGGGGACGTAGCTCAGTAGTAGAGTATCCCTGGTTCACTCCTAGTACTGCCAAAAAAAATTATTTGATTTGATATTATAGGAGAATTGGGTTTCAAGGGTCAACAGCTGCAAGGTCTGGCAATACATAGGTCTGGCCAAGAATTTCCATGAGGCCAGACATTTGGCAATTACAAGGGCATTCCAGTGAAGTGAAGAGGAGTGTCAGATTTTGCAAGAGTTCTTCAAATAAAATAGATTTTCTGGAGTGGCCGGCTTCTTTGAAAAATGTAGGTCTTCACCTTTATGTCATGAAAGATATAATCCCTTCCAAATTTAAATAGGAAAGTGTGACATTAATAAAGTTTCTGAATACTACATGGCATTAGGATAGGCAATGTACATACAGAATATTTTGAAAAATATGATGCTATGATGCTATTACTCAAAGTTAAAACTCAGTGGGGGCTGGGGATTTAGCTCAGTGGTACTGCACCTGCATTGAAAGCACAAGGTCATGAGTTTGATCCCCAGTACAAAAACAAAACAAAAAACCCTCAATGGGAGGTAAATGTGCCATACATAAAATAATCAGACAATAATGTGAATTTTTGTTGAGTTACAAATTAAACATTACAAAATCACTATTGAGAAACATGTCCTAAAGAAAATAGCTTTTTAAATTTCTTTTTCTTTTCTTGTGACCAGTCTCACTATGTAGTTCGGGTGGCCTTGAATACATGATCGACTTGCCTTAGCCTCCCGTGTGCTGGGACTACAAGGAGAAGACAACTGAGATGGGTCTTAGGAGTCCCCAATTTTTGTGGAGATTTGCTCCACTACTTTGTGGAGCATTTGAAAGATAATAAAGTTTATTGCTTTAACTTCTCTCTGTACTTTACTTCCACCTATTAATAATGCAGGATAGCATTTAATTTACCTGGTATAATCCTAACTTGTAGGTTAAGCTTTGCTCTATTTCAGGGACTCTAATTCTTCCTGCCAGAAGAACCAGGTCCTTAGTTGGGAGGATCTCAAATGTAAACAAGTTTTGAGGGTATATATGGGAGGGGGGTGTTCCTGCCTTACACTTGTGTTTTCTAGTACAAGATTTCTTGCCAGTAACTTCTCCCATTACTAGAGTTACAGCACCTAAAACTGTTTCCTTTTTTAGTGGGGTCTCTCATACCTATGGCCAGATCTTTAATGCCAACTTTCTATGCATCTCAATCTATATAATTTGCCTAATGCCTATATAGATGAACACTGAATCTTAGATTCATTTTGTACCTGTATGTGGGTCTGTCTGTCCGTCTATCTCCCTCCCTAGTCCTTTTTTATTTTGAGGAAGGGACTTTCTAAGCTCTCCAGCTGGCCTCATACTTGCAATCCTCCTGCTTCAGCCTTCCAAGTAGCTGGGATTACAGGCTCATGCCACCATGCCTAGCTCATTTGGGGCTTTTTATCATAAGTAAAAGCTTTCTTTTCTATTTATAGCTAAGTGGATGCACACTGAGGCCATACACTTTAGTGAAATAAATAGGACACACATGTATAAATACCAAATAGTTTCTCTGGTATGAAAAACTAACAGTGTAAATAAGGATCAAAATGCATAATTTATATTGTGAAATAGGAAGAAAAGGTCTAGGAGTAGGGAAAGTGGGAGGGGTAGGGGAAAGGAAAGATGGGAAAAGAAAAAATATGAGAAAAGGAAAAACATGGAAACAAAGTCTTTATAAACAGGGAAGGGTGGAGGGGGGTGAAGGGAGGGAGGGCAGGTATGGGGCAAAAATAAGAATCAAGATACATCATGGAAAGGTACCAGACCCCAATGATGAATGTAACTGTATTGTATACCTAAAATGTACCAATAAACAACAAACAAACAAACAAACAAACTTTCTTTTCTGGTCCTAGAGGCGAGCTCTGGCACAAGAGTCACAGGGAAGGCAAAGTACTGGTAGCCTGTGGGTCTTTTACTTTAAATGTGTCTGGCTATAAGCCATGACATGGTCTTATCACCATCAGCTTTTGTTTGTGATACACATGGCAGTCATCAATTCAGCTTCAACATGTGGGACAATGAAAGGACTATTTCAGAAAGAATAAAACAAAGCTGAGATTAGAGTAAATTAGGTGGCAAGCTGACCATAAGGCATTAGGCATACACTTCGGCATTTATATCAGATGAAACGAGAGACTGCATGGCATGTACCCAACACAGCTCCTGCCACTCAACTGTTCAATTTTGTTTTTGGTTTTTGGTACTGGAGATTGAACTCAAGACCTTGCACTTGCCAGGCAGGTATGGCACCACTGAGCTACATCCCTGACCCTCAACCATTAGTTCTCTTCCACTTTCATATGAATTTTATAATTTACATAGTGCTTCTGCATACATTATCTCTCCCTGCCCCCAAAAGATTCCGAGTCAGATATTTCTCCTACAGTAGTGACCTGACCTCTCAGATCTAGCAGTTATGAAAAACTGTGAGACGGACTGGGGATTTGGCTCAGTGGTTCTGCCGCCTGCCTTGCAAGTACAAGGTCCCAAGTTCAATCCCAGGTACAAAAAAAAAAAAAATCATAAGGTTGAGAGTTGGGTCAGTCACCTTTCCTTTGCTGGAACAAGCAAAGCTGGCATACACAAATAAAAGACAAAAGGTTATTTTTGCTCTTGGTTTCAGATGTTTCAGTCCATGGTTGGCTGGCTGTATGGCAGAAGGACATGGAGAGAAAAACAGCTCATGTCATGACAGCCAGGAAACAGCGATAAGGACGAGCCAGAGGAGAGAGGAAAAGAAAGGATCTGGGCAAAACAATATACCCATCCAGGTTATGCCGTCTATGACTGACTCACACCACCTCTACCTCCGAATGGCACATTCAGCTATGGACTCATGGGTGGATATTAATCTATTAGTACCCCAGGATTTAATCGCCTTCCAGAAGTCCGACCTCTGAACACACAAGCCTTTACCTAAGAGTCATACTCAAGTCTTGCATACCAAAGCATGTTATTTTCCCCCTACACCCAGATCCTTCTATAGCCTTTTCCTAGATTTAAGATTGTGAAGGCTTGGATTGGAGAACTAACTGTAGAGTGGAAACAAGGGAATGATCTGTGAGCTCATGGGAGGCTGAGGCTCTTGGAGGCCTCATTGTTATATGTCTTTATTTATTAAATAACAATGCTGCATTTTTATCTACTTCAAGACACAATTATTATATTGTGACATCTCTGAAAACTCAATGTATTTACAGTGGATGTTTTTTAGTTGTTTTTGTAGTAGAGAAATTTTGACATAGTTGTCATTGTTTATGCACAAACTTGGTTGCTATGCCTGGTGGCATAAGCAGAAACAGAGACTCATGCAGTTTACATCCGGAATATTCCCCAGAGGCTGATGTGTTAAGGGTTTGGTCTTTTGGGGTGTTGGAAGGTGCTGGAAATTTAGGAAGTGGAGCCCAGTTGGAAGAGGTAGGACGCTGCAGTCACGACCATAAAGGGTATATTTTGTCCCTGGACCTTGTCTCTCCCTCTCTCTCTCTGATACCTGACCACCAGTAGGTGAGCAGCTTTGCTCCGCCATGCCTTTCTGCTGTGATGCACTGCTTTACCACAGGCCCACAAACAACAGAGCCAGTCACTTGTGAAGTGAAACCTCTGGAACTGTGAGCCAAAATAAGTCTTTTCTCCTTTGAGCTGATTTTCTCGGGTATTTTGTCATAGTGATGGAAAGTTGCCTAACACAGGAAATCAGTACAGAGAAGTGGAGCATTGCTGTGACTACACCTGATTCTGGTCCTGAAGCCCTTGGCATTGCTTTACAGAAGTGTAGTAAAGTTTGAAAGACAGAGAAAGCCTACAACTACTGTGAACAGAACTTGTGGAAAATTCTGGTGGTTGCTCAGAAGATCAGAATGCTGATAGGAGTATGGACAGTAGAGCTATGCTCATGAGGTTTCAAATGGTTTCAATGAGAATTCTACTGGGAATTGGACTAGAGGACATTTATATTACATTCTGACAAATAACTTGTCTAATTTTTTTTTTAAAGAGAGGTTCTAGTTAGGTAGTGCAGGTCTTGCTACGTAGTTGAAGCTGGCCTTGAACTCACTAGATAGCTAGATAGCCCAGGCTGGCCTCAAACTTGCAGCTATCCTCCTGCTACAGCCTCCTGAGTGTTAGGCTTATAGGCATGTACTACCATGCCCGTCTGTCATCTCAATTTGGTCTGTGCTCTGAGACTTTGGGGCTGAGTTTAAAGATAAGAGAATAACTAACCTGACAGAGAAATTTTTAAAACAGCACAGCAGACTGTAGCACGGGTACTGCTCACTGCTTCTAACTAGATTTACCATGAGAGGAGGGTGTGGTTGCTGAAGAGATTACTGCCATAAAAAGAGAAGGAGTACTTTGCACCATGACAATAAGAAAGATGTCTTAAAGGCATTTGAAGAATTGGCCAGGCCCCACACCATACAAGCCCAAGGGTATAAAAGTATAAAGTCATTTAAAAGACTAAGAAGAGAGCCTCTGGGCACACTGCTCACCAGAGGGTCACCTGGGAAGTTGTTTCCCCAGAATTCTTGTCTGAATGCTCAGCTCAGGCATTCAGAGACTACTGCATCCTTAGTCCAAGTAGGCCATGCTGCTACTCAAGTTGGTGGCAGACTTTGTTGCTTGGTGATATTCACAGAATTCTGGCTTTGCAGGCATGCAGAATGCAAGAGTTTGGGGTCAGAGGCTTCCACCCAGATTGTAAAGAAAGGCTTGAGAGGCCAGGAAGTGTGTAGCAGGGCTGAAATCACTGCAGTCAGCCTCTGAAAGAATAATGGGTAAAGCTATGAGAGTGAAGGAAAAGCTGCAATGGAGACCCTGGGATGTAGGAGCTACCAGGAACATGGAATGTCCGTCAATGAAAGATGAAAAGAAGCAGACCAGCACAGGGAATGGCCAAGTGAACTGCAGCCAGCAAGGCCATAGTGGTGAGGCTGCCCAAGCCTTTGGAGCTTATATCACACTACCATGTGTCCTGGATGTTGGACACAGAGCTACAGGCCTTTTCGGGGAGCTCTTATTTCTGGGGTTTTTTGGTACCAGGAATTGAACTCAGGACCATGTGCTTGAAGGCAGGTGATGGAACCACTGAGCTAAATCCCCAGCCGTTTCTGGTATTTTGAGACAGGGTCTCACTATGTAGTTCAGACTGGCCTGGAATTCACTATGTAGCACAGGCAGGCCTCGAGCTTTCTGCAATCCTCCAGCCTCAGCCTCCTCAGTGCTGACATTACAGGTGTGTGCTACCACTTCTGGCTTATAGGATTTAATGTCTGCCCTGCTGGGTTTTGATCTTGCTTGGGTCTCAAATCTCCTTTTTATACTTTCATCCCTCTCCTTTGGAATGGGAATTTTTACCCTATGCCAGTCTCATTATTATGTTGGAAGTATGTAACTTGCCTTTTCTGGGGGAAGGGCACTGGGAATCAAACTCAGGACCTTGTGTTTGAGAGGCAGGCATGGCACCACTGAGCTAAATCCTGGCCTGTAATTTGCCTTTTGAATTTTCTAGGGGCTCACAGCTGAGAGTTTGCCTTGTGTCTCAGAGGAAAGTTTGGACTTAAACTCTTGAGCAATGTTAGAATTGTTGAGTATGTAGACTCTTGAAGATGGATTGAATGCGTTTTGCATTGTGAGACAGATATGACTTTGTGGGCCAGAGGAGCAGTATTACAGTTTGAATCTGGAATTTCTCCCAGACTCATGAGTTGGTTTGGTCCTTCACTGATGGTGTTGTTCAGGAGCTGTGCCTACTTGGAATAGGTGGATAACTGGGGGCGTGCTTCAAAGGGTATGTTTTGTCCTTAGCCCCCACTTCCCGGTCACCATGAGGTGAGCAGCCTTGCTCCACCACGCTGTTCTACCATGATATACTGCCTCACCATAGGATCAGAAACTATGGAACTAGCCAACCACTGACTGACTCTGAAACTGAGCCAAAATAAATCTTTCTTCCTTTGAGTTGATTTACTCAGATATTTTGCCATAGTAATGGGAAGCTACCCAACACATTGACTTTATCTGTTAATGCAGATAGTATGAATCCTATCTGTTGCTGAAAGTCTTCCATTGACACTTTCTGGTAAAATCAAGAAAGTACCAATGTCAAAACTTAAAGAATGAGTGTCAGAAGTTTAGAAGAAAACCTCAGGGAAAAAATAATACTGGAAAGCCAGGTGTGATAGTGCATGCCTATAGTGCCTTTCAGCACTTAGGAGGGTGAGACAGGAGGATCGCTGTGAGTTTGAAGCCAGCCTGGGCTATACAGTGAGATCCTGTTTAAAAAAAAAGAGACTTGGATAAGGAATGCTGCATCATCAGTGCTCTTGTGGCATTGGTAATACTGCGTGAAATATACAGACATCAATGACTCAGACTCAAAAGTGATTCAGAAGACAGACTCCAGATGTAATGACATTTTGAGCTACCTTAATTGAGTTATTATTTTGGGGGCATTTAAAAATTTGTATTGGTGCATTTTATATATACATAATGATAATATTAATCATAGGGAATTTGTACCTGTACATGATACATTTATCTTGCTTTTTTCCCATTCCTCTCCCCTCTCTTCAACCCCTCTTCTCATTTACAAAAGCTTTGTTTCCATTTTCTCCTTTCTATTCTCTTTTTGGTACCAGGATTAACTCAGGACCTTGTGCTTGTAAGGTAAGCGGAGTGCCACACAGCTAGATCCCTAGACTTTTTTTTTTAATTGTTTATTGGTACATTTTAGGTATACAGTACAGTTACATTCATCCTTGGAATCTTGTGCCTTTACATGACTTATCTTGGTTCTTATTTTTTCCCCATCCCCAGCCCTCTCTTCACCCCCTCCACCCTTCCCTATTTATAAAGATTTTGTTTCCATGTTTTTCCTTTTCTCATATTTTTTTCTTGTCCCTTTTTCTTTTTGGTTTTTTGAGACAGGGTCTCACTATGTAGTTGAGACTGACCTGGAACTCACTATGTAGCCCAGGCTGGTCTTGAACTCACAGTGATCCTCCTGCCTCAGCCTCCCGAGTGCTGGGATTACAGGCGTGCACCACCACGCCAGGCACTTGTTCCCCTTCTTATTTGACTATTTTCTTCCCATTTCCAAATATCTATTATACATTTTTGTCCTTATTTACACTTTTGTTAACCAAGTTATTATTCTTATATTTTCCCATATTAAAGCACAAGTATGATGTATGATAAAAGTCATGCATTTAGGGCTGGCGATGTAGCTCAGTAGGAGCATGCACTGTGGTAATCATAGCAAGTTTTCTTTTTTTTTTTTGGCAGTACTGGGCATTGAATCCCAATATTGAGGTGTATTCCCAAACCTTTTTATTTTTGGATGGAGTCTCACTAAGTTGGCCAGGCTGGTCTTGAGCATACAATCTTCCTGTCTCAGCTTCCTCAGTGGCTGGGATTAAAGGCATGTGCCCATACGTGGCTTAGTAACAAAATATAATCTCCAGTTTTTACCTATGGGAAAAATTAGGCAGATTAAATGACCTAATCAAATACCATAGTATCAGGACCCAAGACTCCACCAAATTTAGTCATCTGCAGTAAGCCTAAAATCCTTTTTCTTTCTTTTTTTGGTACCAGGGATCAAACTCAGGACCTTGTGCTTGCAAGGCAGGCAGCGAAACCACCGAGCTAAATCCTTGGCCCAGTTCTTTTTCTTTTTAAAATGTCAATGTTTGGGGCAAATTTAGAACTACTGTTAAATAAATAAAATGCATATATGATGATACTGAATATACCAATTCAGAACAGATATGGTCCATGGCTCCCATTTGGCAAGGAAACTGAATTTTCAGGGTTTTAACAGTAACAAACCCCATTACAAAGAGCTTAGTATCATGCCTACCACATAGAGATGTTATTAAATAATTAACAGGAGTTGTATCACTCAGGACAATTAATACTGGCATTCCCAGCAGTCACACTCTAAATAACCAGTGGTTTAAACAACAAAAATAAGCCACTAAATTGTCCAGGCTGTGCTTGACATTGTGATCCTCCTGCCTCAGTGTCCTAGAAGGCTGAGATTGTCCCACCATGCCCAGGATAAAGCCCATTGTGATGAGGCCTCCAGTGGAAATGAAGAACAGGGATCTGAAAACTGGCAGAAAGTCCATTCTTGTTATAATGAGGCAAAGAACATGGATGAATTGTGCCCATGTCCTAATGCCTTGTGGAACACAGAACTTGTGAGAAATGAAGATATTTTATGGAAGAAATAGCTAAGCAAGCACTCAGGAGGCTGAGGCAAGAAGAGTTCCTGGCCAGCCTGAGCTACATAATGAGTTTAAGACCAGCCTAGACTACACAGCGAGACCTTGTCTCAAAAAAATTTTTTTTAAATAAACTTTATGCCAATTCCTCCCTCAAGCCCCTTCCCTTCCAATTTTTAAAAAAGAAATTTAAAAAAAGAAATATCTAAGCCAAGTGCTGAGGGGGTAACATGACTTTTTTGACTGCTAAAATGTGAGATGACAAACAAATTAAAGGTGGAATTTATAATTAAAAGGGAAACAGACCTTAAAGATCTGGGAAGTTCTCACCCTGGTCAGGTTGTAAAAGCCTGGGGAGAGACCACCAAGGGTGTGGCCTGAGTGACCACTGGATAAGATTAGTATAGTATGGCTAGAAGGAAACCAAATGCTATTCATCAGGACAATGGGAAAATGACTCTGGGGCATTTCAGAGATCTCTGAGGCTGCCAGTCCCATCAGAGGCCCAGAATAGAGGCTTTGAGAGCAGAATATGTTCAAAGGAGGGGCCCATGGGATACATGGGGCCTCAGGCTTGCTGGCCAGCACTGGCTAGGGTCTGCTCCCCACATTCCAATGCAGTACTCCTTATCCAGGCCAGCTGTGGCGCAGGGGTAAACTTTGACAGTGTCTTTGTGGTGCCAGTTCTTTTTTTATTTTTTAGATTTTATTTATTTTTCAGGGATTGAACTCAGGTCCTTGGGCTTTTGAAGCAGGTGCCGGAAACACTGAGCTAAATCCCCGGCCCTATTTTTTGAGATGAGGTCTCACTATGTAGCTCTGGCTGGCCTCAAACTCTTGGCAATCCTCCTGCCTCAGCATCCTGAGTGCTGGGATGCAGATGAGTGCCATCACACTTGGCTATGGGCCCGATTCTGTAGGCTTGCTGGGTACAAGAGCTGTAGAAGCTTCTACCTCCACCTAGATTGCAAAGGGTGTCTCAGAGAAGCTCGGGCCCTAGGCACAGAACTGACCGAGGGACAGGGCAGCTGCAGAGAGCCCATGCTATAGCAATGCCCAGCAGAGCAGTGGGGTCACTGAGAGCCCTACAAAGCCAATGAGTAGAGGGGTCACAGAGACAGAGCCACCTCTTGCTATGAATATCCAGAACTGTGGAACCACCCAAGGGACACAGGCCCGAAAGAGGCACAGGCATCCAAACCCTGACAGCTACAGCATGGTGCTCCCTATGATGCCACAGGGGTGGGGCTGCTCGCCCAGCCTCTGCCCTCCACATATCTGGAAAGTGGGACACTGAGCCAACAAAGATTATTCTCCAGCCTCAAGACTTAATGTCTGCCTTACTGGGTTTTAGGAATACTTTGGGCCTCTCCTTTTTTCTTGCCTATTGCCACTTTTTAGAATGGGAATGCCCATTCTATGTCTTTCTTTTGGAAACACATAACTTGTTTGATTTCACAGGCTCACAACTGCAAAGGAATTTGCCTTAGTTTATCTCTACCTTTAGTCTCATCTGATTTAGAAGACATGTGGATGAGATTTTGAATGCTAAGACTTTAAAGTTGATGCTAGAACAAGTTAAGGGGCCTTTGAAGCTATTGAGATGGAACGAATGTATTTTGTATGTGAGAAAGACATGAATTTTGGAGGACCAGGGATGGAATGTTGTGGTTTGAACTCTGTCTCCTCCAAATTCTATGAAAATTAATAACTAATGCAGTAGTTTTAAAAGTGATGATTAGACCATGATTCACTAATTATGAACGAATTAGTGCCTTATAAAAGGGCTTCACAGGGTGTTTATTCCTTTGGTCCCTTCTTCTGTGTGAGGACATGGAACTTGTGTCCTGTAGGAACTGCATTTAACAAGACCCTTGGAAGCAGTAAGCAGCCCTCATCAGACACTAAACTTGCTCTGCCTTGATCTTAGACTTCTCAGCCTCCAAACTATGAAAAATAAACTTCAATTTTTTAAAAATACCCAGGCTTAGGTATTTTGTTATAACAGCATGGACAGACTAAAAGGTGCAGGGTATGGTGGCATATGTCTGTAATTCCAGCACTCAGGAGACCGAGCTATGTTGTACATTCAAAGCCAGCCTTAGCTACATTGCCAGAGCCTGTCTGAAAAAAAAAGAGAGAAAGATTCAGTAATTGGTTTGACTCAGACTGTATCTTGTAGCTGGACAATGTAGAACATATAATCTCTAAGGCTGCCGTGACAGGGTAAAAGAAGGTTGGGGCAGCACATATATAGTGATACCTCGGCTGTTAAACTCAATTCATTTCAAATTCATGTTCAAATACCAAAAAGTTTGAGAACTGAACGTATTTTTCCCTTAAGAAATAATGGAGGGGGGAAGAGAAAGAATGGAGGGGCCAGGCATGTAGTTCAGTAGTGCTGCACCTGCCTGGCAAGTGCAAGATCCTGAGTTTGATTCCCGGTAACAAGGGGAGGGAGGGAAGGAAGGAAGGAAGGAAGGAAGAAAAGAGAGAAATAATGGGAAACCAAATGACTGGTTTGGTTCTGGGTTCTGAGGATCAAGAATTACACTTAATAGGGCTGGGGATTTAGTTCAGTGGTGCCACCGCCTGCCTCACAAGCACAAGGTACACACACACACACACACACACATGAAAAATTACACTTACAAATTCATTTTTCCAGGACTTTAACAAATTTCACAACACTTTCTTTCTTTGAGTTTATCATGGTCATCAGTTTTCCTCTTAGCTTTACTGGTGGTACCACTGACTTTCTTTAGAGCAATGGTTACAATATTTTACATAAATAAAGCACACACCAGAAAAAGCACAACAAATACTTTAATGCACGAACACAAGCACTGTATGTCATCGGGGTGAGAGCAGAGCTAGTCCCTTTGTGTCCGCAGGAGATGTGACCTGTGACTCTCAGCTGTGCAAGTTTGCAAGTTTTCTCAGGTTGGATTTTGGGTTCAACTCTCCACTGCAGTCACCAACACCAAGCAGATTTCTTTGAGCTTTACTATTGGGGAGTAGTGGAAAGTTCCACCTTGGAACCATTCAACAACCACGGTATCACCGTACTTCCTCAGCCTGGGATGATACATGTCACTTCAAGCCCTCTGAAATCCTGTGTCCCCATCCTAACTGCAAGTGAGGCTCGGGAAAGCAAGGAACAATATTTAGTGAGTCCTGACTACCCCATAATAGTCCTATAATTATTTCTTTGAGGTCAAGAATCTATGCTACACACTGATATTTCCCAGATAGTTGAATAACAAAATCAATGAAATAATAAATGGTATCTGAAATTGGTTTTCCTTCTTTCAATTATGAATCTACCCTGAAACATTTCTAGGTGTAATTAGATACTCAAGTTCAGGTTAACATTTCACAAACAACTAGAGTTAACGAGAAGAAGGTATTTTGGTAAGAATTTATTTGAAGTTGGCAAATCCATTTTCTTTTATGTTTTGTCTTTATTTTTTTGTTTGTTTTTTGGTACTGGGGATCGAACTCGGGTCCTTGCACCTGCGAGGCAGGCAGCGGCACCACGGAGCTAAATCCCTGGCCCTAGTGTTTATTTTTACTAGGGGATGTTTGTAGTGCACAGTAATTATACTCGTGGGAAGTTGGGACATGTACACAGCACATCTTAATTCCTTTTATGTCCCTTTCCCATCCCCTCCCTCCATCCTCATTCTGTAATGTAGCTAGAGATATGAATTCTTTTCAATCAGAGATCGGTATTTTTTAAAACTTTGACTAAGATTTGAGGAAATACAATACTTAACAATAAAGGTAAGCCTGGATTTATGGTTTCATTTAAAAATAGGGCCCAGACAGCCGGGCATGGTGGTGTACACATGTAATCCCAGCACTTGGGAGGCTGAGGCAGGAGGATCGCTGTGAGTTCGAGACCAGCCTGGGCTACATAGTGAGTTCCAGGTCAGTCTCAGCTACATAGTGAGACCCTGTCTCAAAATAAAATAAAATAAATATAGGGGTGGGATTTAGCTCAGTTGTGACATGCGTGCCTTGCAAGCACAAGGTTCTGAGTTCAATCCCCAGTATGGTGGGGGGGACTACAGTCTTCCTAGAAATGGTGAGAAGAATTTAGATTGTGGCCATAAAGAAAAGGCAAGTAGTAAGGTAGGGGGAACCATTCAGTAAGTAGGATTCCTTCTGGCTCTAATTCTGCTCTCAATTTTACGTGCATGATTAGGAAGGTGCAAAGGGTTTGATACTAGGTTTTTCACAAAGGAATTTCAATGTGATTATGAAAATAATCGATCATTCATTCATCAAATGACCTTGGTGAAGCAGAATGCTTGGTGTTAGAAGATTCAAGACACAGAAGACAGTCACAATTTCAACACTAATGGAACCTAGAAGATAGTCACAATTTCAACACTAATGGAACTTACAGTGTAATAAGGAAGATAGCCCATAGTCAATTATAACAATGAGCATGACATTAGTTGCAAAAAGCTAAGTACCAGGTGCTGTGGAGTGACACTGGAAGACTACTCTTGTTTTGAACAGTAGGAAGGAGGGTTAGGCAAAGAGGTACCCAAAAAACTGATGTTTTAACTTAAACCCAAAGAATGAGGAAGATTTGGCAATAGAAAAGTAGAGAGAATTCCAGATGGAGAGAACAGCATGTTCTCAAAATTCCACTATTTCACACAGGAATACATGCTTAATCATATTACTGGAGGTTGTAGTGGCACATGCCTATAATCCCAGCACTTGGGAGGCTAAGGCAGGAGGATCACAAGTTAGAGTCCAGCCTGGGCTACATAGTAAGTTCAAGGCTAACCTGAACTACATAATGAGACCTCGACTCAAAAAAATAAAAAATAAACAATCAATCAATCAATCTATGGAGCTGGGAATGTAACTCAGTGTAAAGGCCCTGGGTTCAAGCCCAGTGTCATCAATCATGTCACTGGAGAATTTGTAGAAGAGAGTAACTTGTTCCAGGGACATTTTGCTGTTGTTGTTTTGTTTTGTTCAGGCAGGGTCTCCCTTTGTAGTTCAGGCCGGCCCTGAACTCCTGGTGATCCTCCTGCCTCAGCTCCTGAGTGCTGGAATTACAGGTGTGCATAACTATGCCTGGCTCCCAGGGACATTGTTTTAAAGAGCTTAATTAAGGTCACATGCCATAGCCAGACCTTTCAGAACGGGCACAAAATTCTTACAGACTTTCTTTCACAACTCAAACAGCTAAGCCAATTACTCCCATAGCCCATCAGCCACATCAACCAATTGTGAACTAGATTAATGTAACAGATAGTAATTTACAGCATGTTTTGTAGCATGCAAGATGAGCTCTAAAGAGCCCTAAATGGCTCTCATGGAGGAAGATGGTTGATCATAGTTATAGAAGGGGAAGCTTCACTGGTGAGAGCCAAGCAGCTGCGTGTGACATTTCTGTCAGCAGACCTCCTTCCTTCATTGTGTACGAGACACACACCCGATGTTCTGGTGTATGGTTTCAGTCACAGAGTACATATCCTTTGAGGGGTATCTTAACTCATGTATTTCTTCCAGTGGTATGGTACCTGCTCATTAATGGGTGCTGAAGCTCATCTGAGAGTGGTAAGAATATTGGGAGGTCTGGAAACTTGTGGATTGGCTTTTCTATATTTTTAATTGGTGCATGCTCGCAGCACATGATGATTACATAACTTTTAGGGAGTTGGGACATGCACATAACACATCTTACTTCTTTTTTAAAAATTCTTTTCCCCTTTTCTCCTTTCTCCCTTATTCTGATCATTTAAAAACATTACTTTACATATTTCTGCTAAGTATTGCTATTGGAATCTGGTATTTGCTTCCCCCGAAAAATGCTAGGTCATACAGATTACTTCCCCGAATTATCTCATGCAAATATAAAAATCAATGTAAAATAAACATCACTGGATTTTTTAAAAGAGCAAAATTAAAATAATAATTACAACAATCTGTTTTAATCTTAATGACAGCAGAGTCTGAGCACCAAGGCTGCTTGTTTTATTACTGGTTAACAGCACTGACTGGAGAAAAAAAAGGAGGGTGTTAGAAAGAGAAGGATGTTTACTTTTTATTTGTACTGGGGACTAAACTCAGAACCTTGAGCTTGCCAGACAGTTGTGGTGCCACTAAACTGAAGCTTAGGCCCTGATAAGTCTCCAGAGAAGGATACTTATTTATTTATTTATTTTTGGTACTGCGGATCGAACTCGGTTCCTTGTGCTTGTGAGGCAGGCGCCAGATCCACTGAGCTAAATCCCTGGCTCTAGAGAAGGATATTTAAATCAGCATCATAAATTTGTATTTAGAGGTTTTATTTCAAATGGACTATTCTAGAGATAAATATATATAGGGTTTGATCTTTTCTTTTTTTTTTTTTGGCAAATGCCAATTCAGAAACAGGAAGAAAATCTATGTTATACTATTTAAGATACTGCCTTTTTCTTTACCCTAAGCTTTTCATCTCTCAGAGTTAGAGCAGAGTTGCCAACTAATGCATTATATATAAGTAGAAAGGAAGAAGAGGAGCTAAAGATCCTAGGAATTAGTGTTGTGTATCTAAACACTACTTCTGTGGTCTAGGATAAACTTGAACTTTTCCATCTATAAAATAAAGGGAAGCTTTTATTTTAGGAGTGTGGTGGCACACTCCTGTCATCCTGGCACTTGGAAGGTTGAGGCAGGAGGATCACAGAGGTCAGCTTGTGCTACACAGTGAGTTCAAGGTCAGCCTAAACTACATAGTGAGACCCTGTCTCAAAACAAAGTAAAACAAAACAAAGGGAGTTGGATTAAATTATGTCTAAGCCATCCTCCAATTTGAATATTCTGATTTCATCTGATAAGCAAACTATACTCTTTTCCATCTTTGTGTGTGCAATGCTCAATTATTTTTTTTTGTTATTGTTTAAATCACTTACCACAGATATTTAAAATATCTCTCTATATAGAATGTCTGTTTTTTTAATTCAGGTAGTCATGATAGCACTTTAGGAAAAAAAACTATTAAAAACATCCAAATAAAGATATAAATATGCTAGGTATAGTATGGACAAGCACACAACTGTAATGCTAGCCACCCTGTAAAGGTGAGGCAGGATGATCAAAAGCTAGAGCTCAGCCTGGGCAAGTCGGTGACAGTGATGTCTTACCTCAAAATTAAAAAAAAATTTTTTTTAAAAGGGTTGTAGATGTAGCTCACTAATTCACTAAGAAGATTGTCCACTCTGGGGGATGGTGGGAGTGGGGAATATATATACCAGCTACAACCCTAGCACTAAGGGAAAACACATCCTTAACATTTTGAGTTATAATCTTCTAATTTTACCTTTTTGTTGTTGTTACAGTGCTGGGTACCAAACCCAGGGCTTTGTTCATGCTGGGAGGCACAGGCTCTACCACTGAACCTCATCCCTTTTATTTTGAGACAGAGTCTTGCTAAATTGCCCATGTTGGTCTGAATCTTGTATGATCAGCTTTGGTACTCAATTATTTATTTAATTAACTAATTTAAATTTTTACTTTATTTGTGGTACTGAGGATTGAAACTAGCGCCTTCACACTGAGCTACATTCTCAGCCCTTTATAGTTTTTTTGGTACCGGGGATTGAACTTGTGACTTTGGGCTTTCGAGAGAGGCAGGTGGTGGCACCACTGAGCTAAATCACTTACAGTTTTTGAGACAGGGTCTCGCTAAATTGCTCAGGCAGAACTCAGCTTTGCTACCTTCCCGCTTCAGCCTCCCAAAGTGCTGGGATTACAGGCATGTGCCACACAGCTGGTGGAAGTATATTGTGTATATGTGCCGGCTTTTGCTGAGGGAAGTGATCATGACTGAATTTTTCTGAGAGACATTGAAAGGCAGAGTAGGCTTCATTTTCAAAATTGCTAAAATCAAGTAAAGCTAAAATCAAGGGCTTAAGCCAAGTACAAAGTTAGTTTAGGTTTTGTTTTGTTTTGTTTTTGGTACCAGCAATTGAACTCAGGACCTTGTGCTTGCCAGGCAGGCAGGACTTTAGGTTTTGTTCACAGGTTTTTGTTACAGGTTTATGTCTTAAGATAAAGCAGTTACCTACTGTGTATTCAGATCAAGCTTTGGGGACTAGCATGGGTCTAAAAGGATGACAGCTTCTTGTAATCAAAATAATGAGAAAGCACTGGAATTTTAGTTATTCTTGTTAGGGAGGTGAAGAATGAATTGTGGAATTTATTGCAGCATGGATTCTTGAGTTTGCCAGAAAAATAAAGACAAGATAAAAGTGGTTTATCATTGAGCAGCTCTATGTAAAATGTTGACAACAATGCCTGGTACAGAGGACACGCTATTAAGTGTTGGCTACTACACTAGGCTTGGTGGCACACGAGGTGGGACTGTAATCTCAGCAGTCTGGGAGTCCGAGGCTTGAAAATTTGAGCCCAGCAACTAGGCAATTTAGCAACTTAGAGAGATCTTGTCTCGAAATAAAAAAAAAAAAGAAAGGCCCTGTATTCAATTCAGAAAAAAAGTATTAGCTAGTATGTATCATCATAACCAATGAATAGTTACTAGCCATACACATATATCTATATGTACCAAATTGTCTAATAACAAGAAATAAAACAGTTTTGTTTATAAGACATTCCTAGTGCTACAGTTTGAGGGAGAAAAGATACAAAGTCAAACTGTGAAAAGAAAAAATGTTTTTTTTTTTTGCAACAATGTCCTTTGTTAGTCCAAAGGCTGAGATAAATTCACAGCCCATTGTTTTTCAAACAAGTTATAAACAAAAATCATCAAGATTTAAGATTGAACCACGAACAAATTACAAGCAATAATTTATTGCCTTTCTGATGTAATAAAATTTAATTGAGCCAGACTTCATATGTACTTTGTTGTTTTTGGTTTTTTTTTTTTTTTTTTTTTTTTTTTTGCTTTTGGGGATCGAACTCAGGTCCTTGCGCTTGCAAGGCAGGCAGTAGAACCACTGAGCTAAATCCCCAGCCCCTGGGGAATGCAAGAAGATACTGTGGCATAACCGCCTATGTAATTCTTTTCCTGATGAAGGTAGAAGGCCAAGAGGAAGCAGACAGGAGAAAGACTGAAAACCACCTCCTGTTTCACAGGAACCTTGGCCTTCATCTATGTGTGCTGTCATTTTTGAAAGCTTTTTATTTTTGGATACTTTGCAGTCTACAAAAACAAAGACTGGAGGGGTAAAAGGAATTATATTACAGTTCTACTGGATATTCAAGAAGATTGCAAGCTAGCCTGGCATGGTGGTGGCGCGTGCCTGTAATGCCAGAACTTGGGAGGCTGAGGTAGAAGGATCATGGCGAGTTCGAGACCAGCCTGGGGGGGGGGGCTACATAGTGAGTTCCAGATCAGTCTCAACTACATAGTGAGACCTTGTCTCAAAAAACCCAAAAAATAAATAAATAAATAAATAAAAAGATGCAGGTCTTCTAGGGAGGTAGGGAAAGATAAGGAATTTAATTTGCAAGCCAGTGCTTTTTCCAAAATAATCATGCAACCTGGAAAGAAAACAGGAAATAAAGAATATTACAAAAATTTGGGGCTGGGCATGGTGGCACTCAAGAGGCTGAGACAAGAAGGTAACTGCAAGCTGGGGGCCAGCTGGGCTATATAATGAGACTCTGTCTCAAAAAAAAAAAAAAATGGATTGGGAGATGGGCATCCTAAACTATTTATTTATTTATTGGTACCAGGGATCGAACTTGGGACCTTGCTTTTTCGAGGTAGGCAGCAGAACCACTGAGCTAAATCCCCAGCCCCTTAAGCAATTTATTTGAGGGTAAAAAATAATTAGGTAGAAAGAATGCGGTTAGCAAATAACTATGAATTAATTCACATTAAATAGTAAGAAAGCCAAATTGAAATTAGAAGAGGGTTGAATTATATAATAGAATTAATAAAACTATACCCTAGAGCAGTGGTGATGAACTTAGGGCATGCATGCTGCAGCAGACTATCACTGGGAGAGCTAAAAGGTTCACCATCACTGCCTGTTAAGGCTTGTGTTTAGATGTCCCCCCAAAGCCTCATGTGGTCATAGCTATTTTGGAGGTGGCTGAATCTAGAGTGTGTGATTGATTCATGGTGGGGCTAGGCCTGAAGGCACAAGAATTAAAGGTCTGAGTGCTACCTCTCCCCAAGTAGTCTGAATAAGAGGGGCAGAAATACGCTGTTCTTGCCAACTTCTGGCTGCCCTGAACTGTTTCTCCCCTGCAAGATCTGTCTGCCACACCACCGTGCCTTAGCAGCAGCTGATTATGGACCGAAACCTCTACAAACTGCAAGCCAAATAAACTTTTCCTCCTTTAATTTTGGGCATCAGGTATTTTGTCTCAGCAACGAGAGAAAAGTAAGTAAGACACTGCCCTTGAATCTGACTCCTACTCTACAGAATCTAGGGAAAAACACTTCCACTGAGTTCATCCCCAGCCCAGGAAAAAGCATTTCCTTTCAAGAAACAGCACATATAGAGGTTCAGGAATGGAACTGTGAAACAGCATTTTCCTACTTCTTACCTTCCTCTTCATTCTCGTCCTTTCCTATGACCTCAGGATTTTGAACAAACTGAATTTTAAAAAAATGTAGCATTTAAGAACATGGTATGAGGCACATAAATTTAGGCTTAAAACTTAAGCTTTGTAGTACTTATAAACTAAAAATTACTCAATATGTGACTAAGCATAAAAATACCTTAGTGACACACCTGTAAATATGGGGGGGGGAATGGAACTGCCCTAAGTTCTTGGAAGTCTTTGTTTGGGATTATGGCTGCTGAGACTCGGAGTTCCCCTGGGAACTCTTGAAGTCTTCGCCTCTCATTCCCCTGGATTCTGTAAGTGGTCTTAGTAGCCATCGAAGCCTAAATTATGTATTCCTGTTACAGTTAAAGCATGTTTGGGCTGTTTCATGCATGATGTGGTCTCGTTGGCTAATCAAGTGAGTGACTAGTGAAACAGGGGTTGCACCTGCTACAGCTAGAAGGCTCCCAGATTGACTAATCTTTTAATTGATAGATATAAAGCCCCATTATCTAGCCTGTCTGGGCCTGATGGAGTATGAGATGACGGTCACTCCTAGTCTTCTACTTGGATGGCCATGCTGCTATGCTGCCCATCTGCAATTCATGGCTTTGTGCTCTCACTGGCCCCGGGCACAATGTGTAATTTCTCATATTCTAATTCCTGCTGTGACTAGTGTATGTGAGACAAAGTAGCAAGGTGTGTCTATGAGGGAATGATACAAACAGTACAGCAGCTTCAATAGTGTCTTGATAATTTCCCAGGCTGAGCTCAAATTTCAATCCTCCTGCCTCAGCCACCCAGAGTGCTCGGATTACAGGTGTGCACCACCATGCACAGATCTTTTTTTTCCTTCAGTCTAGCTTTTAAATACTGTGGCAGAGGCTATGCTGGAGCAAGTAGCCTGCTGTTGTGTTTTGTTTGCCCCACTCCCTTACCTCTCTGCTAGATCCTCACTTTCTAACCTCCCACATAATTTCCTGTGATTGCTGGCTCTTCTTTATATTGATTTAAAACAACGGGTATGGAGTTTTATGGATTCTATGCTCTTTTGAATAACTGAATAATGTGTTATTTAGTAATGTCAACTGGCTGGGTGGTGCACACCTATAATCCCAGAAACTGGGATGCTAAATCAGGAGGATTACCAAGAGTTCAAGGCCAGCCCAGGCTACATGAGTTCAAGGTCAGCCTTCCTGAATTAAACAGCAGGACACCCCCCCCCACCAAAAAATGTAAGCAAATTTGGACATAGTGCTGTACATAGAAGTGTTTCATGAAGTACATTTTAAATGTTTGAATTTTGATGTGTAAAAAGATAGATTCTCTTTCTCCACACTGCTCAGCATTTCTTACTGTCTTTTTTTTTGGAACCAGGGATCAAACTCTGAACCTTGCACTTACAAGGCAGGTGGCAGAACTGCTGAGCTACTCCCAGCCCCCTTCTTATTGTCTTATACCGGGCTGGTTAACTTTTTCCTAGTCTTTCCAGTTTGCATCCTTGATTCAGATTAAAGTTAAGTCTAGGAATAGGTACACCAATAAACAAATGTACAAAATATGACCCTTTCCCTTCATTTCTCATTCTCCAGAACAGGCAGAGGCCATTTCTCCTACTGGTAAGGAGGCCCTCAACAGTTCTTAACTTCTCTTAAGGCCATACCCTAGAAGGTATATCCAGAAGCACCACCTTTCAGCTGTTTCATGTTCCAAGTTTTTCTGTCTGAGGATTCTCTTTGAATGGTGGATAATGAGAACGCCTAACTTATTTAGGGAAATCTTTATACCCTACCTACAGGAGTATGGCCTCATTATATGACCACAAAAAGATAATATCAGAGTACAGTAACAGGTGTAACATCTGGATCCATGATTTGTGCAAAAAGTAAAGTGGGGGCAGGCAAGGCTTTACTCTATTAATACACAACTCAGAAGCAGGTTTGACAGCCCCTGGCCCTCACTTGGATATATCAGTCACATATAATGTGTGCTACTCAAACTCATGGCAAATTTAGGGCTCTCAGAAGTAACCAGAAATTGAATTCTGTGTTGTTTTTCCCTAAGGCCGGAAACTGAACCAAGGCCCTTTTGAATAGTAGGCACATTTTCTACCACTGAGCTACTCCACCCTTATATGTTACCTTAACATTAAACCATTAAAAAAAAGTGCCATCTGGTTGTGGTGGTGTACACCTGTAATCCCAGCACTCAGGGAGGCTGAGGCAGGAGGATCGCTCTGAGTTCAGAGACCAGCCTGGGCTACATAGTGAGTTCCAGGTCAGTCTCAACTATGTAGTGAGACCCTGTCTCAAAAAACACACACACAAAAAAGTGTCAATATCCCTGCCCTAACTTATATGCCAAAAGATACACACATCATTCCAAATTCAGATAAGTAGGGGTTAGTTTCCTTTCTGGTTCCAAAAGCAGCGTTCATAACGGTTGTTAGCTCTACCAACAGTCTAAGTTCTATGGCCTCAAATTTTATACATTTATGTCCTACTGTATCAACAATTACAAATGACAACTTCTACTCATGTATTTTTGGTAAAGACTCAAATGATGATTACTTCTAGATGATGGTGCCAGACAATTCTGATAATGTGATCTTGGGCATTTTACTTTATCCTTGCTTGTAAATAGGGATTAAACTAGTACCTACTTTATAGCAATGTTACAAGGAATTAATGAGTTAATACATAGAAAATGCTTAGAGCAATGCCTAAGTATTCCATAAATCTTAGATATCATCAATTTATTATTATTAATCCCCCCCTCATTCTGCCTAAATATTTTATTATGAACAAGAAGAAAGGGAGAGAAAAAGGGAGGAAAAAAAGAAAGATGCTCAAGTTTAGGACTTTAGTAGCCAGGGTTAAGAAAAGAAAAAGAAGAGGTTTAGCAAATAGGACTATATATAGAAGGAATGCTTGCTAGGGAAGATCCTAAACAGTGATATAGGTTACAAAGAGCATGGCCCCAAACTGCCCTGTGCTGGCAGAAACCAGCCATATCAGGTCACAGAATGGAGTGAGGGTATGGGTACTAAATCGCTATAAATAAAGACAGGCTCAGGTTGTCTGGTCAAAAGAAACTGAATTAGAGGATAAACATGTCATAAAGGAATATTCTCAGCTACTTGTCTTCCATATGGATTGTGTTGCTGCTACCTTTAAAGTCTTAAGCAGTAGTTTATAATTATTTTTTTGTTTTGTGTTTTGGTACTGGGGATTGAACTCAGGACCTTGTGCTTGTGAGGCAGGCAGGGGCACCACTGAGCTAAATCTCTGACTATATATATATATATATGTGTGTGTGTGTGTGTGTGTGTGTGTGTGTATATATATATATAATAAAATTTTTTTTGTTAGGGTTTTAAACGTTTTTTTTACCCTTGTGATACAGGGGATTGAACCCAAGGCCTTGCATATGCTAGGCAAACACCCTACCACTGAACTATACTCCAGCCCTTAAAATTTACTTTTAAATCTAAATACATTTTAGATAATTATTAATGAACAATGTAAATGTTCCAAACTATCAAGCCACTGAAAATGTTGCTTAAAATGTAGAAAAAATATATATGATTTCTTGGGAAACATTTATATGTATGTCCATCAAAAACAAAAACAAAAACAAAAAACTCAAAAAAACCCCGAATAAGCAGAGAAACAAATTCAGGGCCACCAAAATTGCTAAATACACCAAAAAAGCTGTGGCTGGAAATAATAATTTTTTAGTAATTTGTCATGTTGAAATTTTTATGGCAAGCAGTTTGTTTTCTAACAAACTGTTTTGACCAAATTATCTTATGGTAGCAGGGAACCACAGAAGTAAGCGATTAGAATATTAAACTAGTGCAGGCTGAAGATAAGAATAAAAAAAGGATCAAAGACAGGAGAAATAGGGAGAAGTCAGGGATGGGCCTGGAGTACATCACACCAAAATCGAGTTATTCTTCAAAAAATGCAAAGTTCTTCACAGATCTAGACTTTGGCCCTTGGAAGTATCAAGACTACCTTTGACATACGACACTAAATTAAATGAAGATACTATGAATGACAGAGTTCTCAGCATTAAAGAATGTTTTTAGAACCAGGCATTGTGACACACAGGTATAATTCCAACACTCTGGGACCAGCACTTTGGGAGGCTGAGGCAGGAGGATGGCCAGTTTAAGCCCAGCCTAGGTAATTTAGTGAGACCCTATCCCAAAATTTTAAAAACTTTTTTTCTAGTTTTTAAAATATTTAATTTTTTTATTAGTACATTTGCAATGGTTACATACATCATGGGAGTTGGTATATGAATATAACATCTTAATTCTTTTTACTTCTCCACTCCCCCTTCTTTTACCCTCCTCCACCCCTTCCCCCAAAATATCTTTTAAAGGGCCGGTGATATAGCTCAATGGGAAGATACTGGGTTCAATTCCCAGTAGAAAAGAAAAAAAAAAAAAAAAAAAAAAAACAAAAACAGGTGAGCATTATCTCCTTTATGCTAGTTGAAAGCTTAGCAAACCATTTTTTTCATCCTAGTTCAAAAGCAAATTTCACTTTTCATATCCTCTATTAAATTATTATAAATTGAGTGGAGGGAGTGTTTTTAATTGAATAAATATTGCTTGAAAAAATACTTTCCTGAATTGTTTAGTAATGAAATGGGGATAATAGTAATTTCCTATTTCCTCCATTACAAAAACAATAATTGAATGTGAGTTAAGTAGTTTTAGCTCTCCAAAGAAAATATACAATTTTTTCTCCTTCCCAAATAAAGCAATTGAGCAACCTACTCATCTTAAACAGTACCTATATTGTTATTTTCAAATTTTGCGGTTTCTCATTCTGTCACTAATTTGTTTTTTGGGTTGCTTGGTTGGTTTTTTTGTATTAGGAGTTGAATTCAGGGCCTTGACCCTAAGCTACATCCCCAGCCCTTTTTAAATTGTTTTTTATTTTGAGACAGGGTCCTGCTAAATTGCTAAAAGCCCAGGCTTGGCACAAACTTTTGATCCACCTGCCTCAGTCTCCCAGAGTGCTGGATTACAGCCGTGTGCCACCTCACCCAGCTGTCACTAATTTCTAAAGTCATAACTCATACTTTGAAATCTTCAGATGTTGTGCCCACTTAAGCTTGCACGTAGTACAGTACAACATTTCCCAGAGGCAGATAACCATAGCATCATAAAGCCTATCAACCCTTAAGGTAGATTTGTGGATCTTGAGGATTTTGCTATAAAGCTAAAAGCCACTAGAGAGCACCATGACATTTCTGGTTTTGCTATAATGATTTTGAAAGACCCCTGTGGCAAGATGTTTTTATCGTTTTTGTTTTTGTTTTGTTTTTTTGTACCAGGGATCAAACTCGGTTCTTGCACTTTCGAGGCAGGCAGTGGAACCAATGAACCAAATCCCTGGCCCAAGATGCTTTTATCTTAATAGAATATTGTATATACATGGTACAATAAAGAGAGCCTGGAGCTTGGCGATCGAGTTCTTCTGATCATGCCTTTCACTAGATCAGTGGCTTTAGAAAAGTCTTTTACTTCTCTGGACCTTAAATTCCACTTCTATAAAATGTTGGGGTGTGCTAGATACATCCTTCCTCTCAGCTTTAAATTTCTGATCCTCTAATTCCTAATTTATTCTTCTCGGGGTTTATCTAAAAAAAAATGTTGACAGAAGAGTAAAGATTTTACTTGTACCATTTCATTTTCACCAGCTGACTCACCCTATTACTACTTTTCAGCTATGAACTTTGGGGTTCTTTTGATCTTTTCCTCATGTACTCTATAAAGGCAAATAAATATTAATTCATAAATACTTGTATTTTCCAAGGGTTACCAATCACTTTTGCAAATACTATCTGATTTTATTATCACAACAGCTTAGACTCCTAAGCATTATCTTCAGTTTCCTTTGCAGAGGAAACTGAAGACCAGAAGAGTTCTGTAAATTAACTGCCCAGATAGTAATTATGGGAACTGGGTCTTCTGATTCCAAAGCCTGTATTCTTTTCACAACCCTGTCAGGGGCAGATCCAGGTTTTGCAGGGTCTGATAAGTCTACAATTTTGGTGGCTATCTTCAATAACAGGAATACAAAATTACAATATAAAACGAAGTACAAGCCCACCAGGGCCATGATCAGAATCTTTAAAAGAGTCTACTGAAGTGAGGCAGCTTTAAACATTAGGACCAAATTCATGAAAAATCTGTTTTTCTTTTCTTTCCTGTTTATTTTTTGCGTGGTAGGGATAGAACCCAGGGCTTCACACATGCTAGTGCTTTATCACTGAGCTAAACCCCCAGCCCTGATTTTCAAGGTTAAAACAAATAAAAAAGTGCTGGAGATGTCGTTCAGTGGCAGATGGTAGAGCCTTTGCCTAGCATGATTCAGTTTTCTAAAGAAAAAAGGGGGGGGTCTGAAATAATTTTATTATCATAATAACTCTAGGAGGTAAGCATTATCTTCACAGAGTAGAGAATGAGGCTTTGCCATGTAAAATGACTTGCTGAAGGGCAAGTATCAAAGTATCATAGCTACTATCAAAGTTGGAATTCAAGTGATCTGGCTGCCAGCCCCATATTGTGAGTCTACTGCAATATGCTGCTGAATAAGCCTTTCAGTTCCCTGGGAATCATTTTACCACTTCCCACTACATTCCTAGGTGCAGGTCTTTATAAATTCACCCCTGAACTAGTTTCCTATTCTGTCTCCCTGACTCAGCCTTCTTACTGTTTACCTCAATGTTACTGCCACCCTGACAATCCTAAAGCACTGCTGCTGTAAATCTTGTTCACTCCAACCTAAAATTCCTTCCCCCTTTTTATATTTGTCAAAGATAGAAATTAACTATTGCTCACAAGCATAGTCTCTTAACACCCTGAGTGGTTATTTTTTTGTTATGTGAAAAAAGCAGAGTGAGTCAAAGTACAGGGATCTCTCAGGGACCTGATCCTCCAATCTCCATGGCTCAGTATCAGGTTCCTCAATGTAAGGTTTAACCCACTGAGTTGTGAAAGTTATATGGGGGTGAGAAGTTGCAGGGAGGAGGACGTGAAGGGAAGGGCAGAGTTCTGGCATACAGCAAGTGCTCAACAAATGTTCGTCATTTGTGTTTGACTTGGCTTCCACCAAAAACTTGTGAACTCTTTAAAATAGCAGAGGCCTTTTCTCATACTTTTCTTTCTTTTTAATTTCTCTAGAGATCAGAGACACTTCATGAATAATTTGGTCCCTTCCACAGACACACTTTGATGCCTGGACTTGGACAAGAACATACAATAGCTTAGGACAAAAATCAGGCCCTGGAGTCTCATCAACTGGTGCCCACTTCCTATCTCTGTAACTTCTGGAAAGTTAATTAACCTCTCAGAGCCTTGGGTCCCTTATTTTTGCGGCAGTATCTGCTTCACAGGATTATACAAATCATTCAGGTGAAGTGTTTAGCATATAATCTACCCTCCGATACTGGAAACTATTAATTTCTATCCTGTCCCAAATTTTCAGGGTCCATAAAAATTCGGCCTCCCCGCACGTTCCGGTCGCCAGGTTTCCAACGAACACACCCTACCCCTCTGGCCAGTCTCCCCACCCTCTTACCTGCTCTCCTCACCGACTGACCTCTAATACCCACCATTCATAACCGGCACAGGCCAGGCTGAGGTGAGAAAGTTCGGCACATTCTCTCATCGAAACTTCCTATGCGCCTACGAGGTCGGTTCTATCAACTGCTGTCGCGTTAAAGAGAGAAAACAGGCCCCGAGGGTTTGAGTAACTCCCCCGAGGTCACAGAACCCAAGTGGCAGGCCCAGACTGGCATCCTGCGCATCTGAGTCCATAGCCCGGGCTCCTGGCGCCAGCCCTGGGCGCCTTTTCGGGAGCGGCCGCAACGCATCCATTCAAACGCTGCCCGGTCCTT
>NW_022900945.1:43790516-43834454 GCF_012274545.1 Fukomys damarensis | reverse complement strand
ACTCTCCCCGCCGCACCTCTAGCCCCCGTGGGCAGGTATCGGCCCCTGGCCCGGCCCGGGAGTCGGGTCACGGTCCCCGATGACCTTGGAAGTGGCTGCCTCGCTAATCTTATGTAGGCTCCTTGAGAGATGCTTTGATCTGCAAAAGGGGGCGACATAGGGCCGAGTCGCGTGGCACCTCGGGACTCCTGCCTCCTCCTCCTCCTGCCCGGAGGTGAGGGACTCGGCGGGAGTTATTTCGGACTCGTGGCGCGCCCGCCCCAGCCTTCTTCCCTGCCAATCCCAGTCCCACCTGATGACTTGCGAAAGTGGTGTGAGGCGCTGCATTGCCCACTGCCGAGCGAGACTGTAGGGCTCGAGGAGACTTTGAGGAGGGGACCAGCCGGCCCGCAGCCTCGGACTGAACCGGCGGGGTGGGGTGGGGGGCTCTTCGTCCAGCAACCTGTGGCTGTGGAGGCGCCCTCCCGCTCGGGCTCGGTCGGAAGGATAGCCTTATACGTGGTCAGATGCAGGCTTGTTACTCCAACTACATCCCCTTTTTTCCGCGTGCATTTGAATATTTCATTACTTTGTCGTGACGTGTTTGGTGCAGCAAGCACTTGTGCAGTTCTTTTTTTTTTTTTTTTTTTTTTTCAGTCTAAACCAGGAAGCTCACGAGCTACTACTACAGTCTTTCCCCGGGTTTCCAGTAGCTGATTATAAAGTGGGTGTCTACTGACAGTAAAACGCTTACAGGCTACTATTACTAGTTTAGAAATCTTTTAAAAATTATTCTGGTTTGGAAATAAAATGTGTACGTGTACATGTCAGCTCCCGGATAAATAAGTGGTAAATTACTGGCATTTCGTGATAGGATGAACTCTGGATTGTGGGAGTTTGGAGGAATGTAGAAAGGAATTAGGCTGTTAAACAATTTTTTAATTTTAGCTAGCAGCCCAATGAGGTCAAACAGACACTGTCTTTAGTTTTTTAGTTAGGTGTTAAGTGATAGCCATAAACCCAAGTCTTACACCCTCGGATATGACTTTGCCTTCCGATTGCCATAGCAATGGTAAAGAATTAAAGGCATCTAGACTTCAAACTGACAATCGATTTTAAAATTTAAACCAAAATTGTTCAGTAATTCCTTCTGGGTTTAAATAGATGCTGTTTCATCAGACTACAGTCGCCCTTGTTAAATTACTTGAGCTAATAGTCTGAGGAGCATTTTGTGAGCTTTTTATAGCTAAATAGATTTACAGATTTAGCTGTAAGCTTAACATAATAGACTGTAACATCCTTAAACAGATTAAGAAGGAAAAAAAGATCATACCACAATAGGATGAAACTACCTGGTTAGTGTTTCAGTGCACGGCTTTTTCCTCTTTAAATAAAGCATAGACCAGGTGTGGTGGTGCACACCTGTTATCCTAGCACTGGGGAGGCTGAAACAGGAGGATTGCAGTGAGTTCGACCTTCTCTCTCTCTCCCTCTCTCTCCCTCCTCTCTCCCTCTCTCCGCCTCTCCCTCCCTCTCTCTCTCTCTCTCTCTCTCCCCTCTCCCTCACAAAATAATAATAAGACATATAATATTAGCTATGAAAAGAATCTTAAAACCTGCTGGTTGGTTCTGTTATTTTACAGAGAAGGAAACTGATGCTGGAAAGGTTAAGTCATTTAATGTAAGAGGCATGAAAACTTTTTATGGTTGGGGCATAGTTGTGTGTCTTTTGACTCCATTTTGTCAGGTTAGCACTTCTGAGTTTCCTCTAAAGTTGTCAGTACGGATATGTCCTATCATAGACTGAAAATAGAGTTTTGTTTTGTTTTGTTTTTTTTGGATACCAGGGATTGAACTCTGGTTCTTGCGCTTGCCAGGCAGGCGGTGGCACCACTGAGCTTAAATCCCCAGCCCAAAACAGATTTTTTTTTAGAGTAATAACTTCCCAACTCATGACCTTCATTCCAGTTCATTTTATAATCTGTGTTCTTATGCAGGATTCAGAGCTGTGTATAAATGCCTATGTGGCTATTTTGTTGCATATGAAGACTAGGAAGAAGAGACAGTCTAGGAAGTTATGAATTGTATATATTCAGCAGTTTTTTTGCTGGCTGTCAGGCACTGTAAGAGATTTAAGGTTCAGCAGTGAACAAACCTCAATTACCTGCCCTCCTAGAGTTTATAGTCTAACTGAAAACAGATAAATATGTAATTACCACAACATATACTCTCCACAGACAAGTGTGGAGTGTGTTATGGTAGAAGTACAGCTTCCTCTGGATCAAACACCGTTGTGCAGGTTTGAGTAGGAGCAGACAACACAATTTAAGAGAGAAGCAATGTGGGTAGAGTGTCTGAGAAAGTGCTATTTAATCTGAGATTTGAAGGATGAAAAAGAGTTACATAGGTAGGAGAGTGAAGATAGGTAGAAAGCATTTCAGACATTAGGAGAGCTACAGTCAGTGAAGAACTGAAAGCGATTTACCAAAGCTAAAGAATAGAGAGGGGTCACAAACAGAAGAGATAGGGGGTCCTAAGCCATTTGAAGAAACTGAGGAAGAGACTAGGCAAAAAAGCTTAGAAAAGCACTCGAAGTTGATTGAAAGCAGATTAAGAATTTCCAGTGGAGCTGGAGGTCACCTGGTCACATTTTGCATTTTAGGAGCATGATTCTGGAGGTGTGGAGAGAGAGCCCTGTTCGAGGGGGAGGATGGAGAAGGGAAGAAGCATTTGCCTGGTGGCTTGGATATAAGAAACAAGAGAAACTAAGGCTGTCACCCAGGTTTCTAGTTTGAGCAAACAGAAGTTTGTCTCCATTTAACCAGTGGTTATATGGCTTGACTAGGACAGCTCAGTTTATGAAGCTTGGAGACAAAATTCAAAACCATGCCATCCCTTCTATTTTTGTTGGTGACATCTATGTCGTGGTGGTTTTCCTTTTTAAACAGTTTCATATGGAAATTTTCAAAACACAGAGTCGAGCCATTAATGTTTCATCCCTACTCCTATTTACTTTCTCCAGATAATAAGGATTATCCCACTGGATTATTATGAAGCAAATCTGAGATGCAGTTTTCTTCATCTAAATATATCAATATATTTCTCTGAAAGATATCATTACATTTTTTTTTTTTTTTTTTTTTGGCAATACTGGGATTGAACTCCAGACCTTGTACTTGCCAGGCAGGCACTGTGACACAGAGCTACGTCCCTGGCCCGTTGAAACATACCATTCTTAAACAAATCTGAATCACAATATCATTATTCCATCTTTAAAAATTAACATCACTAAATGTCACTATTCAGATTTTCATAACTATTTTTCTGTTCTTAAGTTGTTTCAAAATAATTGGTTCGTTTGATTTGGGATCCAAACAAGGTCTTTATTTTGAAATAGGGTTTCAACTAGTTACTAAATTGACCAAACTGAACGTAAATTTGTAATCTTCCTGCCTCAGCCTCCCAGCCCTGCTGAGATTGTAGGTGTATACTACTATGCCCAGCTCTTATGGTACCTTTGTTTTTTTGAGACAGGGTCTCACTATGTAGTTGAGACTGACCTGGAACTTACTGTGTAGCCTAGGATGGTCTTGAACTCACAGCCATCCTCCTGCCTCAGCCTGCCAGAGTGCTGGGATTACAGGTGTGCGCCACCGCACCCGGCTAAGTATAGGTTTATTAAATTCACTCTCTTGGATTTGGTAAGAATTTACAGAACTGGGCCAGGGATTTAGCTCAGGGGCGCTGTGCCTGCCTTGCAAATGCAAGGTCCTGAGTTGGATCCCTGGTACCAAAAAAAAAATTTAAAAAATCCTGAACTTTAATGAAAGTGAAGTTCATGAAACTACTAAGCCACCATCAAGCTGAACAAGAAGTAATTAAATGAGAATAATGGGGGCAGGCTGATGAGGGTTTTTTTAAATGACTTTTTAAAACTTCTTGTTTTGGGGGCGGGGTATGGGATCAGGGCCTTGTGCTTGAGAGGCAGGTGGCTGAACCACTGAGCTAAACCCCTGGCCCCTATAGTTTCACTGTGTCCTAGTTTAGCATGGCCCTCTATCCCTTGTGTGACCCTGTAAATTGGTAGCAAGATTGGCTCGGGTTTGTTCCCAGTGCGGGTTTGGAAGGAGAGGGCAAGTATAATTCATAGGGAGTGATGTGTACTTCCATCAGAAGACATGGTGTTTGGTGGTTCTTTCTGCTGTATTAACAGCTTATTCCATCATTTCAGATAGCAGTAATTCAACTGGGCCTCTAATATACCATTCCTTTTTAATTTATTAACTAGAATGTGTCTATGCAGACAAGTACAGTTTCAATAGGAGGGGTAAATTTTGTTTTCAGTGTATGATTGAGACATTTTTTGGAGAAATTTATTTAAATGCATCAAGGTGCATCTTTAAAAGTTATTTTAGGTTGTCAGAAAGTTTTTTGCACTTGGTGTTAGCATTTCAGACAGCTTTATTTGAAACATTTAAAAATTATGCTTATATATTGATAGGATTTCTTTTGATCTTCTCTGCTCTTTGAGAGCTTATCTGTTCTCACAACTTTTGGGGAATACCTGATAGAAGCACTGCCAGATCCCAATCTTTCCTGAGGACAGAGATGGTTCTTATCACCATTTGCTTTGCCAGTTACCTCCTAGGTAACTTGCTGTGTCACTTAGAGCTTGTTATTTTTATCTAGTCTCAACTTCTCCTCAGCCCTTAAACCTAGTCTTTTCTTGTGACTCCCACGTAATCCTGCTCTATACCTCTGAGTCACCTGGGGCATGGTAGTGCATGCCTCTAATCTCAGCTACTTGGAAAGCTGAGGCAGGAAGATAACAAATTCAAGGCCAGCGTGGCAATTTAGTCCCTGTCTCAAAAAATAAAAAGCATACATAAAGTCTTGGTTTAATTCACAGTCCTCAAAAATAACAAACCTCTCAATCATCTTAGTTTGCCCTAGTATGCCCTCTCTTCATTTTTATTACTGCTGCCTAGTTTATAGGCTGCTGCCATGATTAGTACAGTGGCCTTTTAAGTTTGTTGCTCTAAGTTACCCTTTTAGATCATGTGTGTTGTACTTTAATTAGCCCTGACAAATTGGCATTTTCTCCCATGCTTTCTTTCCTGTATTGGGGGGGCATGTCAGATTTTACAGTGAATCTGTGGGGGAGAAAGTATAATACAGATGACACATTTGAGTAAAAAAGCAATAACAATCATGGGCCGGGGACTTAGCTCAGTGGTTCCGCTGCCTTCTTGCAAGTGCAAGGTCCTGAGTTTGATCCCTGGTACCAGAAAACCAAAAAGTTCACAAGAGCAATAACAATCTTAAAGAAGTGGTGGTTAGTTTTCTGGGGTCACAGCACCATAATGATAGGATGAGTTCACATCCACCACAGCAATGACATTAGTTGCAACACCGAGCCATTGAAGGCTGCCACTGTGTTGCACAGGCATCCAGTTCTTTCGGTTGTCCACAATACCCTATTTACTAGTCGCGACTCACAATATAGTTGAGTTTGGTTTGATTGCAATTTGTGTGAAAAGAAATTCATCAAAATGTACTGGTATGGTAAGTTACATATTTTGATCATCCTTAATTGAGAAATATGTCTTCCCTGTGATTGTGTTCTCCCTATATAAATCCTCCCTAAAGTGAGTTTGTTGTTTTTGTGGTGCTGAGGATTGAACCCATGGCTTTGTGCAGCACCATTCTTTTTGGTTTTTTGAGTCAGGGTCTTGCTAGGTAGTCAGGCTGGGTCTCAAACTCGTGATCCTCCTAAGTAAGACACCACACCATGCTGTGCCACCACACCATGCTGCATGCAGCCCACATCTTCTGGAGATTATTGAATGAATAAAAGACTGATAATACTGTCCCGTTGTGTTAGACTATTTTGGAGAATAATGGCCTTTTGTAACTTGCTTACTGAGTTTTGAGAACCAAAGCTGTTTTTATTTTATTAACTTTTTCTTCTCTTTTCCTGTTAGAAGTCTGTAAATTAGTCCCCCAAGGAGTGTGGAGTTTAGGGGGTACATTTTTTGGGGGAAAATTTATGTCTTTTCATTAACCTCGAACAAAAATTTTGAATTTTATTTTATTGAATGTAGGCAGCAAAGTGTAGTTCTATTAGCAGTACCTGTGACTTTGTTACCATAATACACAGTTTTGTATTTTTAGCTGTCTTTGAAATTGTTTAAGCTCATCACTACTTCAGAATAACTGTAGTAATTATATCCACTGCTAGGTCTTTGTTATTGTTGTTTAGAAGTATCTTATATCTAGTTAGAATGTTTAGATAGCTGTACCTTTGCATTTTTATGCATTTAAAAACATGATTCTGACAAGTGTTCCATAGATTTTACCCAAATGCCAAAGAAATTTGGCAGCAAAGAGGCTAAAAATGTCAGCTTGTATTTTACTATTGCCATGTGAGTGAGGTGAAAGGGAGCCAGTGATGCAACACAGTGACCAGATCATGATGTCATGGGTTTATATAATCATGATGCCACGTGTTAATTTCCTTGGCCATGGACTTTTGTTTACCAATTACTATAAAATCTTGACTTCACAAAGTGCTT
Source organism: Fukomys damarensis (assembly GCF_012274545.1). NCBI lineage: Eukaryota > Metazoa > Chordata > Mammalia > Rodentia > Bathyergidae > Fukomys > Fukomys damarensis. Next base: position 43,827,900 of record NW_022900945.1, on the reverse strand, counting down.
GTTTTATTTATTTATTTGGTTTTTTGAGACAGGGTCTCACTCTGTAGTTGAGACTGACCTGGTACTCATTATGTAGCTTAGGCAGGTATTTTGAACTCACAGTGATCCTCCTGCTTGCTTCAACCTCCCAAGTGCTGGGATTACAGGCGTGTGCCACCATGCCTGGCTACAAAGTGCTTGTGTATATGCTAAGTTAGTAAAATGATTTTCATAAATTTAGGCAGAATAATTTGTTTCCAAAGAAGTTCTCTTTTAAATGCCATAAGTTAAATGAGAGTATCTTCATCAAATTGGGGTTTTCTTGCTCTGTTTTGAGTATATTCACATCAACAAATGTACTTGACATCACTTCAGACCTTTTCTTGTAATTACTATTGTTCACCTTTGTTTTGCTCATTTTGTCATTTGGTGATAGCACTTTAAAAGTCTATTCTCTGGAAATCATTCTCAAGCCTATTTTTTTACGTCCATAGGCCTCCATGTTACTTGCAACTTTGTGTTTTTTTGCCTTTTTTCCCAAAAATTTTAGCCTTGAGGCTTTGCTCAGCTGAATAAATTTAGCTGGACTCAGGTTTAGCAAAGAGAAAATCATCCACAAGGTAGTCAAGTGTCATGCATAAAACTACACTGGACAGAGAGAGGTGTCAGAAATGCTGGAAATTAAGGGATATTGTTCGTGCCAGAGAAATACACTTAAACTTCAGCACCTCCTTCTGTCTTATTTTAGATAGTGAAAGGGCCCTGAGACCTACCACACACGCTCCACTGTTAACATATTCACTTGAAACAGAGCAAGCCTTTTCTAGATCACAGTTACAAATTTTATGTGAGATTTCATAAGTTTCATGGTGCTCTGGATGCCTTTTTTTTTTTTTTTTTTTTTTTTTTTTTTGTACCAGGGATTGAACTCAGGTCCTTGTGCTTGCAAGGCAGGCCACTGAACCACTGAGCTAAATCCCCGGCCATGTGAGCTTTCTTATTGGGAAAAAACTTTGAACAAAATGCTTAGTTTGGGGTAGAAAATGCTAAGAAAAAAAAAAAAAGAATACACACATACATATGGTATTTAGAACTATCAGGAAATGTGGGGAAGACTGTAGGGAATAAATGATGAGTGAAAGAACTCGAAAGGAAATTGTTTTTGTCAAGTAGAATTATTACATGTTCTTTTTAACTGGCAAAAGCAGATTGACATCTTAAATCTAAATTATTTTAAGTGAGGCTGTATATACATCATTTTTATCAAAGTATAAAATATGTATAGTTTATTTGGGGTTTTTTTGTGTTTGTTTGTTTGTTTTTTTGAGACAGGGTCTCACTATGTAGTTGAGACTGCCCTGGAATTCACTATGTAGCCCAGGCTTGTCTCGAACTCACAACATCCTCTTACCTCAGCCTGCTAAGTGCTGGGATTGCAGGTGTGCACCACTATGCCTGCCAAAAATATGTATAGTTTAAACAGGATTAAATGACATACAGTGAAAAATAGTCCATTCTGCATTTTTACCACCCTTTCCCATACATGTACTGTACATATGTATCAGCTTTTTTCTATAGTTAATGCGTATGTTTATATATCAGAATTTACTGAGTGCTTTGCCTGACAAACTTCAGTTGAATGCACCAAGATTATGTACTATCTAAATAAATCAGTAGGTGTCCATATAGTCACTTGTGATTAAATGAAACAGTAGCCATTCTCAAATTGTGGTTTGTCTTCTGGCTCCTGGAGAATCTTAAGACCCAGGGACCTTAGAATCCACCTTGTAACTAATCATTAAGAAATTCTCCTCACCAGGTTTTGATGCAGTAATGGCAATATTCACAATATCTGAAATGGCTAGTAAGATACTCCCTTTCCCATCTATGTATCTATCCCTTAGACCAAAACCTTTGTGATTTTTTTTTTTTCCTATATTTATGCCATCGGGGTTAGGTTATAAAAGGGGGGGTGCCTGTTTTCCTTTTCTCCATCCCTCCTTTTATCCTTCCTTCCTTCTCTCCTTGCCTCTTTATTTTCTTGGTATCTTATCAAGAAAGGGCCTTGAGCATACTAGATAAACTACCACTGAGCTGTATCCTCAGCACTGAAAGTGAGTTTTATTGAAATTCATTTTATAAAGCTGACATACAGTGAACAACAGAAACATAAGATAGCTTTATGATTTTCTTGACACATCTCTAATATTTCAATCCCAGGATTTTTGGCTGCATATGTTATTCATATCTTCCCCCCTTCCTCTCTCCCCCACTATCCCATGCTTTATTGACGTATGAGTGACATTCAAACAGCTGTACATACTTATTATGCAAGTTGGTGTTCCGGAGATGAGTATGTATCTGTGAAACCACCATCACTATCAGTGCCATACACTTAGCACCCCTGAAAGTTTTCTCCAAGGTCTTTGGTCCTTTGGTGCAGTGGCTGTGAACCCATGAGCATCAGGGGGCTGTTTGTATCACTGAAAGCTCTAAAAGGTTCACCATCACTGCTTTAGGCGATTTGTTTTATTTACTATTTTTTTGTTAAGAGGACTTAACATAGATAGGCAGTTTAACTATTTATTACAGTATCGTTAATTGTAAGCCCTTGTTGTACAGTGCATCTCCAGAACTAATTTATTTTGCATTACTGAAACTATGTATCCTTTGACCAACAATTCTTTTACCCCCTCCATCCACCTCTTAACCATCACCATTCTACTCTTTGCCTCTGTGACTGTTGTAAGATTCCACATGTGTGTAAGATCATACAATATTGCTTGTCCTTCTGGGTCTGGTGTTCTTCAGGTCTGTCAGTATCACACATGGCAGGATTCTCTTGTGTCTTAAAATGTAAAATATGCAAAGCATGGGAATGCAGCTGTCTTTGAGATCCAGATTTCAGAATTATGACTGCTGGATCAGATGGTATTTTTCATTTTTTGGGGAACCTCCATATAATTTTTCCTAGTGGGTATACCACTAGGTATATATTCCCACAAACAGTACATGAAATTTCCCCTATTTTTCTACCCTCAACCCCCCTTTTGAGACTTAGTCTCAATAAGTTGCCCGGACTGGCTTTAAACTTGCTTTCCTTCTGTCTCCGCCTCCCCAGTTACAGGGATTACAAGCATGTGGCTGCAGCCTGCAGCTTCACACACCACCCCCACCCCTGCTGGCAGGGTCTCACTATGTAGCCCAGGCTGGCCTGGAACACAGTCTAATCAAGGCAGCAATTCTCTCGCCTCGGCCTCCTGAGTGCTGGGATTACAGATGTGTGCCGCCATGCCCACCTTCTCTATTGGTAGAATAGTCTAATCCTGTAAACACAAACATTCACTCCCCTGAGAATTGTTAGCTAGACTATTGGCATTTCCCTTTAGGGAATGTAAAAATGAGTTGAAAGCAAAAATTACCTTTTATGTATTCTGAAAAAGACTTAAAATCTTGAAGCATTCTATTTAGCACAATGTTGATTTCTCTTAGAATAAGGATAGCATATTTTATTTCTTATAGATGGGCAGGGTTTCCTGGGATGATTGGAGAGCACACAGGTAGTTGAAGGTTTGCATTGACAGATTTACACTTTTCTGTATTAGGAATAAAACCCAGGGGTGTTCTGTCACTGAGCTATATCCTCAACTCTATTTTGTTTTGAGATAGGGTCTTATTAAGATGTCCAGGCTGGGCTCAAAATTGCTCTTTTTCTTTCTTTTTCCCCCCCAGTACTGGGGACCAGACCTTGCCCTTGCCAGGCACTTGCCACTGAGCTACATCCCCAGCCCCCAAATTGCTGTTTCTGCTTCAGGCTCCCAGAGTGCTGGGATTACAGGCATATACCCCATGCCCTATGCCTAGCCTTTTTAAGATTCTTTATATGCAGTTGAATCAAAATTATACATTTCATAATTACCAAGCATTTGGTTCATCGGATCTACTGGTTATATTTCTATATATTTTTTTTAAGACAGTATTTTACTGTATAGTCCAGACTGGCCTTGAATTTAATATGTGGCCCCATCTGGGCTCAAATTCATGATTCTCCTACCTCAGGTATTTATACTTAACCCTGGTGCTGCTTGAGTTTTTTATTTTGTTTTGGGTGCTGGAGACTGACCCCAAGTCCCTGCTCATGCTAAGCATGTACTCTACCATTAAGCTACAACCCCTAGCCTGATTTTTTTTTTTTTTTTTTTTTTAATAGTGGAAAAGAAGAAAGTTGAAAGGAGATTCCTAGTCCTTGAACTGAGGGGCAGGTGGTTCTGTAAGCCATTAAGTTGGATTAGGGTTAGCTATAGAGTGGAGGAAGTCAGCTCTGGAGCAGCAATAGCTTCAGCAAATTAGCCTTGGGATTTGAATATTCCTGTGTGAATGTGAAGCCTAGAACTGATTTACAATTAGTGATGAGATTTTTTTTTTTTAAGATTATGGATTTTAGATACACTCTGCCTTCTTTACATCATTGTCATTTGAGGAAATGACAGTGGCTTTGGTTTACATTTGTTTAAAACAGTACACTTTTTCTAACAAGCACAAGAATTCTAACAGAGGAGGCTGGAACTTGCTGCCCATATGGAATAGTCATTCCTCCTCCAATATTTCTGATCTTACCTCTTCTTACTCGCTTTCTGTCATAGGATTCTCTCTAGAACTATGAAGTTTTTCTTCTTTGGGGGCCCAGTACTTTGTTGTTGTTTTTGGGTTTTGAGACAGGGTCTCACTATGTAGTTGAGACTGACCTGGAACTCACTATGTAGCCCAGGCTGGTCGAATTCACAGCATCCTCCTGCCTCAGCCTCACGGGTGCTGGGATTACAGGTGTGCACCACCACGCCCAGCCTCTGGGGACCATGGACTACGGTCCCACTGTAGTGAGATCTCACTATGTAGTTCGGTCTGGTCTTGACCCTCACTGTGTAGCCGGGGCTGGCCTTGAACTCATGGCTATCCTCCTTACCTCAGATTCCCGAGTGCGCTAGGATTACAGTTGTGCGCAACCACACCTGGCCCGCGCCACACTCAGCCCCTGAACACTTGATCTTAACCAAAAGGTGGAGAAGCAATTGTTGAGGACAGTATAGGGACCCAACTAGTAGTGTTTCCAAGAAGGGCTTCTGTAGTACTGCTCTTCTGCTGTGGCCAGACATGGGAGGTGGTGGGTGTTACGGAATACAACTACCACTGTCATTACCTGGAAAGTTAGGGTTATTGTTTCTGCTATCTTTGACAAGGCAAATTTATGAGCTTTTCTCATCACTCTTTTATCATTTTCTTAATTTTTCGTCATTTTTAGGCAATAATAGCTAATCTGATAGGAAGACTAGTGTACATACACACTAAGGATTAAAATTTTGAACTTGCTGAGCATGGTGGCACACGCCTGTAATCCCAGCACTCGGAGGCTGAGGCAGGAGGATCGCTGTGAGTTTCAGACCAGCCTGGGCTACATAGTTCCAGCTCAGTCTCAACTACATAGTGAGACCCTGTCTCAAAAAAAACCAATAAATAAATAAATAAATAAAATTTTGAGCTTTAGTGAACAGTGTACAGAGTATGTATATACTCCAGGTTTTCAGCATTTCTCAATGCTGGGCAAATGGCCTATCTAATAGCTTATTTTTGAATGAGACCTTTTGTTTGTTGCTGAGATTTCACAGTTTAAAAGGAAATAATGTGCTTAGTAATGACTTTTTTTTCTGTTATCTACAATCAGAACTTTCAACAGGAACAGCCATTTGTTGGATGGTGGCAGAATTGCATTGATTCTGTTTTTTTTGAAATGTTCTTTTTAAAAAAATTTTTTTCATATTCTTAATACTTTTGAATATCTTAAAGTTTATTAAAGTTACAAATCTAATTTCAACACAGTAGAATAAAGCATTAACTTGATGAGGCAAGTCTTGGTGACTAAAAATTAGACCTGCTTTAATTGGGACAAATCATAGCTGGCAGCTAAGCTCAGAGTTAATCACGTCAGCACTTAGGAGTTCCAGTTAGGGCTTGATGAGTTGCGCTGCTCTGTTGTCTGTGTGGGGGTATTATTTTGTTCGTGTGGATTATTTTTATTCTTTGAAATATTTCGAGTTCTCTCTCTTTTAACTTAGATGAAGGAAAATTCAGAAAATTAATGCTTGGAGCAGTCCTGTGTAACACAGTCAATCTTAGACTCCAGGCTGTTTTCATTAGCAGAATTGAGATGTTAAATAGCTTTTTTATTATATTCAGCCCACTAGAAAGTTTAGGAAATCTAACTTGTTTAGAAAACCTTAACTTGTGAATTTTTTTTTCTACATGAACCATAGGTACCTAAAACAAAGACCTTTAATTATTATTCTAGGTTATATGTGTGTATGTATTTTGAGACGGGTGTCACTATATAGTTCAGGCTGGCCTCAAAACCCCTGATGATCCCCGTCTCAGCCTCCTGAGTACTAGGATTACAGGTGTGCACTACCACACCTCACTACAGTTATATTTTTAGGGAAATTGGTCTCTAAATCCTTAGATTTGATGGGATTTTAACTAAAATGTTGTTTTATGCCTGAGGTCTTGTGTGTCTCCTTTTCCTAGTTGCCTTATCCAAAGGTTGTTCTTCCCCTCACTACAAATGAACTATATATTTCTCACTTGCCGTATTGTTTGTTTGTTTGTTTTATTATTTTTTTGGTACTGAGGATCAAACTCAGGTCCTTGAACTTGCAAGGCAGGTGGCAGCACCACTGAGCTAAATCCCCTGCCCACAGTTAACCTATTTCTTACTGTACCCATGGTCCCATGCAATAAAAATTTCTGGGGCCTCAAAAGAAGAAAAACTTCATAGTTCTAGAGAGAATCCTATGACAGAAAGCCAATACAGAGGTAAGATCAGAAATATTGGAGGAGGAATGACTATTCCATATGGGCAGCAAATTCCAGCCTCCTCTGTTAGAATTCTAAGTAAGAATTAGTGTTAGAAGAATGACACGGTTACTATGGGGACATGTATAAACACATTTCAGATAAAAGGCAGTGTGATTTTGTTTGGCAGAAATCTGTTATTTGAATGGCTTGAAGATGGGGATTGGCCAATTAGGTTATGTGGTGTGGCTATTGTCCATAAATTGATTGGACTAAATCTTTATTACCAAACAGTCAGAGGCAACCAGAAGTCATACAGAATGAAGTACAGAGAAACAAAAGGATGGAAAACAAAAGAATAAGGAAATAAATGTCACATCCAGTTAGGGTCTCAGGTGTGGAAAGAAGGAAGAAGCAATGTTTGAAGACACCGTAGCTGGGAATTTTTCAAAATTGAAGAGAAGTCTGTTCTGTCAGTGTAGTTATGTTGTATAATCTATATCTTGTCAATCGTTCCTGTTTAGGTTTTTGTTTTGTTTTGTTTTTGAGTCAGGAATTTGCTATGTTGCCTAGGTTGGCTTTGAACTCAAGGCATCGCTCCTGCTTCCTTCAAGTTGGTTGTCTTTTTTATTTCATTAAATTAAAATTTTAACTGATACATAATTGTACACAGTGTGCAGTATGTTGAAATATATGTGTACAGCTGTGATCAAATTTGAGCAATTAGCATACTTTTCACCTCAAACATTTGTGGTAAAACATTCAAAATCTTTTCTTCTATCTCTTTTGAAGCATATAACATATTGATTAATTTCTTCAAACCTATTCTCCAAGTATACTGATTCTACATACATAAATCTCTATGCCAGGCGTGGTGGCACACACCTGTAATCCCAGCACTTGGGAGGCTGAGGCAGGAGGATTGTTGTGACTTTTCACCTCAAACATTTGTGGTAAAACATTCAAAATCTTTTCTTCTATCTCTTTTGAAGCATATAACATATTGATTAATTTCTTCAAACCTATTCTCCAAGTATACTGATTCTACATACATAAATCTCTATGCCAGGCGTGGTGGCACACACCTGTAATCCCAGCACTTGGGAGGCTGAGGCAGGAGGATTGTTGTGAGTTCTCAAGGCAGGCGCTGGGCACCATTGAGCTAAATCCCCCATCCTACCTGATCTTAATTGCACTGATTATACTTTTCATTTCTGGGACTTCTGTTTCAGATGGACTTGTCTTTTATTGTTTTGTTTTTTCGTAGTGTTTTCTTTAATGCTTTATTTTAATACCTTTAGTCATTTAAATATTCATTTTCCAATATCTTTAGTTTTTTTTGATACCAGGGATTGAACTCCAGACCTTGTGATTGCGAGGCAGACCGCACCTATGAGCTAAATCCCTGGCCTTTGAGTGTCTAATTTGACTTTATTTTAGATTGGCTTTACTTTTGTACTCAAGGTTAGTTGATGGTTTGGTTTTGGTTTACGGCAGGGTCTCACCTACATAGTTTAGGCTATCTTTGAACTCACTAGCCCAGGCTGGTCTCAGATTTACAATAATCCTCCTGCCTTAGCCTCCTGAGTGCTGGGATCACAGGCCTGTGCCACCTCGCCTGGTTTCAAAGTTGATTGATTCTTTTCATTGGTACATGTGTGTTGTAGCACATTTACGTTCTTCCAGGAGTTGGTACAAATAAGTCGGTTGGTTGATCAATCGATCAACTGACTGATTTAGAGACAGGGTCTCCCTGTGTAGTTCAGGCTGGCCTTGACCTCAGTAGGTAGCCTAGGCTGGCCTGGAACTCATGGCAGTCCTTTGGCCTCAACCTCTCAAAGGCTGGGAAGACAGGCGAGCTGCACCATGCTTGGCTAGGTTGATTGATTCCCGATGTGCTCTGTAATTTTGGATTGAGGCTTGTTTGGCAGCCTCTATGGGAAATCTTTGCTGGCAAAATCAAATACTATATGGTGTATCTCTGGAAGGACAACAAAGGCTTCGCACAGGCAGGGTCCTGCTAATTAATCATGAACTGAGGAGCATTTTCTTTTTCTTTCTTCTGTTTTTTTTTTTTTTTTGTCTCCTCTTTCCCTCTTCTTTGGTCCTATCATCTGACCTTGCCAAGACAGAGAAATGTGTTCACCCTTTTCTTTTCTCTTTTGTTTCTTTGTTGTCTTCCTGTACCGTAAAAAAAGGCTTTATGCACATTGTCACCATCCTTGGACCTTTTTTTTCTCTTCTTTTGACTAGGTTTATTGAGATATAAAATTCAGCATTTTCCCCAGTGTTAGGGGCTTGTGCGTGCTAGGTGAACATGCTCTGATTGAGCTGTACACTCCACTAAGGATGTCAGCAAACTTTTTTAAATGCTGGAGATTGAACTCAGACTTGTGTACGCTAGACAGCAATTTTAAATGTAGAATTTAATGAGTAGTACCACAGTCATGATAATAGAGCATTTTTACCATCCCTAAAAGTTCTCCTATGCTCTTTTGCTGTTAGCCTGCTTTCCCCAATATCTGGTGGTTACTGGTCCCTTCCTTTCCCTTCTCATTCCTTTCCTTTCTGTTTGTTTTGGGGGTACTGGGATTGAACCCATATAGACAAGTATAAACCAAGTATAAGTAAAAACAATTTATTTCTTTCCAGTCTTTATGGCTTTTTCTTGCCAATATGCACTATCTAGAACTTCTAGCACAAGTTCGAGTTCAAATGGTGACTCATCCTTGCTTTTTGGGAAACTTCCCATGTGAGACTATCTTGTGTTCACATATGTTGGAAGTAAAGTGTATTACTGTCTCTGTGGAACTAGGTTTTGTGATTTGCATTAAACAAAGTGGTAGTTCAGCCAGGTGTGGTGGCACACGCCTGTAATCCCAGCACTTGGGAGGCTGAGTCAGGAGGATCGCTGAGTTCAAGACCAGCCTGGGCTATATAGTGAGTTCCAGGTCAGTCTCAACTACACAGTGAGACCCTGTCTCAAAAAACCAAGAAAACAAAAAAATGTGGTAGTTCAAGAATGAGCTTGTCAGGCGGGGATGATTTACTGAATGGTGTTGCACCTGCCTTGTAAGCACAAGGTCCTGAGTTCAAGTCCCAGTACAAAAAAAAAAAAAGAATGAGCTTGTCATTTCTCACTTCATTTATTGCTATGTTACAGTTAGACCGGAGGTATGAAATGGACATGCTAACATACATACAAAGAGAGAGTGGAAGATGTCTTTGAAAAAAATAAAGATAGGGGGCCGGGGATTTAGCTCAGTGGTTCTGCTGCCTGCCTCTTAAGCACAAGGACCAGAGTGCGATCCCCAGTACCCCCCAGAAAAAAAAAATTAAAGAAAGATAGGGCTTGGAGTGTGTAGATCAGTAATAAAGGGCTTGCTTGAGACCCTATGTTCAAGCTGCAGTGCTGCAAAAAATTACTTCGCCAAGTTCAGTCAGTGGTGTGGTGCACATGTGTGACCCCAGCTGCTTAGGAAGCTGAAGCAGGAGACAGAATTCCAGGGCCAGCCCAGGCAACTTGGCAAGATCCTGTCTAAAAAAATAAAGTAAATATAGCCAGGCGTGGTGGCACATGCCTGTAATCCCAGCACTCTGGAGGTAGAGGCAGGAGGATCCCTATGAATTTGAGACCAGCCTGGACTACATAGTGAGTTCCAGATCAGTCTCACCTACACAGCGAGACCCTGTCTCAAAAAACCAAAACAATAAACAAACAAATAAATAAATGTAAATATAAACCATTAAGCTACAAAAAATTATGAGCTATATCCTGACTCTTTCTGATGAGCTAGACAGTAATCTCTACTGGACAAAGGACACCAAAAAGCAGGGTGAGGAGCCTCTGTCCCAGTGGAATAGGGTACCCCAGCCTCTAGGCATGTTGATTTGACCACCACCCCAGAGGCTTGTCACATCTCCTCTTATAAGAGTTTTTATAAAGCTTAATTTCCAGTCATCACTGACTATGGGTGGCGCTGAAAGTTCCTGGAGGAGGCAGGTGGTTCTAAGCAGAGGTGAAAACCAAAAGCATGTATTGTCACACAAAATGGTTTTGTGAGAATGTTTTATTGTTAATGTACTGCTTTAACTTTATATCCTTCAGATATTTGGATTTGAGCTGCACTTTGGAATTCATCTGTACCTAAAATGCCAGTGGCCATTGGAGGACCAGTTGGATACACCCCCCCAGATGGAGGCTGGGGGTGGGCAGTGGTAGTTGGAGCTTTCATTTCTATTGGCTTCTCTTATGCATTTCCCAAATCCATTACTGTCTTCTTTAAAGAAATTGAAGGCATATTCAATGCTACCACCAGTGAAGTGTCATGGATATCCTCCATCATGTTGGCTGTCATGTATGGTGGAGGTAAGTAGCCACTAAGGCCTGTTCTAATCTTCATGAATGGCCAGAGTCTCTGTCTATAATAATGCTGTTGTTTTTCAGTGTCTTACTCAGCTAGATGTTTTGATGTTATTTCGTGTGTGTGTGTGTGTGTGTGTGTGTGTGTGTGTGTGTGTGTGGTTTTGTTTTTGTTTTTTGTTGTTTTTTTGTGTGTGTTTTTTTGAGACAGGGTCTCACTATGTAGTTGAGACTGACCTGGAACTCACTATGTAGCCCAGGCTGGGTCTCAAACTCACAGTGATCCTCCTGCCTCAGCCTCCCGAGTGCTAGGGTTACAAGCGTGCACCACCACGCCCGGCTGATGTTATTTCTTGAAGTACATATTGTATTTAGGGTTATGTTTTTTCATTCCTGATAACAATGACACTCTTGCTCTATTTTCTATTTCTTCCACTATGATTTTCTGAAGCAAAAATGAGAAATTGTAAAAGCCTCTGGTTTGCTCCAACTTAAGTGTCATTGAACTTTCAAAGCTCTCATAAAAACAGTGTGTTCAGGGCCGGGGATGTAGAGGTTCTGCTGCCTGCCTCGCAAGCGCAAGACCCAGGTTTGATCCCCTGTACCCCCCCAGAAAAATATGTCCAGGCCAGACATGGTGGTGCACACTTACAATACCAGCATTCAGGAGGCTGAGGTAGGAGAATTGCCTCTATTTCAAGGCCAGCCTGGACTACATAAGAGAGTTCAGGGTAGAAGAACCCAAGTTTAATCCCCAGTACAGAGAGAGTGAGTGTTAGTTCTGGGCCAGCCTAAACTACAAAGTGAGACCTGTCTCAAAACAACAAAAAGATGTGTCCACAACTGGTTTCTGGTTTTTCTTGTTTTTTCACTAGACTCTTGAAATATAATCATAAATACAGGTTTTTCAAAATTGATGTTTTGAAGAATTACAATATATCAGACTAACTTCAATAGCATAATTCAGTCTCAGGTAAAATCTTCTAATGGTTTTAGACATTAAAGATGAATAAACTTTTCCTTGTTCTTTGTGCTATTGTGTGTCCTAGAAGCATTTCAGCTACACTTTAAACTTAAAATTTTGTTATTTCTTCCCCGTCTGTTTTCTTTGGCATGCTGTGAAGGATATTATGTAGAGGGCAAAATTGCTCACGTAACATCATTTAAAATGCTGGTTGCTTCAGCTTGAGACATCAGACCACAATTAAACATGTACCTGTTAACCCTACCATAATACTTAAAAAGGTACTTATGTAGTTGGCAGGAATTCCAAAGCCAGGAGCTTTTGTTTGTTGACTGCAGTTGACAGGGTCTTGTGTTGTCTTCTTTACTTTAGACAAGTTTTTGCTTCCATTAACTTTGTTTTTGGTGGCGATTTAGTGCCTCAGATTATACTCACATACACCTCCCTAAATATACAATGATTCTGCATTTCAACTGTAAATAACTTAGCCCTAAACGGCTAAGCCGGAAGCAGATTCAACCAATATTTATTGAGCCCCAAGAGTATATCCAGCACTACATGTGAGAGAGAATACTGACTCTGACCTTTTCTTTTGAGATAATAAATGTTCTTGGTGCAGTAATATACTTGAAATCCTAATTAATTTAAACATATAATTAAATTGCACAGAAGAAACAGGTAACATTGCTTTGGAGGAAGATAAATGAGGTGGTTAGAAACAGGAGTGGGAAGTACCTGTGTATCTTTTTGTGCTTTTACTTTTTCTTTGTTTTCTTTTGATACCGCGGATTGAATGGACTCAGGACCTTGTGCTTGCGAGGCAGGTGGTGGAACCACTGAGCTAAATCCCTAGCCTGCCTTGTACATTTTGAACTTAAGACTATTGTCTGTTAAATACATTTTTAAAGAAGCCAAGTGCTAACTTGTAGTAGTTTTTAAAAATAAATTCAGAGCAATTAAAAATGACCCCAAAAAAATGGGTTTGGAATATTATCTAGTTTCTGAGAGTCAGTGCTTTTACAGGCTTTGAATTCCAGTGTGCTAGGATGTCTAATCACATTTTTGATGATTATGCCTTGAAGAAACTGGAATAAATACTCCCCAGAGGTGCTCCAGGTGCCCCCTCACCTTAGGCTGACCACAAACCAAAGGTTCACATGTTGCATTTCTAAGCTGCCAGAGAGCTAGGGGGAGGCACTTGCATTTTGTATCCAAAGTAAGTGATGTCAGTCCTGCTCATTGCGTGTGACGCTTTCCTTTGAGCAAACAGCTCCTTCTTTGTCTTCACCATTTAGTAAAATAACTGGCACATTTCTGACTTTGTGTTGTAATAGTCCTAACTGCTCCTTTCTATTTTTAATGATAGCTAATTAGGGCCATCTTTCATTAAATAACTGAAAGACAAATTGCTTATCATGAGCCTTGTGGCAGAGCTTTTATAAAATGGGTTACTTTGTTACTGGCTTTTAAGTAATATGTCCCCTAAGAATTTTCATCGCTTTTACAGCTGTCATAGCCTTTTATTTATGCACTCAGGCTATGCTCTGAATAGCAGTATGTTCTGAGCTGTGAATGATTTTGGTTTTCTTTTTAGTGCTTTGGGTCAGTGATACATACTGATGGTTGTTAAAGTTCTGTAAATATATTTTGGGGAGAGAAAGTTACCTACATTGAGTTTCCTTTTATAAAAATTTGAAAGTATAAATTTATATATATTCGGTTCTATAATGTTCACCGGTAATATTCCTGGCTTGGAATTTCATTATGGATACTGTAAAATTTACATCATTAACTCACACCTCACAAAGTAAATAGTGTGGTGGTAATTGTCTTTATAATCCTGACTATATAAAATCTTAAGACTTAATTTATATGGAAATACTTTATAAATATTCTTTCAGTGTTCAGTTCTTTCACAAGCTGTAAATTCAAATTGTTTTCAAATCATCTGTTACCTAATCCATGTATTTAATGAAAGCGTGTTCTTTGTGGATGGCACCTTATTTTGATACATAAAGTGCATAAAATCTTTTCATGTTTCTTAAAATCCTTTCATTTGGCATTTTTATCTCACTGTTTGCTTGTTTGTTTGTTTGTTTGTTTTGAGACAGGGTCTCTCAAGGACCCAAGTTCGATCCCCTATACCAAAAAAAGATATTTCCAAATATCCTGCCTTAAAAGAGAAAGATTAACACGGGACTAGAGCTGCATATTTTACTAAAATTCTATCCAATATTTCTAGACATGCACAGTTAATACTGTTGGAGCAACTTTTATTTTCCAGTACACAAATAATTATAGAAAACAATATTCTTTTATTTGTCTTGGAGGACTTGTCATATATTGTCATTCATGCCTTATGTAGATGTGAGGGAATAAATTTCCTTTATACTACTAATTTTTTTTTTATCTTCTCCTAGGTCCTATCAGCAGTATCCTGGTGAATAAATATGGCAGTCGCCCAGTCATGATCGCTGGGGGCTGCTTATCAGGCTGTGGCTTGATTGCAGCTTCTTTCTGTAGGACGGTACAGGAACTTTACTTGTGTATTGGAGTCATTGGAGGTGAGTTGCCACTAGTTTTTTTTCCCCCAAGTATGGCTTTATTGCTTTGTTTTTCATCTGTATTTAGCTTTCAGATCTTTTTGAATCAGATTCTTTTTTTGTTGTTGTTGTTACCAGGGATCGAACTTGGGACCTTACACTTGCAAAGCAGACAGCAGAACCATTGAGCTAAATCCCCGTCCAGATTCAGAAAAGCTAAGGATGAATAGTACTAGAAAAGCAAACTTTTAAACAAGTTTCTGTTATAGGTGTTTTTTTGTTGTTGAATGAATTGAAAGAGCTGATCTCTTGTCCTAAAAATCAACTGTGGAGCTGGGGATTTAGCTCAGTGATTCTGCTGCCTGCCTTATAAGCACAAGGTCTCGAGTTCAATCCCTGGTGCAAAAAAAAAAAAAAAAATCAACTGTGGCGGTAGATACAGTATACAGCATCTTGTAGAAGGGTGTCAGGTAATGAACTGCTAAGGAGTATAATGAATAATGATTACTCATAATTTTATAATTCAAAGAATATCACTACTTTCTCGTGTGTCCTTCCATATTTTTATACACAGAATCATTTTTAGAATAAAAATCACACTATGTGTTTATGTTTTTTCTCCAGTTTTTATTTATTCAACAATGTATCATGAATATCTTTCCTTTTTTTTTTTTTTTTTTTTTTTTTTTTTTTTTTTTTTTTTTTAGCATTTTTGTTTGTTTGTTTTTTAAACAAAATCGCACTATATAATTCAAGCTGGTGTTGAACCACTATGTAGCCCAGGCTGAACTTGAAGCAATCCTCCTGCCTCAGCCTCCCGAGTGCTGGGATTATAGGCGTGCACCACCACACCCGGCAAATATCTTTCAGTGTTATTAAATATTCTGATATACAAATTTAATGTTATTTCATTGAATAGACATGTCCCTTTTCTATGTTTCATAAATATTTTTCTTAGCAGTATGTGTGCTTGTGTTTTTTTGTTTTGTTTGATTGTTTTTTTGGTACGAGGATCAAACTCAGGTCCTTGCACTTGCAAAGTAAGTAGGTGCTGGAACCACTGAGCTAAATCCCCGACCCCATGTGTGCCTGTTTTAAATACTAAGAAGCAGTCATGAGGATTCACGTGCCAATGAGTGGTGACGTTGAGGTTGGAGCCCATATGGACTGTTTTAGAATGCACACTTCAATGACGATTTCTGTGTCCTTTCTATTGCTTACACCTATTTTACTTTCTTCATCTAGCTCATTAATATCATATGTTTCTGGCATTTATTACAGCGTGTAGTTTGTTTTTCCCTCCCTCTTAGGTCTTGGGCTTGCCTTCAACTTGAATCCGGCTCTGACCATGATTGGCAAGTACTTCTACAAGAAGCGACCGTTGGCCAATGGACTGGCCATGGCAGGCAGCCCTGTGTTCCTCTCTACCCTGGCCCCCATCAATCAGGCTTTCTTCACCATCTTTGGCTGGAGAGGAAGCTTCCTAATTCTTGGAGGCCTCCTCCTAAACTGCTGTGTGGCTGGATCCCTGATGCGACCAATAGGGCCCAAGCCAGCCACAACAGGGAAAGTTAATGCTAAAGAATCCCTTCAAGAAGCTGGAAAATCTGATGGAAAAAAAGATGCAGGTGATGCGAATACAGATCTTATTGAAGGAAACCCCAAACAGGAAAAGCTGTCGTTCTTCCAAAAAATTAATAAATTCCTGGACTTGTCCCTGTTTGCCCACAGAGGCTTTCTGTTGTACCTCTCTGGAAATGTGGTCATGTTTTTTGGACTCTTCACACCTTTGGTCTTTCTTAGTAATTACGGCAAGAGCCAACATTATTCTAGTGAGAAGTCTGCCTTCCTCCTTTCCATTCTAGCTTTTGTTGACATGGTAGCCCGACCTTCCATGGGACTTGTGGCTAACACAAAGTGGATAAGACCTCGCGTCCAGTATTTCTTTGCTGCTTCTGTTATTGCAAATGGAGTGTGTCATTTGCTAGCACCTTTATCCACCACTTATGTGGGCTTCTGTATCTATGCCGGATTCTTCGGATTTGCCTTCGGGTGGCTCAGTTCCGTCTTATTCGAGACCCTGATGGATCTTGTTGGACCCCAGAGGTTCTCCAGTGCTGTTGGATTGGTAACCATTGTGGAATGCTGTCCTGTCCTCCTGGGGCCACCAATGTTAGGTATAGTATGTCTGCTGCTCTCTGGCTTTGTTATAAAATAGTCTGTACTGTTAAGAATTGGACAGGATAGAAAGCAAGGAATACCAAGCTGTTGGGTGGAAAGAGCACTTGGTGCTCATGTAAAGCTTGGCACAGCATAATTGCTGAAATCCTCCAGAATCAAATTGAACCATCAAGGGTGGGGTCAGATATCACCATAAAACTTAATTTTTGAATCATAAAATTAACGTGCTGATTGTAAAAAAGCAATTTCATCTTAAAAGCACTGGAGATTTCATTTTAGTAGTGGGATTTACCTTGGTAGTAGTGATAGTATAATAGCTATTATGTAAGTTCACAGTGTGCTAATGACTGTCCTAACAGTTGTAGGTATCCTGTTGTATCTCACAAGGCTATGAGATAAAACTGTTTTAGCCTCCCTTCCTCCATTTCATAAGTGAAGAAATAAAGGCTATAAATGTGAGATATGCACTCGGGTGGCTGAGGCAGGAGGATCTCTGTGAGTTTGAGGCCAACCTAGGCTACATAGTGATCTCAAAGATAGCTGAACTACAGAGCAATACCTTGTCTCAAAAAAAAAAGTAAAATAAGCCATGCATGGTGGCACATTTAAAATCTTCGTAGAGCCGGGGATTTAGCTCAGTGGTTCTAGCGCCTACCTTGAAAACACAAGGACCCAAGTTCGATCTCCAGTACCAAAAAAAAAAAAAAAAAAAAAAAAAACCCTCAAGCCAGGGATGTAGCTCAGTGGTTCCGCCACCTGCATCGCAAGTGGAAGGATCCCTGGTACCAAAAAACAAAACAAAACAAAACAAAAATTCAGAGACAAAAACCCTCATAAAATCTCCATAGAATTTCATTTTGGAGAGTGAGTATACATAACAGAAAGAAGGTTGACAGCAGTCTTGATAGTGCTGTCTTCCTGTCCCTGCCCAATGAGTTGTCAAATCCTGTCACATTTGTCCTCCTAAATCTCTAATCTGCCCATTTTTCTCCATAACTACTGTCGCCCTTATCTAAATTCCTGTCTCCTATTTGGGCTGCCCTCAACAGTAGCCTCCAAACTGGTCCATCTATATTAGCCCCGGCTGTTCTTTTGTCTCTTAACACTTCTGCAGTTGCTTCCCATTGCTCTTAGGGTAAAAAGCAGATTCCCTGATGTGACTTTGTAAGGCTTAGCATGGCCTCACTTCTCTCTCCAGACTGGTACCTCCCCACTGGCCCTTCGTTCTCTGCTCCAACAACCTGCCATTCTGCTCTCACATACGATGCCTCAGTGCCTTTGCACTTGCTCTTCTGCCTGCTCCCCCGTCCTAGATGATCCTGCCCACCTGCAAGTCTCAACCCAGTTGACTTTTCAAGGGAAAACACCTTCCTTACCCCACTTACTGTCCCAACCCCCTATTTTCTGCTTTCAGAACCCCCCTTGCAACAGGTCACAGTTTATATATACTAATACCTTGGTTCTTCTCTAAACTTAGTTTTTTCCACAATTCTGGTTGTAAACTGAATTGGATAAGAACCAAATCAAATTTCCCTGGAAAGTGAACAATGAACCCCTAACCATTGAATTTTTACATCTATACAAAGAGGGTAACTATGGAACTGCAGGTTGTAAGAACTACGTACTTAGAACAGTGGCAAGACATTGCTGGTGAGATATCTGACATAGGGCAGGTGTCCACAGGATGCTCTTTGGGAAATGCTGAAAGAAAAAAAGCATTGGCCTTGGTAACTGGAATAGCTCAGTGGCCTTGGATAAGACTCCTGAACCTCTTTTGAGCAATAATTTTTTCCATTATGTAGTAGGAAAATTTGATTGTAAGTGATCCTTGGATCTTTCTTAATTCAAATTTGCCAAGAGTTGATTATTTTCCAGTTGTTAAAAATAGCAGAATGAGGGCTGGGGATTTAGCTCAGAGGTTTGGTGGCCCGCCTTACAAGCGCAAGGACCTGAGTTCAATCCCCGGTACAAAAAAAAAATATATATATATATATAGATAGATAGATAGATAGATAGATATAGATATCTATCTATCTATCTATCTATCTCTATAACAAAAAAAAAATATATATATATATAGATAGATAGATAGATAGATAGATATAGATATCTATCTATCTATCTATCTATCTCTATATATATCAGAATGTACAAGCCCATCCAAAAATCAATGAGAAAACATAGAAGATACAAGTCTTTGTTTGTTTTTTGTTTTTTGAGACAGGGTCTCACTATGTAGTTGAGCCTGACCTGGAACTCACTATGTAGCCCAGGCTGGTCTCAACTCGCAGTGATCCTCCTGCCTCAGCCTCCCTAGTGCTAGTCTTATAGGAATGTGCCACCACCCCTGGCAAGAAGATACAATAATCTTTAGCAGTTTGTATATACACACACATATATGTGTCTGTGTTACAGATATTATATATGTATATATACACACTGATTTGTTGTTTCTGAACTCTGAAGATTAGATTAACATCCTTCTGAGATTTTTAAGCTTTAAGAAAGGGTATCGTTCACTTTTAACCATATAATTTTTTTTTTTTATCTTTTAGGTCGTCTCAATGATATATATGGAAACTACAAATACACATACTGGGCATGTGGTGTAATCCTGATTGTTGCAGGGGTCTATCTCTTCATTGGTATGGGCATCAATTACCGACTGCTGGCTAAAGAAGAAAAAGCAGAGAAGCAGAAAAACGAAGGAAAAGAGGCGGAGACCAGTATAGATTTTGATGAGAAGTCAAAAGAAGTAACTAAAGCTGCAGCATCTCCAGAGCAGAAAGGCACAGCAGACCCCAAAGAAGAAGAGAGTCCGGTCTGAACCCATGGGGCTGAAGGGTGAATGGAACAGGTCGTGACCCAAGTCTTCTGAAAACACTCGACTCGCCTGTAGTCTACCAGTGGTGCTCAACGCAGACTGTGGACATTTACGTGGAAAACATACCTGGTGTTCACTGATGGGATTTCTGTCACTCCTTACCAGTAGTCTGAATTTAAAACACCACACTCTTTGGGGAAGGAGTGGTGGGCAAAAGATGTGGGTAAGAAGCAGGGTTGTTTTGTTTTGTTTTAATATTAGTTTTTAACAGTGTCATGAAGATTATATTCTGTGCCTTAAGTTTTAGTCTTAAGAACTCCTTAGAGAGCCTTAACTTTTAAAACTATTTTGCTGAATTCTCTGTTTTAAGTGTCACATTAAAAGGAAAATAACAACTAACTTATTTGAGACAACTCTAGAATTTAATCTTGCTTCATTGTTACTTGTAAGGTATTGTCAAACATTGTTACTGAAACATTAATGAGTAGAAATTCTGGTTAAAAGTTGAAGGTTTTCTGGTTTCCAGTACCAGGGATTGAATGCAGGGCCTTTGCACTGAGCTATATCCCTAACCCTTTTTAACTTTTTGTTTTGTTTTGAGACTTGATCTTGCTAAGTCACTAAGTAGCCTTGGTTGGGAGTGAACTTGTGAGGGGTTTTATAAAGTGCTAAAATATTTTTCTCGCATCAGTAGCTGCCTGGCGTATGTGCCTAATAGCTGTATATTTAGATTTAAAGCATAAAACTTGGGAAATGTCTTGGCTATTCCAGCCACAGTGTTTGTCAACATTTCTTGGTTACTTTTTCTGCAGTACTTACTGGAAGCCAAGTATTTGAGCATTGTTTTCTCTAATTTACTACTTTTGCTCCCCTGTTCAAAAGATATTTTGAGTGGATCTAGATCATTACCCACTTTGAATCTGTTGGAATTATTTCTCTCACTGCAAAAGCTAGTATTAAAGACTAAGAAATTATATATTCATGACTCCTTAGTAAATGTAACACATCTAGTTAAATATAGACAGCTGAATTCAGCTTATTTTTTTCAGAATCTTAATTATGCTATGAGACTATTGGAATGTTTGTGTCTGTGTGTTTGTGGTTTTGTTTTTTTTTGGGGGGGGGTTGGTGGTGTTGGGCCTCAGGCATGATAAGCAGACCCACCAACCCCCTGGGAATCTTTTTGTTCTTTTTCCTGGAATTTTTCACCTTCGATTTTGATAGTTTCATTTATATTTGCTTACAGCTGTATGTAAGATGTTAAGTATAGATAAAATGTGTTTGTATGTGGTGTTTTGGGGTATTTTTTACATTTTTTTTTTTCAGTGTTTGCAAATTCAAGTGTGCCAAAATTATGTGGCTCTAGGCAAACCAATAAAGATAAGACTGGGAAGAGATGTTGTAAAGTATGCATAGTTTCAGTAATTCCTTTTTATTTTCTGAGAAGGCTTAAAAAGAAAATTATGTTAGAGCTGGGCGTGGTGTGCATGCCTGTAATCCCAGCACTCAGGAGGCTGAGGCAGGAGGATTGCTATTGCTGGGAGTGCAAGGCCAGCCTGGGGTATGTAGTTCAGTGCCATCCTGAAATACAAAGGGAGACTCTGCCTCAAAAAAAAAACAATTTGTACTCAATTTTAAAAAACAAAACAAACATAATAAGGTAGCCTAATTTTGCAATTCTGATGAAGCTAGAGTAGAATACATACGTTCATATAAGGCTTCAAAAAACAAAAAAAAGACTTGGGATTTATTTAGCTCAGTGATTTCGGCGCCTGCCTTGCAATTGCAAGGGCCTGAGTTGGAGCCCCAGAACTCCCCTCCCCCTAAAAAGAAAAAAATTATGTTATACTTAGATTCATTGGGCACTGTCTTATTCTGAATACAAACCTAAAGTTTTATGACCTTTTTTCACCACTGAAATGTAGAAAATTGAGTTCAGTATAAGGACAGGAAGGGTGGACTAGAATGAAACCAAATATTTTTTAATGTCTAAAAAACAAGCAGAAAAATAGACATTTAATGAATTATATTCAATGCATTTAAAATATTGTAATTAATAAGGTGAAAGACTTAAAATTTTGTGTAAGAGACTTTCAAATAAAGCATTCATTTTATTTTTAGAAAAATATTTCTTCCTCCAAATGTTTTTCTTGAGGGAAAATACTGGTGTCTTCATTTTTATTGTTGTGCGTTGCTTGCTAATATTAAATCATCCAGCCTGTGTGCCTTGAGATTTGTGTATGTGGCTTGTTTTATGTTGATTTTCTCCTTTTCTGCTCTTTGCTTTATGACAAGTAGGAGGGAAATTTTGAAACCTCTCTTGAAGGGGAGTTAGCCTTGAGAACAGAATATAAAACTCTTGGATGCGTGTTATGGCAGATGCAGGAGATATCGGAGGAAGCCTGCAGAGCAACTTGGGCCCAGTTTGGACTCTGCCATCTTACACGAACCCAAGTATAACCTCTGTGATCCTCCTGCCTCAGCCTCCTGATGTATTTCGGAAAGGAAAAATTTGTTAAGTCCATACAATATTTTGTATGAATCCACGTTTTATTGTGTTTTCACAATTTCAGGTTCAGTATTGGTTTCAGGTTTGTATGAAAAACTTGTTTCTGAGTTTTACCTTCCCTAACAATGGCACAAAATATAATAAACAATCATTGGTAGGGCCAGGGATTATTTAGCTCAGTGGTTCCAGTGCCTGCTTCACATGTGCATGGTCCTGAGTTCGATCTCTGGTACCAAAAAAATAATAATTGGTGCAGGACTGGCCCCTCCCCACCACATGTCACCTTGGAAGATAAAGAGATATTAACATTAAATTTCCATATTTGCAACATGGCTTGCTTTAATAATCGAGTCAGGCACTTGTCTAGAAGACATGAAGAAAGAGGTTAATGATAGACTTGTGTAACTGAACACTTTCAGCACTTGATGTAAAACAACCCAAGCTTGCCTGGCTTGTTCCCGTGTGAAGCACAGGGCTGCTTCAGAATCTGGAAGCATCTGGGCTGGAAGGAGTTGGGGCAGTGTTTCAAGTGGGTCATTCTAGAAATAAGCTCCGGCATTAGGGTCTTCGATTCACTCACTCGTCTGGACCACAGTGGCAAACCCTCGAAAGTGAGCAGTTGGAACAGTAGCATGTATGCGTGTAGAGTGTCTTTCCCAGAAGCTGCAGAGCGTCAGGTCTTCTGTACGATTTCCACTGACCTGGCCCAGAGGAGACTGATCAGTACCCAAAGGAGTCAGGACTACTAGTTGAATGACAAGGTAAACTGCTTGGATTCAAATTGAGGTTGTACGACCTCAAACAAGTTGCTAGGATCCCTGCATATCAGTTTATTTTTCTGGAGTAATAAAGTTTTAATAATTTCTACCCGCTTATAGGGCTGTTGTCCTGAAGACATGGGACAGCTGTGTTAAGCAAATGCTTGATAAGTGGAAGTACAGCACCCATCAAAAATTAAAGTTTGTGCTCAGGAAAACGTTGGACTCAATTCCCATAACCGATTCTTACTTGGAAAAGGATAGTTGTGTTGTTTTTTTTGTGTGTGTGGGTTTTTAAGATAGGGTCTCACTTGTAGTTCAAGCTGGTCTCAAATGATCATCTGCCTCAGCCTCTGGATTGCTGGAATTACATGTCTGTCACCACACCTAGCTGCAAGGGTAATCAACACCCCTAACAAAGCAAAGTGATTCTTTATTTTTTCCATACTCCTTTTTTATTAGTGTAATGATTACATCTATACCAAAATACTTTTTTTTCCTTGTAGTGCTAGAGGTCAAACCCCAGGCTTGTACACTCCCACTGAGCTACACCCCAGCGTTTTTTTTTTTTTTTTAAGGAAAGATCTATCAGTTTGCCTAGTCCAGGCTTGAATTTTAATGGAGCACATCCCAGGGTATTTGAACTAGAAAACTTCTGGCAAAAGATAGTTGTGCCTAAGAAAATGAAACTACTGATTATTATGTGGGTTTTGTTTTTTGTTTTTTGTTTTTTCTGTTGCACTCAGTGAAAAGTGTGACATGGAACTCAAGATCTCCTGTCAGGATCTTGCTGGGGCTGGACCACAGCTGTGGAGTGTGGAGCTTGGGCCCCTGGACCAGCCTCCAGGGCCTTCTTCCTGTAGCCAGGTGTCCTGGAGACAGCATTCCTGTGGTTTTCCTGCTAAGCATCACTCAGCTGTAAGTGAATGTTTAACTCAGGAGGCCAGAGGTTCAGTGCTTGCCTGCCTTTCAGCCTAGTGTTTGTTCTGGAGGATTATCATACTGAGATCAGTGTTTTAAAAAACACACACACTGATTCACAGACACGTGGGATTGAGGGTATAGCTCATTGGTAGAGCACGTGCTTATCATGTACTAGGTCCTGGGTTCAATTCCTAGTTTTGGGGGAAAAATTGCTTGTCCATACAGCTCTTGCATGTTTAATCACCAACAGATATTTATAGGAGCCTTCCTTTGTCCCAGCATTAATTTTTCAGAACAAAACCATATGCCACAGATACCTTACATTCTCTTACTTCTTTTTCATTTCTTTTATACCCTACATTAACTTCCCCTCCCTCCAAAAAAGAAGTAATAACCAGTAAATTAAAAGAAAAACAGTTTTCAGGGCTGGGGATTTAGCTCAGTGGTTTCACTGCCTGCCTTGCAAGCAGTACCCAATCCCCAGTACCAAAAAAAGAAAAACAGTTTTCAGAACACAAAAGGGCTGGGAGTCTTGCTTAGTGGTAAAGTGCTTTCCCAGGATATACAGATGGATATAAGCAGTGGGGTCATCACTTGTCTAAATGGTGCTTTTTTGAGCAGCTTCCATGTGCCTGGCTCTCTCACTATATAAGAAGGATGTAACTGAACAAAATACAGTTCTTAGCACCTATACCTGCTTGTCTAGCACATAAAAGTGTTGAAATTGGTGTGGGACAGGCAGCCCTTGGAGAACCCTAGCCCAATTGTGGGAGGGTGTAAGAGGATTGAAAAGTATGCCTTCGAGCAAGTTCATTTCCCTAAACCTCTTAGAAACAGGACAGTTTGGGGGTTTTTTGGTTTTTGGGGGGTTTTGTTTGGTTTTTTTGGTACCAGGGATCAGACTCAGGGTCTTGCCACTTGCAAGGCAGGCGCCGGAACCACTGAGCTAAATCCCTGGCACACAACAGTTTTGTTAGGATTAAATGTGAGAGTACACAGTATACTGTTGAGTGTACCATAGCTTTTTAAAAAATATGAGCCAGGAGTGGTGGTACACGCCTATAATTCCAGCACTACAGACACAGAAGGATTAGGAATACCAAGCCCAGCCTGGTGATACAGTGAGTCCCTCAGAATATTATTTCAAAAGGCTGGAGACTTAGCTCAGTGTGAAGGCCCTGGGTTCAGTCCCTAGTACTGAACAAAACAAAACAATTTAAATCTGATGCCACTCTTGTGACCCATACCTGTATCTTAGCTACTCAACTCAGGAGGCACTAGTTCAAGGCCAGCCCCGGCAACATAGGGACTTTATCTCAGTAAAGTTAAAAAGAACCCAAAAGACAATACCAAGTCCGCTTGAACATTTTCCAACGCAGGGTAGCAAGTCAGTTAAGTCATCAACCAGAACAATGAATAAAGCACAGCTGATACTGGCTTAGCTCATCTGTTTACAAAGGCCTTTCAGATACAACCTACCACTCAATCTGATCACGCAAAGTCCTAGAGAGGTGAGCATAATTGAAGGTACTGACGCTGTAACTGGGCCTTCATCCAAGATGTCAAAGTAAGAATGCTAGAGCTCGATGTTGGGCACTTGGATAGAAGATTTGGAAATACACAGGAATGGAAGAGGCCAAATCCTGGATGATCCTGAAGGGTGAATAATGCACCCAAATGAGAAAAATGGCTCTGGTCCTCAACAAATTAATAATCTTAATTCACAGTCCTTTCACCTGGCTTTGAAATTCTTGATGTGATTTTATTTCAATTGTGGATTTCCCTTCCTAATGTGCTTTACTGGTTCCAGAAATAAAATGTTGCATTTCCTGAGCTTATGCTGGCCAGATCCCAAAAGGAAGTGGCTAGAAGCTATTAAGGGGGCCAGAAGGGAAACTGGACAGGGATTAAAAGTTACCTGGTGTGCTGACAATCTGTATGTGCATAATTATTAAGAGAAGCCTTGTGATTGTTACAGTCTTTGTGGTGGTACATCTTTTCCTTCCCCCTCCGTCCTTTTTAATCAAATCCCCTTAAAGCCAAAAGAAAAGAGCCTGAATGTTTTGGGTCAGGCCCTATTTATATGCTTTTTAGAATGGGAGCTGTAGTTTTTTTGGTTTTTTGGTTTGGGGGAGGAATTAAACTGGGACGTTGTGCTAAATCCCCAGCCCAGCTGTAGCAATTTCACGTCATCCTTTTTCTTTTAAATTCCAAATGCCACTTTGTTTCTAAGATGCTGAGAATGAGTAAAACAGGTGTGCAGTAGGGCTTCTCTGAGCTTGGCACCTGAGGTTGGGGTTAGGCGCTCACTATCTGTGCACCAGCCCCTCCCTATCTTCTCTGCTGCGTCCCGCAAACCTAACCGGTAACAAAGCATATATATTCTCCTTCCTGTCCCATCTTTTGGTGGGGGGGGTACCGGGGATCCAACTCGGGTCCTTGTGCTTGCGAGGCAGGCAGCAGAACCACTGAACTAAATTCCCAGCCCTGTCCCATCTTCTCCTAGGTCTCTAAAAGCCTCTTTGACCTTGTTCCATTTCCAATCCAGCCTCAACACCACTGCTCTAAAAG
This sequence comes from Fukomys damarensis, assembly GCF_012274545.1. Classification (NCBI taxonomy): domain Eukaryota; kingdom Metazoa; phylum Chordata; class Mammalia; order Rodentia; family Bathyergidae; genus Fukomys; species Fukomys damarensis. The sequence goes on along the minus strand of NW_022900945.1, from coordinate 43,801,441 downwards.
GGCCAAATCTCAGCACTGTTACTTTAAAACAAGCTTATACAACCTTTATAACTTTTAAGCAGAAGCAATAAAGATAATAAAATTTAATTCTAATCACGTTCCTCTGCTTAAAATTCTGTAGTTTGAGGATAAAGTCCAAACTCCTTGGCCTGACCCACTGGGCTCTTGCTGACCAGTACCTGATACCTCTTCGGATTTGCGTCCTGCCAGTCCTCAGCCCAGGCCCTGCTCTCCACCTCCTCTGATTTCGCAGTTCCTAAGGGCAAACCTTTGTTTCACACTTCCTGCCTTCCCACCTGCAGACCTGTTCCTAGAAACCCCACCCTTCTTTCTCCTCCACACCAATTCTTAGTCATCCTCTCCTTACGCTGAAGCACACTGTACTCACTGATTTGTTTTTCTAAATCTGTGCCAGCCTGAGCTGCTTGAGAGAAGGAATAGCATGCAAAGTGACAGATCACTCCTTTAGGGACTGGGGAGGCTGCTGCAGGAAGTGAGGTGACATTTGAGCATCCTGGCAGAGCTGCGGGGAACACAGTAGCGCTGACTGGCAAACGTCTGTTCACCACAGACTGTTGTGCCCTGGGCTAGCCTGGCCTTTGTTTTTAAGGTTTCAGTCTTAGAGGCATTAAAGGAAGTGTTTGCAACACAGTGTGATTAGGGCCCTAAAAAGTCCACAGGCCAAACCTCAGAGGCTGAAGAGAGCAGAGGGCAGGGTTCCTCAGTCTCTTGTCCGAGAAAGACCAGAAGCAAGATAGATCCCTGTGGGCCTGTGAGCTGCCCTACAGGTGCTATATATTTTTCTCCACCTTCACACTCAACACAAAGGATTTCTGTGACCAAATATGTGCTCTCCCCACCTCATCAAACAATTCTCCAATTCTTTGCTTCTGTGGAATTTTCAGTGATGGATTTGTCAACCAGAATAAAATAGCTTGAGATGATAGATTTTTTTGCTTCATGGCTTTCATGAGCCATTCAAACAGTTGTTAAGAATGAGTGTGAATCAGGTGAATGTAAGTGGGATAAAGTTTATAAGTGAAACCTTCAATAATAATTTTACGCTGTTGGGCATGGTGGTGCATGCCTGTGATCCCAGCGCTTGGGAGGCTGAGGCTTAAGGCCAGCCTGGGCTATACAATGAGTTCAAAGCTGGCCTGAATTACATAGTGAAACCTGGTCTCGAATTTAGGACCTTAAGCTTGCCAGGCAGGCGCACTGCCACTGATCTACATCCCCAACCCCATAGATGTCCTTTAAATGTCGAGAACATTTCCAAAAAAGAAAATGCTAAAACATCAGGTTCTGAACCTAAGTTTAAAGCTTATCCCCTTTAGGGTTATCATTATAGAAGTAGGATATTTGGGTGTGTCAGAAATTACTGTGTGTCCCGTGTCACACCAAAAAATGGTCTTCAGGAAATGCTTGCTTCTAGAGATATAAAATGGTGTTAATCTATAGAATGTTGGTACATGGAAATAAGTTCATATTAAAAATTAAGAATTAGGAAACTAGTTCATTAGTGGTAACTAACACTACTAGAAATAAGGAAAATAACTATCAGAACTGTACAAGAAAAACAGCTGGACGTGGTGGTGCACGCCTGTTATCCCAGCACTCTGGGAGGCTAAGACAGAAGGATCACAAGTTCAACTTTAGAACTGGCACTTTAGCAAGACTCTGTTTCAAAACAAAAATTTATAAAAAAGGACTGAAGATATATTTCATTGTTAAATTCCCATTACTGAAAAAAAAATTTTTTCCTTGGCATCTTCATAAGATGCACTATATAAGAAACAAAGGTAAAAGTTTAAATGCATTTTGATTGTGTAAATTAAAAGTTTTCATTTTTTGGGTTTTTGAGATAAGAGTCTTGCTATATAGTCCAGGCTGGCCTTGTACTCTGATCCTCCTGCCTCAGCCCCCCAAGTGCTGTGATTATAGGCCCGCACCTCCATGCCTGGCCATACCCTGGCAAATTTTTAAAGAAAAACATAGCGAAAAATTTGCTTCCTTTCTTCAACTTTAAATTTTTCCTATTTAACTCAGTGGTGACGCTGCCTGCCTTGCAAGTGCAAGGATCCGCGTTCAATCCCCAGTACCAAAAAAATAAATAAATAAAAAATTTCCTGACAATTTTGAGGTTATCATGAGTTATAAAAAGTGTGGTACACCTGTGATCCCAGCACTTGAAGAGGCTGAGACAGGAGGATCTTAAGATTGAAGCCAGCATGGACTGTTAATTGGCAAAGTGCAATTCCACTAGTGGCTTTGGGCTTTAAGAACCAGTGGCTCTCAGCTACTTCTATCAGCTCCTCAGCAGCTAAGGCTAAACTGCTCTCTCTCTGGGGGCTACCACTCTCCACTCATTTCCACCAAATGTCAGCTGCCAAGGTTGGTCACTGCTGCCTGTTGCTACCTTGCCCTGATTGATACTGGTCGATGCCTGTGTTATGGCTGTGTCTAGATGTCCCCCCAAAGCCTCATGCAGTCATAGGTGGGGCTTTTTCAGAGGTGGCTGGATCTAGAATGTGTGACAGCTGGAACTGTTTCAGGTGCAACAGTAGGCTCAAGGGCACTAGGATTAAGGGCTACCCTAGGTAGCCTGGATAAGCTATAAGGGACAGAGACAGCTGTAGTCAACCCTTGCTTGTTTTGCTACCTTCTTCCCACCATGAACTGTTTCTCCTCTGTGAAGCCTTTCTGCCATCAATCCTGTCTTGGAGCCAGCTGATTATGGACTGAAACTTTTTCAAACTGTGAGCTAAATAAAAACTTTTCCTCCTTAACTTGGGTGTCAGGTATTTTGTCCCAGCAATGAGAAAAGCAACTAAGTTTGTCATCACGGTCATCAGTGCTGCTAGTCTCTAGCATTCATCTTTGCTGATGCTTGTCAATTTCTCATGCTGGTCTCTGGAACTCTTGAGGATCAACAGGCAGCCCGTAATGCTGATAGGTCTGTTTTAAAAGCCACCCACTCTGCCCGCACTACCTACAACAAGAAGCACAAGCAGATTTATAAAAATCAGTGAACGAGGCTTTATCTGGACTGGGCCTGTGCTACAACACAGGGAGTGTAGAGGATGCCCTCTTAAACTAACCAAGGAGCATGAAGAAAAGTGGTGCTCATGTAGAGCACCAGAGGGGGCAGAATTATCTGGGATTGGTCCAAATTTAAGCCTACTATGGTCCATTCTGGAGCAATGGGAGGAATTCAGGACAGTATAGCTATAACTGTCAAAGCATATACATTTCTAGCTGTCAGTGAAAGGGTTGGGCTATTTATTTTGTCTGTTTGTTTTTAGGGAGACAGGGTCTTGCTGTGTAGTTTAGGCTGGCCCTGAACTCACTATGTAGCCCAGGTTGGCCTCAAACTCATGATGACTCTCCTGCCTTGGTTTCCTGAGTGCTGGGATTACAGGCGTGTGCCATCATGCCTCACTGGACCATTTATAATCTATCTGGGGACTGCATAGCAAGTTCAAGGCTATTCTGCATTATAGCATGGATCCTTCTCAAAAAACCTAAAAAGAGTGCTATAGTTTAAGTCAGAAATGCTTCCACAACTCTTGTGTTCAGAGGTGAGGCTCTTGGAAAGTGATCAGATCATGGGAGTGCTCTACTCACTAGTGGGTCAGTCGATGGATGAGTTCCTAGCTGAATGTGCTGTGAGGAGCTGGGGCTGTTTGGAGGAGGTGGTCACTGGGGGTGAACCAGTGGAAGGTGTATCTCTTGCTCTGGCTGTTCCATCTCTGCTTCCAGCTGCCATGGGTGGAGCAGCTTTCTTCTGCCATGTCACTTCTGCCTTGGAACCGGCAGACCATAGACTGATTCCCCTGAAACTATAAGCCAAACTAAATCTCTCATCCTTGAAGCTGTAGGTGTCAGGTACTTCATCCCAGCAATGGGAAAGCTGATTAACACAGTGTGGCATGTGGTTTTATGTAAAAAGGTTCGCATCTTACATGTTACTCAAACAAATAAAATGTACATAAGTGTGCATACAGGCAATGTAGGATGGAAAACATTTCAAATACAAGGTAGCCTTTTCAGGACACCCCATTATTTTAAGTTTTGCATTATCATTTATGGTGTTTTAGAGTAATTATACACTTGAACCCTGAAGTTAACTGTTGCTTTAAAGAATTATTTCAGAGCTGGGCGTGGTGGCGCACGCCTGTAATCCCAGCACTCGGGAGGCAGAGGCAGGAGGACCTCTGTGCGTTTGAGACCAGCCTGGGCTACATATTGAGATCTAGGTCAGTCTCAACTACATAGTGAGACCCTGTCTCAAAAAACCAAAAGAAGAATTATTTCAGGTGGACATCTGGTTTGTATCAGGAGAAAGTGAACCTCCAAGAGTTTAGTGTCAGCCAAGGAGGAGTCATTAGCTAGACTCAGTGAATCAGATGTTTGACATGTCTCACAGTAACTTTCCCAAATCCTAGCAATGCCTCCTCTTTCACAGTAAGCCCGAAAATGAAGCATATCCAGGATTACTTTTGTGTGTGGTTTGCCCCCCTCCTTTTTTCTGGATGAACCAAATTATTATATGATCTCTTCTATAAACTTCCATCTTATCTATTGATAAGTCCTTTTAAAATTTTAGAGAACTCTTTAAGGAGAAATTCTGTGGGTGCAAAATTCACAGAAGGAAGGTTGGATGCTGGAATGTTCTTGGCTTTCCTAGTGCTTGCTGGAAATACCAGGAAGAAAATGCTGCAGGAGCTTCTGAATATAGAGGCAAACTCCATAACAAATGTTTTTGCAAAATCAGTATATGTGTTGGCAAATGCCTGTGGTCCCAACTACTCAGGAGGCTGAGGCAGGAGGATCCTTTGAGGGCAAGAATTGGAGGACAGCCTTGGCAGTATAGTAAGATGATCCAACATCTATTTCTAGTTTATTTTTCTGAAGTTTGGCCTGTTCAGACCTTGTGTGTGTGTGTGTGTGTGTGTGTAATTTATTTTGTAATACAGGGAATTGAACCCTGGGAGATCTAAGTCATATTCCTACCTCTTTTAAATTTATTTTGAGAGTCTCACTGACTTGGTTAGGCTGACCTTAAACTTGTGATCCTCCTGTCTCAGCTTCCCAAGTTGCTGGAAGTACAGGCATGTCCCACAATGCCCAGCTGGTTATTTTCTTTCCTTAGTCTTTCATTCTCAGAAACAAGGAATTTTCCACGCCTCTTCCAATCTGCAGTTTTGGTGATGTTCTCCTCTGTAAGTGTCTTACCATCTTTGGGGACTTCGCTTACAATCCATGGCTGTGTCAGCTCACTTTTCCTGAACTAAAAAACCAGTGTGTCTGGATCCCTGTCAGAGACACTTGGATTTCCAGGAGTGCTCCTCTGGGGAAAGGCTGCCCTGCTAAGGAGAGGGGACTGTGGCCATCACCTCCTCAGCAGAGGTTCCTCATGTGCTCGAAGGTGGGCAGCTGCATCCATCCTGGCTCAGGCTTTGCCCTCCTGCCCTCCACCTGGATGAGGAGCAGTTGCGTTCTGTGACTCTGCCATGCAGCGCCAGTCACAGAAGGGCCTGCTCACACCGTATCAGCTTCATGGCTTCTGGAAGATGAGAAATCACTTCCTGGCATTTCCCTGCAGCTCGTGTGGTCGGCTCACATGCTCTGTTAAAAATGGTGAGCAGTCCTTCCTCTGCTTCCAGGGATGGTAGTGGTCTGAGGAAGGGACATTGGCAGAGGCACATGACAGGGACAGAAGGGGGCAAGACAGCAGTGACCATGACCCCTCTGTACCCCAGGGCTCAGTGGTGGGTGCAAAGGGAGCAACTATTTGTAAAGTTGTCTTTTTTTTTTTTTTTTTACTTCTATTTGCATTTATTTTATGCCTAATTGATTCCTGTGCCTCAAGTTTTTGTTTCTTCAGTTTCTTCTGGGATATCTTTTTCTTCTGTGCAACTTTCTCCTCTGGACTAGAATTTGGGCCAAGCATGGTGGCACATACCTGTAATCCCAACACTCAAGAGGCTGAGGCAGGAGGATCCCTCCAAGTTTGAGGCCTGTCTGGACTACACAGTGAGACCCTATCTCAAAAAAAAACCCTTCTTAAAATTCTTTTTAAAGTCTTTTTTTTTTCCAGTACTGGGGATTAAACTCAGGTCCTTGCACTTGCAAGGCAGGCAGCGGAACCACTGAGCTAAATTCCCAGCCCTTAAAGTCTTCTTAAAGCCAATTTCCTTAGAACATTTTGATGAAGTTGTGAAAGGTTTTTTTGTTTTTGTTTTTTGGATTTTTTTTTTTAACCTTTTACTTCATCTGCCTAAGGGGGGACTAAAAGGTGATTTTGTGGGGTTTTGTTTTGTTTTGTGGTGCCTCGTAAGTGTCAGGCCAGCACTACAACTGAGCAGAAATCCCAGCTCTGACTGAGCTTTTCATTAAGAACAGAGTGTCCTTTTTTCTTACATGAAGTCTTTTGATTAATGAAGAACTTCACTCTTCTCACTGTGGGAAGATACAAGATTTTTAAAACGATGTAACTGTTCTGTATTTGCTTCTCAAACCTTTTGAAACTTCAGTATTTTTTCATATTCTGTGGTCCTGTTTAATGGGATATTTTAAATTTGTGATATTTTTGACAAATTTCTGAGTCAAATTCTTTTTGGTTTTTTTGGGACAGGGTCTCACTATGTAGTTGAGACTGAGCTGGAACTCACTATGTAGTCCAGCCTGTTCTTGAACTCACAGCGATCCTCCTGCCTCAGCCTCCCGAGTGCTAAGATTACAGGCATGCGCCACCATGCTTGGCTCTGAGTCAAATTCTAAATTGTCTTTTTTGTGCCGGGGATTTAGCTCAGTGGTTCTGCTGCCTGCCTTGCCAGGGCAAGGTCCCGAGTTTGATCCCTGGTACCCCAAAAAACTGTCCTTTCTCTGGGCCAGGGATTTAGCTCAATGGTTTTGCTGCCTGCCTTGCAAGAGCAAGAGCCCAAGTTTGACCCCTGGTACTAAAAAGACAAATGAATAAATTGTCCTTTCTCTAGAATGTGAATTACTTTTGAGATTTTTCCAGATAAGCCCTTTGAACATTTCAAAGGAATGAGTCCTTTCTCTCTCTTCTCCTTCCCCTCCCCCTCTTCCCTCTTCCCTCTTTTCTCCTGATTTTGATGCTGGTGATTGAACTGAGGGTCTTGTGCTTTAGCATTTTAAGCATGTGCACTACCACTAAGCAATACCCCAGCCCTTCTGTTCTCTTCTAATCATAGAGGAATATCAGGCTAATTAGGCTTATTTTTCTTGGGAAACATTCTGCAATGATTAGTGATGCTAATTCTTTTATATCTATATCTATATATATTTATATATCTACATCTATGGATAGAATTTTTTTCAGTATCAGGAGCCAACTTGAATTTTGTTCATATGCCCTGGTACATTGATATGTCCCAGTATATTGTTATCAGTCATAATTCTGGTTATTATATTAAAATGTGCTATAATCACAGAAATAATGAAATTTCCTTCTCAACTGCATCATAATGAACTCTCATCAGAACTTTAAAACCATGGTCTTGTTGACCAGTTAATTATTTTACTCTGACATTTTCCTGAAAGCATTTGTAAGCAACTATAATTCCAAAGGTTTCGTTTTCACTCACACCCATAACAAAGAGAAAGGCTTACATCCAGCATCATTTAAGGAGATTCATGGAAAAGACTCTGAGAAGTACAAAGTTTGTTTGTTTTCGTGGTACTGGGGAGTGAAATCAGGGCCTTTGCATAAGCTATATTCCCGGCTTTTTAATTTTTTTATTTTGAGACAAGGACTTATGCCCAGGCTGGGCTCCAATATGTAACCCTTCTGAGTCAGCCTTCCAGAGTGTTTGGATTATTATAGACAGCTAAGTCAGACAGAAAGAAATATTATAGTCAGCCAAATAGGGCTGGGCCCTTGACAGAGAACAAAAGATGAAAACACATTATAACCATGGCTGGCAATAAACATTTCCTACTCTTAACCTTTAAGATCCTAGAATTCATTCTTCAATTTTAGAGAACACAAACTCAGCATATCAGACATCTAACAGGTTGGGAACTACAATATTTCCCTAATATCATTTGGAGATCCTATTTCATCTCCTTCATCATCCTGGTATCAGGATGACAGGCATGTGTCACCCTACCTGGTTACATATAGGTTTTGATTTTTGTTTGTTTGTTTTTGTTTTTTGAGACAGGGTCTCTCTGTGTAGTTGAGCCTGACCTGGAACTCACTATGTAGCCCAGGCTGGTCTTGAACTCACAGTGAAAGGGGGGTTCGTGTGCCCTTTCGGGTGCCCCTTCCCAATTAGGCCACTCACGCACCAAGAGGTCCAGCAGGAGATCTTTATTGTAGGGAGGCAAGCAGGAGGCAGGAAGGCAGAGAGAGAGAGAGGAGGAGGAGGAAGAAGAAGCAGAAGGAGAGAGAAGAGAACAAAGAAAGGAAGGTCCTTTTATCAGTTTTGGGGTGGGCTATTGCTTATTTATGAGGAGTGAGCTACTTTTACCCTATCACAGGCCAGATTGCTTTTATGGGCCCAGTCCTGCAGACACAGGTTTCAACTTTCCTGGACCACTGTGGCCTTGGGGGGGGGGAACCAGAGATAAGGGCATGAGGTCATTTTAGGAGCCAAGATGTACCAGGAGAATGCAGCCTGTGAGGCGGCGTCACAGCATACTTTAACATGATCAATTCCCTAACACACAGTGATGGTCCTGCCTCAGCCTCCCAAGTGCTGGGATTACAGGTGTGCACCACCACACGGGCTAAGTATAGGTTTATTAAGATCACTCTCTTGGATTTGGTAAGAATTTCCAGAACTGGGCCAGGGATTTAGCTCAGGGGCGCTGTACTTGCCCTACAAAGGAAAGGTCCTGAGTTGGATCCCTGATACCAAAAAAAAACAAAAAACAAAACAAAACCCTGAACTTTAATGAAAGTTAAGCTCATGAAACTACTAATCCACCATCAAGCTAAACAAGAAGTAATTAAATGAGAATAATGGGGGATGGACTGATGAGGGTTTTTTTGTTTATTTGGTTTTTTGTTTTAGTACCGGGGATCGAACTCAGGTCCTTGCACTTGCAAGGCAAGCGGTGGAACCACTGAGCTAAATCCCTGACCTTGAATGAGGATTTTTTAAAATGACTTTTTGTTTAAAACTGCTTGTTCTTTTTTTTTTGGTACCGGGGATCGAACTAAGACTGCTTGTTCTTTATTTTCTTCAGATTTAAGGAAGCATTTTTTTCTTGTTTTCTAAACTATCTCAAGAATTTGGGAAAGAATACTTTTGTGAACAAAAGCTGAAACATTTACTCTTGCTCCCTATGTAAATGATCCTTCAGGAATTGGGAAATTCTTAGTGAGTATTCTTATTTGTATGATAATATAGTTATCTGCATAAACTTAGTGAGAATCTGTTTTCTTTGAAACTGGATACAATTGGAAATGCTGGGTTGTTTATTACTGAGGTTTTGACTAGAATGTTGTTTTCAGATACCAGACAACTTTAGGAACTAAAGCAGACCACAGTTACCATACAGCGGCCTGGATTAAAAGTGTTCCTAGTCAGGTGGTGGTGGGGATTTGGCTCAGTGGTTCCGCCACTTGCCTCGCAAGTGCAAGGGGCCTGAGTTCGATCCCCCATACTATTAAAAAAAAAAGTGTTCCTTCCTAGCCTATACAGCCCTGCAGACTGAAGCTGGAAGACTCGGTAAAGACTTCAGACTTCACCATGATACCCTAACCTTACCTTGGCACCAGTGCTATGTGGAACCCTTAGAGAGGTGGCCGGGGCCAGCTGATGGAAACTGCGAACTAAGAAAATCTGTCAGATTACTGCTACCTGAAAATGCTTTGCCCTCTGGACCAGGAGACCAAGTGTATAGTTTGTTTTAAGCACTGACCTTCAGTTTTCTTTTGCTTATTTTAGTTCATTTGGCCAACGTGGACCCTGACACAGTCCAAATATTGGTACTGTCCTTGCTATTCTCCTGGTGGTCATCACACATAGCAGTTTTCCTGCCGTCCTCTCAAGGTCTTTTTTTCTTTCTTTTTCTTTTTCTTTTTTGAGACAGGGTCTTGTTATGTAGTTCAGGCTGGACTTGAATTTACAACGATCCTGCCTCGGCCTCCCAAGTGCTGGAATTATGGGAGTGCACCACCACACCCAGCTGCCAAGGTCTTAAATGCATGTTCACAGCCCTCAGTGCTAAGCCAGATGGCATCCCTGTGATTGAACACAAAAGAGATGAACAATAAGAATGTTCCCTCCTTGAGCCTGTTGTTACGGCCAGCCTGCCTGGCCGTCCTAGGCAGCCTCCCTGCCCCGCTGGCTCCATCCGGGTCAGCCCAACCTCTGGACCTCCCGGGGATCTGTGCAGGAGGCAGTCAGTCCAACCCTGTGAGAGCACCGAGCCATGCCTCACCGGGTGCCCCCTATCACACGTTCCCCAAAGCAGTTAAGTGCGCTGAGTGGGCGCTGGGCTCGGAAGAAAAGACCCACATTCAAAGCCTGTCTCTACCACGCACTGGCTGTAAAAACAAAAAAAAGAATAGTTGTAAGGGTCAGCAGAGTTCCACTAGGTCATAAGAGCCACTCGAGGTATTTTGAGAAGACCGTGATTTGAGACCGGGGATAGGTGCTTACGGGACGCTGGCTCGGCTGGGGTGGGGAGGCCGAGTCGCAGAGGGTCTGCCCTGTCTGAGCGGAGAGGAAGGGGGAATGCGCCTGAGGCTGGCCCTGGCACTGCCGAGTCCCAGGCTCTGCCAACAGAGCCGTGATCCAGGAAGCAGGCGGGGCCTCGCCGTTGCTGTCTACTGTCCCCTGCCTCCCCGGGGTGGGGGGCGGAAGGGCTGGACACCTGACCCTGCAGGAAAAGCGCGCATCTGCAGCCCTGCTTGCCAAGGAGTGAAGGGCCCGCCCCGT
>NW_022900945.1:43778253-43790263 GCF_012274545.1 Fukomys damarensis | reverse complement strand
CTGGCAGGAAGCGCCCATCTGCAGCCCTGCTTGCCAAGGAGTGAAGGGCCCGCCCCGTTCCCACCTCCCCATCTCCTGTGAGGCTTTAAACCGTTGGATTCCCATCTGCACTGTCACTCCGGAAGGAGCTGGCCTGGAAAATGCTGCTTTTAGCTTTGTGCCTCAGAAGAACAGGAACTAGATGGGGGCGGAGCCCAGTGCTCCTCAGCCAATGAGAATCAATCGTGTTAGGCCCGGAGGGTGCCTGAACAGTTTGTAGCTCACAGGAGCCTGTGAACGTGGGCTATGGCTGGCTCATGTTGTTGGTTGCATTCCTCCGTGTGCCAGCACCGGGCTGGTCCTAAGGTACACAGCAGCCAACAAGAGTGTAGACAAAAGAGGCGGTATAAAATAAATTGGTAAAGCCTGGGATTTAGCTCAGTGGTGCCGCCGCCTGCTTTGCAAATCCAAGGTTCCGAGTTTGATCCCAGGTACCGGGAAAAATAAATAAATTGGTAAATTTAAGCTGTTATAAAATCCAAGGAGCACCAAGATTGAGGGCCGAGGGGGCTCGCCCAGGCCCAGCTTGGAGGCGAGAAGTGGGGGCGCTGGTGAAGGGTTGTCTAATATGAGGCTTCCAGGAGTACTGGAAATTAACCAAATTAGGCAGAAGCAAGAGGCATGGAATCCCATTCACTTTCACTTCGGGGGGAAAAGACCCGTGTACAAGTCCCGGAAGATGGAAGAAGTCTGGCCTTTGCCAGGAATGGACAGTGCGGTTTGAGTGCACAGCAAGCGTGAGGGGAACGGCAGGAAATGACGCTGGAGGGAAGGCGGGGCAGGGAGACCGGTGGGGCACAACCACGTGCGAGTCTCGAGAACTTCAGCTTCAGCCTGTGGGCACCGGGGAGCCGCAGAAAGCACCCAAGCAGGAGACACTGCAGTTCTGGCTTCAGCAACAGGCTAGAAGAGGGCGGGCCTGCACGCCAGGTTCCTTTGTATCTCAGCTGTCTGGGCTGGAAATAGTGGTGGCCTAGAGGACAGGGAAAAGGCAGAGCTGCGCCCAAGGAGTTTAGCAGAAGGCAGAGTGAAGCAGCAGGGGTGAGGGGGCGGGGGCTGGGAGGAACCTCAGGCAGCTGCCAGGTTTCGGCTACAGGCGCACCCAAGAGGGTGGGGCCCCATCACTCCTGGCGGTTGATCCAGGGTGGTGCCCACCCACAGGTGGCCTGTCCTGGGCCGAGTCCACAGAAAGCCCCTTCCCTCCCATCCACTTTATGACCTGCATGCAAACCAATTCCATCGACAGGCCGTAAGCATCCATTCTGTGGGCACTCAGGGAAGCTCCTCCCAGCCTCGCCTACAGGAGTTTTACTGGATGAACGAGATGCTCAGAAAGCAGAGATGCGAGACTGGGGGTGGGCAGGGGATAAGAGAGAAGCTACCGTCCCTGTTCCTCCCCCGGTAGTACTTCTGACACCCTCCCTCCCCCAGGATAGGAAGGGTGAAGGGTCATCTCCGGGGCCTTAGACAAAGGTCCGGGCTTCAAACCCTACGGGGACAGGGAGCTACCCGACCTCTTCCTGCCCAGAAAGTTTGAAAGTTCCATGTTTCTCCTGCTGTGAGATCCCAGAGCAAAGGACAGGTCCGTCTTCCCCCTCCCCCAGGATCTATCAGCCTGCCAGCCAATGAGTTCGCTCCTTGGGATCAAGGCATTTTCCCAGAGACCTCCTACGAACCGGGAGATAAGGGCCAGCGATGTAGCTCAGTGGCCCAGTACCTGCTTTGCAATGTCAAGTTCCTGAGTTAGATCCTCCGCACCAAACAAAACAAACAAACAGACAAACAAAAAACAAACCAGGGCGATAACCCCATTACTATCTGGGTAACATATTAACTTCTTTTTTTTTTTTTAATTTTTGGTCCTTGTGCATGCCAAGCACATTCTCTACCACAGTCAGATTATATGAAATCTTTAAAACCCCTTTCCTCCCTTTCCCTTTTCTTGTCGAGACAGGATCCTGTCGCGTTGTGCAGGTAGGTTTGAAACTCCTGGGCTCCAGGGATCTTCCTTACCTCAGCTTCCTGAACAGCAGGAAATACACAGCATGTGCCATACCTGACCTAGTACGAACTTTCACTATTACACAAATGCAGGCAAATTGTAAGTCTGCTCTTCTTGGAGCTACAAGAGAGGCTTGCTTTTTAAAAAGGTGACACTGGGCCAGGAATTTAGCTCAGTGGCATCACAAAGTCTGGAGTTTGATCCCTAGTACTGCCGAAAACAAACAAACAAATAAATATAAGTAAAATAAATAAAAAGGTGATGGCCCCAGAGCCACCCTAGCAGAGCTGGGTGTTTGGAAAATAGTACCAGTGATAGCATTTACTATTGATCAGATGCTTTGCTTTCCTCATTTCTAACCCTTTAAACTTCTGCCAGGTAAGTATAGTTCCTATCTTCCAGATGATGACACAGAAGTTGAGTAATTTTTGCTCAAATTCACATGGCCACCAGATTGCTGAATTGTGTGTTTATTTTCTTTTGTCTTTTGCAGTGCCGGGAATTAAAGACAGGGCCCTACATGCGATAGGCAAGAGCCCTACTGCGGAACTACACCCAAGCCCGCTGAAATGAACCCAGGTCTGACACCAACCAGGGCCTTCTCAGTGATACCAGGAGCCGGGTTCTTTGGGTCTCCTGCTCCCCGAGAGGCCCACTACTCCCTGGAGGAGCCAGGCCCCTGAAGGATGTTTTCCTCTCACACTTCTCCCAGTTGTGGGCCCGGGACCTGGAATAGAAGGTTTGCTGGAGGTGCAGACTAGCGGCAAGTTAGATTGTGGAGGGGTAACTCTGAACAGGGGAGAAGAACCAGTCTGGGTTGGGTGAGGCTCCTTAGCTCCCACAGATTTTTCCTTGTCCTCCCTTCCCCAGATGGGTATCTTGGGCACTGCACAGTCCCCCCACCTCCCATGAACTCAGGCCCTTGTGCTTGCGAGGCAGGCGCCAGAACCATGAGCTAAATCCCCAGCCCTGCACAGTTCTGTTCTTGACCCCCATGGTTCAGGGTCCCAGGACTCCTGGGCTTGCTATTTTCCCTCCAAGCTGGTTCTACAAAGCCTCAGTACTTCCTCTTCTCTCTACTCTGGGACTCTGTCCAGTGCCTCAGGCTACTGACTTAAGGCTGTGTACTGGGTTTAATTTCTACTAACGTCAAAGCCCTCAAATCTCTGGCTGAGAAACCAGGCCAGGGTACAGCCTGCAGAGCTCATTCACATGAAGTAGCTGTCTGGTGACCGTGGTGGCAGGCAGAATCCTCCAGGGCCATGGCGGCTGCGCCTTCCACCGGCAGTCTGGGCTCCCCGCCACTGCCCCTCGAAGCTCTTGGGGAAAAATACTCAGGTCTAAACTAAGACTGGCAGTATTTCTTGGGTCACAAGACTCCTACCATGCCCCTGGGCAAATCTTAGTGACACCAGACAACAGGATGACTGGCAGGGCGCGGTGCTGCCGGGCTCCCAGCCTCTGCCGGTGTGATAAGCACCACTAGCAAACTGGAGGCGGGAGGTCCTGCTGCTTCTTCCCGCGCATTCTTGCCTCCGATGGGAGACCCACCCCTGTCCACCGGGGCTGGATCTTGCTTCCGGTTCCCTGTTTGTTAGCACCAGTCCCAGCCCAAAGGGGCCAGGAACATGACCACTGCCCCCGCACAAACTATATACCAGGGGATACACAACAGGGCTCCGTCAGCAGCAAACACCACCCCCTCTACACAGACAGCCCCATCTATTTTACCGATGCATGGGTTCCCCGAGGCCTAAGAGCTAGCTGTGTCCAGTGGCCAGAGGGGCCTCACCATGATCTCCTTCAAGAAACCTGGGGAGAGGTGCCACTCGCTCCCATCACACCCTCCCTCCGCAGAAGGCCCCCTTAGGCTTCAGGCCTCTGGGTCGCCCTCCACCCAGATGTGGCAGTTTGGGGCGCCCTCGTGTGGGCCACAGTTGTCCTGCAGCTGGCTGCCAGGATCCCAGTCCCCGCCCCCAACCCCACTCTACCGTCACCCCACTTTCTTCCCCGCCTACACCTGGGCATCCCTTCCTACCCAGCTGCCCCCACCGGATGTCAGGGCTCCACCTCCATTACTTCCCACTGGCCTCCCTCAGTAAGATGAGGATCACAGGCTTTGTTCACATTGTTGTAAGGAATTCTTGAGAACCCTGACAAGGAATCCTGCTGCAGTCAGCAGATGTTTACTACACCGAATTTCCTTTCTTCCTGTCTCCCCAATCTGAAACTGCTTGTTTTAGGAGGTGGAAAATGAAAACACAAAAATAGCTCACAAGCAAATCATAGTTCTACATCATCATTAACAGAGCTTTGTTTACTCGCAGATGTGAACTACTTTCCCTGTGCTAAATAAAATTTATAGGAGGCCACTGGTTTGGACTAAGTTCCTGTAGTGGTCCTAGCAGATCAAGCTAAAAGGCTGATGTTTCACACCACCGAGACAAAACTAAGTTGTTTGTTTTGTCACCAAACCCAGAAGAGTTCCCCCAAACAGAAAAAGGGCCTCTCATCTCACCCCACTCATGGGATGTGTTGTAGGTTCCCTGACTTCCTTCACATAAAAAGAATATTCAAGATGTGGGACCGCCTGCCTCGTAAGCACAAGGACCCGAGTTCGATCCCCAGTACCAAAAATAAAGAAAAGAAAAAGATGTGGGAGGCATGAAGAAGTTTACTAGGCAGGGCAGAATTTTTAAAGTGCCAAAAAAAAAAAACCAAAAAACTTGAAAGTGTGCAAGTACAATCAAGTGTGGGCCTTCAGGAGAGAGGCACAATGTGGCCTGAGGCTGGGGGTTCTTTTTTTTTTTTGACTTTTTGAGACAGGGTCTCACCATGTAGTTGAGACTGACCTGGAACTCACTATGTAGCCCAGGCTGGTCTCGAACTCAGAGATCCTCCTGCCTCAGCCTCCTGAGTGCTGGGATTACAGGTGTGAGCCACCACGCCCGGCTGGGGGTTCTTAATGGGGTCTGGGGGGTGCCCTCCAGAGGGATGATCTGTGATGTGCACTCCTACTGGCAGACCTTGCCTTTGTCCACTGGATGGCCTAGATTAGGCTGTAAACTATTGTATGTATTTGAACTTTTAAGAAATATGTTGCCCACTTAATAGTGCTGTTTCCTTGAGCTGGAGGTCTGTGGGAGGAAGAGCAATTTATAAGTGAAAGCCCAGGGCCAAAAGTTTATAGGCTTATTGTGTTTTTAAGACCCTTAGAAATTTTTTTCTTAGTTTCCTGGAAGGAAAAAAGGCATTTTGAGGACTGGGAATTTAGCTTAGTGGTTCCAACACCTGCCTTGTAAGTGCAAGGACCCGAGTCTGATCCCTGGCACCAGGAAAAATAAATAAATAAATAAATAAATAAAACTAAGTTAAAACGGCATTTTGTGTTTTTAAGCTGCAGTTTTTCTTAAATGTACAATTTTAAAATTATGATTTTTCTAGTCTCCTTTCTACCTGCATTTATTTATTTTATCCCACCTCTATTTGACCTTTCAAAAAATCAGGAGAGATAATAGCCAAATCCTGAAATAGGTCAGTTTAGCTGGCATGATAAGAGTTCTTCTTGGTCTAACCTGAACAAGCAAAGCAACTTGTGTGATGTGTGTGCACATGGATGTGCGCTGGGGATTGAATCCAGGGCCTCACACCCTCACTTGCTTTACCATTAATCTTATACCCTTCAAGCAAAATAATTTTGAAGTAATCTGCTTTTTATTGTGTTTCTGCTTTCCTCAGCACTTCTCTATCTGTAAAGCCCATCTCCTTAGCTCAGCCCATCAGAATATTTATTATATTTTATAACATGAGGTGTTACCTGATTTGTGAGTCACAAATAAAAGTCTACTAGACTTATAATGAAATTTGTTGTAATTTTCTCATTTGATACATGGCATTCACGAAGGAAAAAAGTTTAAATTTTAATTAAAGCCCTAACGAGGCAGGAACTGAATGATCTGACCTTTCTCGGAACTTTTTGTTGACAATGAAAGCAAGATCATCTGATCCAGGATTCACTCTCACTGCCCCCAGGATGGACCTTTGATTGTGGAGGGCAGGGAAGTGGATGTGGAGGAGGCAGATGCTCAGAATAGTACTTTGGTTACCTCCCCTCAGGGTATGGCCCTCTGAGATGACCTCGGGAGAACAAGAGGGTAGGTTCCTCACACTGGGTCTCAGAAGCCCATACCATACTTTTCTAATGAAAACAAGAACTTTAGCAAAGCCCGCTGTACATCTTAGCCATGCTGGAGGAATATAAGAAGCAATCTATGTTCACCCAATTGGTACGATGAACTGCAAGTTGTACACACGTGTGTCGAAGTGCAAACAGTGCGTTTTACCTATGCCGTGTGCCATGTTACATTTTTATTTATTTGTAATTTTTTAAATTAAATACTTTCTTTTAGAATTAACCCAATTCAGTACAACGTCACATGAAAATCCACTTTTACAACTTCAAGAGGAGGTTCAAAATGAGACATCAGGTGACTTGACTGCCAATGACGCTTTAGATCAGGTAAGCCAAAGAAGTTAGCAAGGAATGGCAGATGGAGAAATACAGAATGAAGACCTTCAGTCAGATGAGGAAGAAAACAGAAATGTAAATAAATATGTGACTAATCAAAGTGCTACAAAACGGTCATGTACACCTGAATGATCCAGTGTTAGAACTAGTTCAGAGAATGTTACCAGGTTCTTAGCAGGGGTGAAACCTATTGGACAGGGTGCCAACACTGCGAGTCAATGCTGGAAATTGTAATGGATGATATGTTACAAGATGGTTTTAATAACGAAATACAAGAAAACATTCTATATGCATCAACAGTAATACTCAGCGCAGGGGATAGAGCTCAGTGGTGTGGTGCCTGCCTGGCAAGTGCAAAGTCCTGAGTTTGATTCCTGGTACCCCGCCCCGCAAGTAGTAATATTCAAAAATATATTTATCAGGACGCCTCACCATCTGAACTAAAGGGCTTCTAGAAGCAGGACTTTATCATTCTAATCACCAGGATCTGAAGGATTTATGGAGATGTGACAGATGTGGCATTGAGATTTTTAGCATAACGGCACTCAAGAGATTTGGTTTTTTTCAGGGTGGATTGTAAAATATAAATTTTTCTGAGTTTTCAGAGATTAAGATTATTTTGATAACATTATTTACAGATTTTAAAAGATGTGGTTATCACAAGTCTATTGAGGGGGAAAAACTACTGCATAAAATAACTAACTTGGAATAAATATTTTTGCATCATTAAAAAAAAGAGACTTGCTTTCCCTCAAAATTACCTGCTCTAACCACAAAAAGATCCACCAAGAAAGAAAAAACTCCAACATTCGCTCATTTGTTGAAAGCTTTGTTTTGAACTGTCAAGCAATTTATACTCTGTCTGAATATATGACAGTTGACAACTTGCATCATTCTGTGGGTGTTGAAGCTTTTGGCAATATACACCAAGTAAACCTTCCAAATACGGTGTAAAATACATACCCTGGTAGGTGCGAAGATATTCTACACCTTGAATTTACAAATTTATGCTGGAAATCAGCCAGCAGGTCTTTCTTCATGCAGTAATAAGCCACATGACTTTGTGAACAGACTTGTCGCACCTATTTCAAAAAGTTCCCCCTATATCACATTCGACAATTGGTTCACCAGTTACCCATTGATGTTACATTTGCTAAAAGAACACCAGTTGATCAGCACAGGAACTATTCATAAGAACAGTGCCAAGATTCCTGAAAAAAATGTTGCAAGTTCATAATAGAGAAGTGTATATTATAACCTTTGAATTTCAGAAAGACATAATATTGGCCTCCTATATGATGAAGAAAAACAAAATAGTATTGATACTGTCAAAATTACACCATCATGATAAGATTGCCACTGAGGCCAGGCATGGGGTACATACCTGTAATCTCAGGAATTGGAAGGCTGAGGCAGGAGGATCCTGTGAGTTCAAGGTCAGCCTGCGCTACACAGTGAGTTCAAAGCTAGCCTGGACTGTGTTGTGAGACCCTGTGTCAAAACAAACAAACAAACAAACAAAAAAGATTGATAGTGAATCCTCAACACAAATAATGCCAGGAATGGTCACATTTTAAAACAAAATAAAAGGCAGAGTACATGTTGCTGACAAGTTATGGAGCAACTATGATGTCACTTGAAACACAAAGCATTGCCCAATGGTTATGTTTCAGTTGATTCTAAACATGTGTAGAACAAATAGTTTTGAAGGAATCTGGCTGCCAACGTTCTGAGCTGAGCAGAGATCACATTAAACCTCTCCCTTCCACCCTACTGTGCTTCTGTACCTGCTAGAAATGGATAATCATAGGTTAATAAGGAACAGGAACCACAGCTATAATCTATAATTTCTATCATTATTTAGCCATGTACTTTACAAGTAACTGAGGCCCCGGGACCATGGCTACAATGCATAACTACTATCATTATTCAGCTCTATACTTGACAAAAAAACCACAACTCCTTTTCACTGACCGCCTCCTTCCATGCCCATAACCCTATATAAGACCTTAAAGCCTGTATGAGAATAGCCGGTCTGGTCTCTAGGGCCAGAATGATCCCTCTCAGGTTGGCTTTGAAAAAACGTGTCCTGTGAGCTGTTTCTTTTCCTTTTTCCTAGCAACTTGTTTCATAGTTTACACAGAAAATAAGCACAAAATATTACAGAGAAATTTTCTTAGAAAATTGGGACTAGAATTGATAAATGATCGATTATAACAGAGGAAGAACAGTATGTATTGGCCCAAAGAACTCCTCAAGAGAATTCTGGAGCAGACAGGTGAAACATTACAGGAACCTCCTAAGAAAACAGGAAGAAACAAGACATCAAATATGTCTTACCAAAGACAGGAAAACAAAACACATGTGCTATTAGTGTAAGTGATACTTGTGTATGGAACATGCTCTTCTCAGGTGTGAAGGTTGCATTAGGTATGATAATTACAGATATGATAAGTACAGATAAGTAATGATAAGTACAGATTATTTCTATGAAAGGGTTTTGTTGGTATTTTGGGGGGGGTACTGGGGAATCGAACTCGGCTCCTTGCACTTGCAAGGCAGGCTGTGGAACCACTGAGCCAAATCCCTAGCCCCCCATAGGATATCTGTACCTAAATCTGAAGAGCCTTTAGTGAGGCCCACACAAGAGGCCTTGACCATGCAACTTTAGTGCATAATTCTATGGATTTTTGGTACCGGGGATCAAACTCAGGACCTTGCACTTGCAGGCAGGGATGGGAACCACTGAGTTAAATCCCCAGCTAGTGCATAATTCTTGTTTTGTTTTGTTTTTTTTGAGACAGGATCTCACTATATAGTTGAGACTGACCTGGAACTCACTATGTAGCCCAGGCTGGTCTCAAAGTCACAGCGATCCTCCTGCCTCAGCCTCCCAAGTGCTGGGATTACAGGAGTACACCACCATGTCCAGCTAGTGCATAATTCTAAAAGGGGTGAATGTAGCCAGGTGTGGTGGCACACACCTATAATCTCAGCACTTGTGATACAGGAGAGTAGGGCACGACAAAGCTGACTGAGGAAGTAGACATGACCTATTAATTATAAGATCCTGGAACGTGCACAGAACAGTTCCCAAAGACCCACATATGGACTTCTCATGAGAAACGAGCAGGTTTTCAATAGGATGGCCTATATCTGAAGTCAGCCTGATGTGTGGAATCCCTGTACCACCTCTCAGGACCCATATGTAGAAACTCTCATGGGTTTCCTCTAGATTTGGACAACATATAAGGATACAGATGCCATGAAAAGCCCACTATCTTGACTTTCCTCATGGTAGCCTGCCTTGCTTTTTGCAGGATGTTCTTTTACTCAGTTCGAGCTCACTCTGCAGAGCCAGTTTCTCCCTCACTCTTCATTTTTACTTTTTCAATAAACTTTGTGTGGGGTACCACTTCTGCCTAAGCTCAAAGCCCAGGCATCTGGGCTGGGGCAACTCCACGGTAGGACTCCGAGGCCTCAGGCTGCGACTCCGGTCATCATGGCCCATCAGGGTACAAGCTAAGGAGTTCCTTTTGGTCCCTTGCAGAAAGCCTTACTTCCTGCTTGCAACTGATAGTACCTGACCAGGGCCACTCTCCAGGGCGACCTGAAGGCAATGGAAAAGAGGACCAGCTATAGTCTGTAAGGGTAAAGGCTACTTTCTCTTCCTTTAGGACCTTTCCTATTCTCAAAGAAAAGCGCAAATTGGTAGTGCAGCTCGTCCAGGGCGAATCTGGGTATATTGCTAGGACACCCCCTTAATTTTTACACTGTTATGATTTATATCTAAATAAAATATAGAGGCCCCCCAAGAGTCTCATGTAGTCACAGGCAGGAGTTTCGGAAGGTAACTAGATTATGGGGGCGCTATAGCTGACTTGCTGTTAGGAGGTGGAGCCTGAGGACTAGTGGGTCACTGGGGACATACACGGCTTGGAAGAGTGTAACACCCTTCCAGATCCTCCCTTCATGCTCTCTGTTTCTTGGCCACCGTACTATGAGCAGCTTTCGTTCGTCATGCCATCCTGCCTTGGAGCCAGACAACTATGGGCTGAAATATGAGCCAAATAAACTTCTCTTTTTTTTTTTTTTTTTTTTTTTTTTTTAATTTTTTTTTTTTTTTTTTTTTTTTTTTGTACCAGGGATCCAACTTGGGTCCTTGTGCTTGCAAGGCAGGTGGCAGAACCACTGAGCTAAATCCCTGGCTAAACTTCTCCTCTTAGTTGTGGTGTCAGATATTTTGTCTCAGCAATGAAAAAAGTGACTAGGACAGGTTTTGGCTCCAGGGAAGTGGGATCGTTGCTGTGACTATACTCAACCTTGTGGCAAACAACTCTCTGGAACTAGTTTGTGGGAGGAATTTGGAAAAGTTTGGAGATGTCCCCTAGAGAAACATTAGAATGCTATAAAATGAGCTTGATGGGGGATTCTGGGTGGAGCCCAGAAGGCCAGAATGTTGATAAAAATGTAGATGGTAAAGACTAGGTTCAGGGGGTTTCAATTTGGAACAAAAACTCCACTGGCGGTTGGAATCAAGGTCATGTACATTATGCTTTGGCAAAATAAATTTTTTTGTACATTTGCTCAGGTCCTGAGACTTTATGGAAGACTGAGATTAAGGGCAGTGGGCTAATTTATTTAGTGGAGAAAAATTTTTTAAATAAAGTGTTTTTTATTTTATCGGTACATTTTAGATATGCATGATAACATTCATCATAGGGAATTTATACCTGTACATGATATATCTTGCTTCTTTTTCCCCCCTTTTTCTCTCCTTCCTTCACCTCTCTAACCTAGTGGAGGAAATTTTAAGGCAGCCCAATGTTCAGGCTGAAGCATGGATACTGCTTACTTCTTTGGCCAGATTTAAACTGAAAATCAGGAGCAAAAAGCCCACTTGAAAACTTTTCCCTTTACCAGAAAGGAAGAGACTGTAAAGTTGGACCAGAAGAGAAAGTGATTGCTAAAACAACTTCCATTAAAAAGAATCCAAGTACAGTGATACCTCAGTTCATGAACTTGATTTTTTCCACAGTTCTGGTCACAAACTGAGTTGAATGAGAACTGAATCAAGTTCAATGGTTAGGTTCAATGTTGACTTTATGGGGAAAATTGATTCAGTTCTTGTTCAATTCAGTTTGTGACCAGAATCATAGAGAGTACTGAGTTCATGAACTGAAGTACCACTGTACTTTGGATCAGGACAATAGGAAAAATGCCTTAAGGGAATGTGAAAAATCAGTACAGCCCTACTCTCTGTAGGCTCAAAACCGTAGAAGTGAAAGACTCTATTTAAAAGCAGATGCTGGATATGGTGGCGCATGCCTGTAATTCCAGCACTTGGGAGGCTGAGGCAGGAGGATCGCTGTGAGTTTGAGACCAGCCTGGGCTACATAGTGAGTTCCAGGTCAGTCTCAGCTACATAGTGAGACCCTGTC